>NC_083226.1:186129807-186429807 GCF_032191835.1 Heteronotia binoei
ATCAGGCCATTGGCCCATCCAGTCCAACACTCTGTGTCACATAAGAACATAAGAGAAGCCGTGTTGGATCAGGCCAATGGCCCCTCCAGTCCAACTCTCTGTGTCACATAAGAACATGAGAGAAGCCCTGTTGGATCAGGCCAATGGCCCATCCAGCCCAACACTCTGTGTCACATAAGAACATAAGAGAAGCTATGTTGGATCAGGCCAATGGCCCATCCAGCCCAACACTCTGTGTCACATAAGAGAAGCCATGTTGGATCAGGCCAATGGCCCCTCCAGTCCAACCCTCTGTGTCACATAAGAACATAAGAGAAGCCCTGTTGGATCAGGCCAATGGCCCCTCCAGTCCAACCCTCTGTGTCACATAAGAACATAAGAGAAGCCATGTTGGATCAGGCCAGTGGCCCCTCCAGTCCAACACTCTGTGTCACACAGTGGCCAAAAAAACCAGGTGCCAACAGGAGGTCCACCAGTGTGTCCTTGGGGTTGTGAGGGTTGCCACTAGTGCTCTTTGTCTGCACCTGTCCTGGCTTTGAAAATCAGGCTGGGAAAAGGCATTGGAGCCATTGGTGAAAATCATTAATGACTCAGTGACTGAGAAGGAGGAGCTTTCCTTCGGACACCTGTCCTGGCTGAGGCTGAAGTGGTCAGTTAGGCCAGTCTGCAGTTTTTCTTTTCTGCATGAGGGGATCCAGTGTGTGTTAGTGGAGAAGCGCCATGGGGTCCTGGGTGACTCGTCTGCCCTTGGCCCCTTTCAGTCTGGTTTGGAACCAAGTCAGCCTCTGCTGGTGGGTGGCCTTTGATGAAAGCTGGGCAGGGAGCAGTCTTCCGTGTTGATCTGTTAGATCTGTCAGAGGCCTCTGACCACTTTGACGCCGCAGTCAGGTGGCTGAGGCAGAAAAAAAACCTGAAGCTGAACCCAGACAAAGAAGTCAGGAAGGCGGAGGTTTTGGAGAGTGTGGATGGAGTTGGCCTGGGTGGGGGCGGTTAAGGGTCTGGGGGCTGCTCATGGACTGTTGGGGGGGGGCACAGCCAAGAGCACCTTCCTGTGGCTGAATTTGGTTTGCCAGTGCTGTTCGTACACCTGGGCGATCTGGCCATGCTGATGCCGGGTTCTGAAACGTCTCAGCCGCCTTGCTGCAATGAGCTCTGCATTGGGCTGCTTTTGAAGGCAGCCCAGAAACTGCCTTCAAACCGACTATTGTCAGGGGCTAGCCAATGGGAACATATCCTGCACTATCTTAAAACTGACCGTATGTTTCCAAGTTCCATTCGCGGTGCTGATTGCAGCCTTTCAGGGCATGGAGATCCCACATTTAAAGGACCATCTCCTCCTCCTTTGCACATGCCAATTGTGGTCTTCAGGTGCCCACTTTCTGACTGTCCCCCTCATGTAGGGTGGGCCACCTGACATCCTTTCCCTTTGTAGCTCCCCCTCTGTGGAACACGCCTCCCTAAAGAGATGTGGGGACGCTGTCGCTAGACATCTTCAGAAGGCTCTCCAGAACCATTATATTTTCCAGGGATTTTAACTGGACATAAACTGCTGAGGAGGGGGTGTCTGGGGGCTTAATCTAAGAGTTTCACAGTTTTGTCTGTGATGTGTAAGCAGCCATGAACCACAAAGAAGGGCAGACTAGATATGGGATTGGTGAAGAATGCATCTCTTTCCTTCCCCCTCCCCGCCCTGTTGCACCCATGACAAGGAGTCCTGTTGGCCTGGCACCCCATAGCCCCTTCTCCCAGTGCGTCTCGGGTGTTATAAAGGCTTTGCATGGGGAGGGGATCCTTTTTTACTGGTATGAACAACGTAACATTTCTGGTCCTTTTTGGTCTGATGCTCTTTCAGAAGTGGCTCTTGAATGCTGTCACAGACGGGACTAGGGAGGGCACTTCAGTAGGTTGCCACCACTGTAGTACGAATCTATCCAGAGCAGCCACCCAGCCCGTCTGCATTCTTTCTCAGCAAATACCTCCCTCTGTGTCTGCAGAGGCACGAGGACCCAGGCAGTATAACAACAATACATTTATTGTAAGTGCTCAAGAACAAATGAGTGGGTTTTAATTATTAGTGCAACAGTGAAAAAAGGGAAAAACAGTAAAGGTGGTACGAAGAAAATAAAAGCCCTGACATGACTAACTATACATGCCCTCCTCCTGATTTCAAACCGACTCACCCCTCTTTGAGTGAGGGAACCGTCCTGCTGCAGCCTCTCTCCCGCTCAGCCTTTCCAGAGAGAGCCTACTTCCCTCTCCAGCTAGTCCTTTTGTTTCCCCCCCAGGTCCCATCCCTCTTTTCTTCACCGGGCAAGTTTTCCCTCCAGAGCTTATGCCCTCTCGATCAGAGAGATAGAAGAGATCCTGGGAAATGTAGGCCTGATTGCTACTCTAACACAGGCTTTCCTGGAGCCTGTAGGCCACACTAGGCCTAGAATCATGACAAATGCGTTGAGGTTCACCATTCTGTGCCTCTTTTTATCATTGGCCTGTGCTGGCTGCTTTCTTGCACTCCACAAGCACAAAAGGAGCAACAGTGGAGTTTTAAGCCCCCTCCTGCCACATGAGGGGGGGTCCTTTGCATACCCGTGACCTTGTCCCTTGCAGCGAGTGCCATAACTCTTCTGATCGGATCAAAGTGCGGGTCTGGGATGAGGACGACGACATCAAATCCCGCGTCAAGCAGAGGCTTAAGCGCGAGTCGGATGATTTCCTGGGTCAGACCATCATCGAGGTGCGCACGCTGAGTGGGGAGATGGATGTCTGGTACAACCTCGGTAAGTGGCTTCTGCTGCTCTGGCCGCTGTTCTGCTGACTGGCGGTTAAGTTCTCGCTGAGCTGGCGTCTCGGGAGGGCAGAAATCTGGCTTTGGAGAGCTGGGGGTGCCCTCCCTGAGTCGCAAAGAGCGTAGTGTTGTGGCACCTCCAGGGAGAAGGCTGGGAGAGAAAGCAGACTGGCTTCACTCCTTCACTGCTAACAGGAAAGAGTGAAGGATGTAGGGAAAGAGAAGTCTGGGCAGCAAAAAACCTTATCAATGTCTTCATCCCAGAAATGTTGGGGAGTGGAAGTCAATGGAGCCTAGGACTCCTCCCTGCACGGCCCAGGCCCAGAGAAGAGGCACACTTGCAGCCTCCTTGTGAACATATGAAGCTGCCTTATACTGAATCAGACCCTTGGTCCATCAAAGTGAGTATTGTCTACTCAGACTGGCAGCAGCTCTCCAGGGTCTCAAGCTGAGGTTTTTCACGCCTACTTGCCTGGACCCTTTTGAGTTGGAGATGCCGGGGATTGAACCTGGGACCTTCTGCTTACCAAGCAGATGCTCTACCACTGAGCCACAGCCCCATTCATGGCTCTCCAGGGTCTCAAGCGGAGGTTTTTCATGCCTACTTGCCTGGACCCTTTTTAGGTGGAGATGCCAGGAATTGAACCTGGGACCTTCTGCTTACCAAGCAGATGCTCTACCACTGACCCACCATCCCTCCCCGAGTGCTCTCAGGGCATTCACACTTTGCAGAGTATGCCGGTTTGGTCTGGTGTAAGAGTGAGGCGCGAGCTGCAGGTTCCTTATGCCTCCCATCTGGTTTGCAGTTCAGAGCAGGGCTCAACAAGCCCAGAGGAATAGAAGAGGACCCGTGATTTGGGCCTGGCAGGGTGGGGTACGGTGGGGCCCCCACAGTCTGAATCTTTGTTGTCCTCTGCAGTGTGTCTTCTCTGGAAGGGCTGGTCTCTCAGCTGTGCAGCCCCATGGCTGTGTGGGGTTTGTGTGACTGGGCTCCGAAACTGTGTATGAAAGAAAATTTCCGTTGACCCCGGAGTCTCTTGGGCACCCTCTTCCTCCCACACACCCTCACAACAGAGAACTTTTCTGTTCCTTTTGGCCCCATGCGGAGATCCGCACTGCAAGTCCCAATTTGCAGAGCCCAGACAAAGAGCCAGTTGGACTCTTGCCCTTGAGGCTGTACCTTTGGCCCCGCCCACCCTGAACACTCGCATTCAGCTGCTGGTAGCTCATATTCTACTGCCCTGCCAGAACTCCCCGAAGAATCAAAGAAGACGGTCCTCAAGGTGCAAGGAAAGGAATTTTGTTGGCAGAATTTTTGAGATCTCTGCTATCATGAGAACATGAGAGAAGCCATGTTGAATCAGGCCAGTGGCCCATCCAGTCCAACACTCTGTGTCACATAAGAACGTAAGAGAAGCCCTGTTGGATCAGGCCAGTGGCCCCTCCAGTCCAACACTCTGAGTCACATAAGAACATAAGAGAAGCCCTGTTGGATCAGGCCAGTGGCCCCTCCAGTCCAACACACTGTGTCACATAAGAACATAAGAGAAGCCCTGTTGGATCAGGCCAGTGGCACATCCAGTCCAACACTCTGTGTCACATAAGAACGTAAGAGAAGCCCTGTTGGATCAGGCCAGTGGCCCCTCCAGTCCAACACTCTGAGTCACATAAGAACGTAAGAGAAGCCCTGTTGGATCAGGCCAGTGGCCCCTCCAGTCCAACACACTGTGTCACATAAGAACATAAGAGAAGCCCTGTTGGATCAGGCCAGTGGCACATCCAGTCCAACACTCTGTGTCACATAAGAACATAAGAGAAGCCATGTTGGATCAGGCCAATGGCCCCTCCAGTCCAACACTCTGTGTCACATAAGAACGTAAGAGAAGCCCTGTTGGATCAGGCCAATGGCCCATCCAGTCCAACACTCTGTGTCACATAAGAACGTAAGAGAAGCCCTGTTGGATCAGGCCAGTGGCACATCCAGTCCAACACTCTGTGTCACATAAGAACATAAGAGAAGCCATGTTGGATCAGGCCAATGGCCCCTCCAGTCCAACACTCTGTGTCACATAAGAACGTAAGAGAAGCCCTGTTGGATCAGGCCAGTGGCCCATCCAGTCCAACACTCTGTGTCACATAAGAACATAAGAGAAGCCCTGTTGGATCAGGCCAATGGCCCCTCCTGTCCAACACTCTGTGTCACATAAGAACGTAAGAGAAGCCCTGTTGGATCAGGCCAATGGCCCCTCCAGTCCAACACTCTGTGTCACATAAGAACATAAGAGAAGCCCTGTTGGATCAGGCCAGTGGCCCCTCCAGTCCAACACTCTGTGTCACATAAGAACATAAGAGAAGCCCTGTTGGATCAGGCCAATGGCCCATCCAGTCCAACACTCTGTGTCACATAAGAACATAAGAGAAGCCCTGTTGGATCAGGCCAGTGGCCCCTCCAGTCCAACACTCTGTGTCACATAAGAACATAAGAGAAGCCCTGTTGGATCAGGCCAGTGGCCCATCCAGTCCAATACTCTGTGTCACACGGTGGCCAAAAAAACCCAGGCGCCATCAGCAGGTCCATCAGTGGGGCCAGGACACTAGAAGCCCTCCCACTGTGCCCCCCAAACACCACGGATACAGAGCATCACTGCCCCAGACATAAGAATATAAGAGAAGCTATGTTGGATCAGGCCAGTGGCCCATCCAGTCCAATACTGTGTGTCACACAGTGGCCAAACCCCAGCTGCCATCAGAAGGTCTGCCGGTGGGGCCAGAACTCCAGAAGCCCTCCCACTCTTGCCCCCCAAGTCCCAAGAATACAGAGCATCACTGTTCCATCTCTGTCTTGTGGCCACCAGTGGTCCTCTGCTCCATATCTTCATCCAGTCCTCTCTTGAAGCTGTTTGTAGCCACCACCATGTCCCATGGCAGTGAATTCCATGTGTTAATCACCCTTTGGCTGAAGAAGGAGAATCAGTTTGGTGCAGTGGTTAAGTGTGTGGACTCTTATCTGGGAGAACCGGGTTTGATTCCCCACTCCTCCACTTGCAGCTGCTGGAATGGCCCTGGGTTAGCCATAACCCTGGCAGGAGTTGTCCCTGAAAAAGCAGCTGCTGTGAGAGCCCTCTCCAGCCCCACCCACCTCACAGGGTGTCTGTTGTGGGGGAGGAAGGGAAAGGAGATTGTGAGCCGCTCTGAGACTCTTCGGAGTGGAGGGTGGAATATAAATCCAATATCTTCATCTACCTCACAGGGTGTCTGTTGTGGCGGGGGGGAGGGAAAGGAGATTGTGAGCCGCTCTGAGACTCTTGGGAGTGGAGGGCGGGATATAAATCCAATATCTTCATCTACCTCACAGGGTGTCTGTTGTGGGGGAGGAAGGGAAAGGAGATTGTGAGCCGCTCTGAGACTCTTGGGAGTGGAGGGTGGGATATAAATCCAATATATTCATCTACCTCACAGGGTGTCTGTTGTGGGGGAGGAAGGAGATTGTGAGCCGCTCTGAGACTCTTCGGAGTGGAGGGCGGGATATAAATCCAATATCTTCATCTACCTCACAGGGTGTCTGTTGTGGGGGAGGAAGGTAAAGGAGATTGTGAGCCGCTCTGGGACTCTTCGGAGTGGAGGGCGGGATATAAATCCAATATCTTCTTCTTCTTCTAAGCTTACTGCTAGTTAATTTCACTGAGTGCCCATCCCACCCGTTGTTACCCTCCTCCCACAGTTTTGACATTTTATAACAGCAGGAATAAATGGAATAAGCAGCCTCTAAGGTGAGATTTTAAATGTGTCCAATTAATCTCTGCCACTGCTTCTTGGGGCATGAGTTCATGTCCAGGTGGGGCAGAGGCGTCGTGCCGCTTTGGTCTTAAACAGGCAATAGTGGGCAGCCTTTTGCATGGCCCACTCCAGAGACCAGCGCTCCCCTTGTCTGTCCTGGGATTGGTTTCTGCAGATTCCCCTCTGGGGTCTTGAATGCCTGAGACCTTGCTGTGGCTGTCTGGCTTCCACTCTCTGGGTTCTTGCAGAAATCTGAAGCCAAGGGCACCAAGTTGACTCCACTTTCGTGATGGCAAGATGCCAGAGAACGTCTGTGGAGGGAGAACGTGGTCCAGAATTTGTGTGTGAATCAGGAACTTGCAAACCGGGTGGGAGTTGCAAACTATTTGGAGGCCTGAGATGGCCAGGTGCTTTCTCAGCTCCACACCCACCCTGTCACACCTTCTCGGCAGCAGCGCCTGAGATGATTTTAGTGGCAGTGTGGGCTGCGAGCAGAGCTCCCTCTGTAAGCAGGAATCCAGAACTAGAGGCTGTCTGTCACCGGGTCCCACCTATCTGTCCTCTATCTCTGATTTCTGTCCTCTCTCCCAACAAAAACACGAGATATCCCAAGTTCAGTGTTGCGGTACTGCTGGAGGGGATTTGCAAGCCCAGCACAATCCGTGGGTGTCCAGACTGCTGGGTTTGCCACGACAAGTTCACCCAATGAGGGACAGGCGTAGAGGCCTGGGCATGTGCCCCTTGTCTCCCCACCCTCTTCTGCCTCTGCCCGGGGGCCTCACACTGTCCTGGGTGCCGAGGCTGAGAAGACAAGCGTCTGCAGCAGTTTCTTTTTCCTCTTTAGAAAAAAGAACGGATAAATCTGCCGTGTCGGGTGCCATCCGCTTGCAGATCAGCGTGGAAATCAAAGGTGAAGAGAAGGTGGCCCCTTACCACGTCCAGTACACCTGCCTTCATGAGGTATGCCACAGCTGGGAGAGGCATGGGGGGGACGGAGGGGGGGGAGGCATGCATCTTCTATTGCAAACCCACCTGCCTTGGAGAAGATTCCTCTGCTGTGGGGGCAACTCAGTGGTGGTGAGACCTGCTGGTGGACGTCTTGATCGGGTCGTTCCTCGCCCTGATCAGCTTGGAGAGGTGGGCTCCCCGGGTGGCTTCCGAACCTATAGGCAGTCTCTGTGGAGAGGAGTTGGTGCCATAAATAAAACACTGCAAGCCATACGCAGCCTGGGACCGACATACCTACGGGACCGCCTCTCCCCATACGCGCCCAGGAGATTGTTACAATCTGCTTCACAGCATCTGCAGACCCTCCCTGGCTCGAAGGACATCCACCTTGCCTCGATCAGGGCCTTCTCAGCCTTGGCCCCAGCTTGGTGGAATTGGCTCCCGATAGAGATCCGGGCCATCTCTGACCTACTACCATTTCATCGGGCCTGTAAAGTGGAGCTATTCTGCCGGGCCGTTGGTTGAGGCAGTGGGCATCCTATTCCATCTGTTTTGGCCTCTCTTGCCGTGATGCTATCCCATTATCACCATCCTACTAGCATATCCTTTGGGCCACAGCCGATCTGTAGAATGTGCCCAATTGAAATCGCCACCTATGGTGTATAACAGGGGTGGCCAGCGGTAGCTCTCCAGATGTTTTTTGCCTACAACTCCCATCAGCCCCAGCCAGCATGGCCAATGGCTGGGGCTGATGGGAGTTGTAGGCAAAAAAAATCTGGAGAGCTACCGTTGGCCTCCCCTGGTGTATAATATTATTGTTTTATGGTTTTAATTTGTAAGTTTTAATTGAGGTCTAATCTATGCTGTTATTCGCCCTGAGCCAGCTGGCGGAAAAAGGCAGAATACAAGTCAACTAAAATAAATAAATACCCAGCTGGGTAAGCAGAGAGAAGCAACATACTATGCTTGGCCTGCAGACAACTCTCCAGGTAGACAAATCCCAGAATGTTCTGGTTTTGTGCTTGAAAATAAGAGAGAGTCTAGACCTTGTGACTGCGATAGCTGCAGTCTAAGGCAGGGTTGGGGAACTTGGTATGACTTTCAGGGATTGCTGGGCCGAACTGAGCCATGTGGCAGCCCCCTGGGGCCAGGCTGGCCAGCGAGGATCGTGGGGCCCAGCCGCTCTGTGCAGCAGCCTCCCTAGGGCCAGGTAGGAATCACAGGGCCCAGATGTACTGTGCAGCAGCCTCCCTGGGGCCTGACTGGCCGGCTAGAATTGCTGCAGGGCCTGGAAAAGTTACTGTCACAGTTCAGTTTGCACTTGATTGTCCCAGATGGTGTGGCCTAATATGCTAATGAGGGTGTGGTCTAATATGCCACTGAGTTCCAGCTGGGCTTTTTCTACAAAAAAGTCCTGGACCTATGCATTTGCCTAGGGTGGCAGGCTGTGTGTGTGTGCACCACGTTAGGTTCTCCCCAAATGATCGAAATAGAAAATAAAAAAACAATTATTTGCATTAAATTTGCTGGCCTGAATCATTCTCCCTCAGTGGAGCACTGTTTTTTAGGTTGATAATTTTTTATGGCCCACAAATGATGTTATAAATATCCATATGGCCCTTGGCAGAAAAAAAGTTCCCCGCCTCTGGTCTAAGGGCTCCAATGGGAAGGAAGCCTGAAGCGTCTGTGTCCCCAGCACTATAATGTTCAGAAGGGGCTTGCTAGAGGCTTCTCTGCTTGCCGATGTTTGTTCATGGCTGCATTTCAGGAGCAGATGATGGCTGTGTCTGTGGACCCCCCCCCCCCCAGGCACAGCATGGAGTTCAAAGACGATGGAGTGCGGGGAAACAGTGTTGTTAGGAGATCCTTTTCTTTAACATTTGGGGAACGGGGTTAAGAACCCTGGTGAGTGAGAGATGTTGATCAAAGCCCTGTCTTCTCAGCTGCCATAAACCTTTTTCCTGCCCTGCCATCTGAGTATAATCTAGCAAAAAAAGATGATTTCATGCAGGGAGGGTTTCTAGGCACTGGAGCTGCCCGACTTCCCTCCCAGCCTCCTTGTAGGTTGACATCATCCCAGGGGTGGGGTGGGGTGATGCCTTAGACTTGTTGGATGTTGTGCAGCCCTCATCCGAAGGTGGTACGCTTTGAGAAGTGAGCAGAGTCTTCCTTTTCAAACAGATACTTCGTTGGAGCGGACAAGAGGTCAACACATTTATATCCCCCCTTTCCTTCTGTTTCAAGGCAGTTTACAATAATAGTTGATAGATCCCCGAGTTGAAAACAAAGATAAAATAGCAAGCCGCAAATCTCTCTCCTGCCCTCCTCCTTGAAAAGATGCTTCTGCTATTCAAACCCCCTTGGAAGCCTGCCAAACAGGCAGATCTTGCAGCACCTCCTGAACATCTTGTCTTAGCAGTAGTCTGTGCGAAAAGGATCTAGGGGTCTTAGTGGATCAGATGCTGAACATGAGTCAACATGTGGTGATGCGGTGGCTAAAAAGGCAAATGCAATCTTGGACTGTATCAACAGTAGTCTAGTGTCCAGATCACGTGATGTGATGGTATCACTTTGCTCTGCTCTGGTAAGACCTTCCCTGGAGTATTGTGTTCAGTTTTGGGCACCACATTTTAAGAAGGATCTAGACAAGCTGGAAGGGGTCCAGAGGAGGGCGATGAAGATGGTGAGGGGTCTGGAGACCAAGTCCTATGAGGAAAAGTTGAAGGAGCTGGGGATGTTTAGCCTGGAGAGGAGGCGGCTGAGCGGTGATAGGATCACCATCTTCAAGTCCTTGAAAGGCTGACCTATAGTGGATGGTGTGGAATTGCTTTCTGTGGCCCTGGAAGGTAGGACCAGAACCGATGGGTTGAAATTAAATCAAAACAGTTTCCGGCTCAACATTAGGAAGAACTTCCTGACCATTAGAGCGGTTCCTCAGTGAAACAGGCTTCCTCCTTGGGAGGTGGTGGGTGTCACGTTCTCAGGGTGCAGGCAGGCAGAATCACAAACCGGAATCAGAAGTCAGTGTCCAAAAGCCAAAAGGCCAGGGTGCCAAGGAAATCAAGCAGGGCAGGACCAGGAATCAGGAAGGAGCGTGGATGCAAGCCAGAGAATAGACTTGTTGATTCCACAAGGTTACCAGGTCCTGGGTGGGAGCTATATGGGGGCCTCAATCAGCCTGCTCCCTGGGTGGCAGCGACTCTGCTAGGACTCAGGGCTGAGAGACCTGAAGCATCGGCGTGCCTCATGTCTTCGCTCTGAAAGTTCTTTCCGGAGCCTGCTTCGAACTCTTGAGATGGGAGGAGGAGAGCTTGGAGGAGATTGATCGTCAACAGCTGACACTGGTGCCTGGAGAGTGCTTGATGGGCCAGCTGCTGTTTGGTCAGCTGAGGAACTGGCTGGCAACTCTTCCAGGTCTGTTAACCCTCCCAGCTCCCCCTCATCAGGGCTCATGACACTGGGCTCTCCTTCCTTAGAGGTTTTTCAACAGAGGTTAGATGGCCCTCTGACAGCGATGAAGATCCTGTGAATTTAGGGGGAGGTGTTTGTGAGTTTCCTGCATTGTGCAGGGGATTGGACTATATGACCCTAGAGATCCCTTCCAACTCTATGATTCTAAGGAGGGAGATCGCCAAGGAGCTCCAAGAAGATCTCCAAGGATCCCCTCCTCTCTTCAGGGCAGAGCAGGAGCCCAAGTGGAAAAAGCCCTGGCTCTGGCTGATTCCAGAGGCGCCCCCCCCCCAAGAGGTGGGAGAGCCAACAGACGGCTGCCTGCTGACCAGCTTCATGTGGAAGGAGAGAGCTCTTCCCTCTGAGTTCTCCTTCTGCTTCTCTCCCTGATCAGGAGGCCTCGGAAGCTTCCGGGAAGGAGCGCAGCCCTGCTAGGACAGAGCGTTGTTAGTGAAGAGCGGCTGCCTCTGTCTCACCCAGGCCGGCTTTTGCTTTGTCTTCCAGAACCTCTTTCACCACCTGACAGACGTCCAAGGGAGCGGGGTGGTGAAGATTCCCGAAGCCAAAGGAGACGATGCCTGGAAGGTTTACTTTGACGAGACGGGCCAGGAGATCGTGGATGAGTTTGCAATGCGCTATGGGATCGAGTCCATCTATCAGGCCATGACGTGAGTGGCAGACTTTGAAAACATCCGTTAACAGTTGGAGGGTTTGCTGGGGAGAATGGGGGGCAGGTGGCATTCGGACTGGCCGCGGGGGCAGCCCGTGAGCAACCAGGGATGGTGGGATGGTGAAACTTCAGGAGGTCTAAAAATCCTCAGAAGCAGTAGAATATCGCAGACTTCATTCCAATGCAATTTTGGGATGTATCAACAGACATCTAGCGTCCAGATCATGCAATGTGATGGTATTGCTTTACTCTGCTCTGGTAAGACCTCCCCTGGAGTCTTGTGTTCAGTTTTGGGCACTACATTTTAAGAAGGAGGAGGGCGACGAAGATGGTGAGGGGTCTGGAGACCATGTCCTATGAGGAAAGGTGGAAGGAGCTGGGGATGTTTAGCCTGGAGAGCAGGCGGCTGAGAGGTAATAGGATCGCTATCTTCAAGTCCTTGAAGGGCTGTCCTATAGAGGATAGTGTGGAATTGTTTTCTGTTGCCCCAGAAGGTAGGACCAAAGAGTTTCCGGCTCAACATTAAGAAGAACTTCCTGACCGTTAGAGCGATTCCTCAATAGAACAGGCTTCATCCTCGGGAGGTGGTGGGCTCTCCTTCCTTGAAGGTTTTTAAGCAGAGGCTAGATGGCCATCTGACAGCAGTGAAGATCCTGTGAATTTAGGGGGAGGTGTTTGTGAGTTTCCTGCATTGTGCAGGGGGTTGGACTAGATGACTCTAGAGGTCCTTTCCAACTCTATGATTCTAACCTCCAGGTGGAAGGGCCGGGTAGCAGGTGATGGGAAAGACCTTTCTCTGCCTGAGATCCTAGAGAGCCGCTGCCAGTCTGCATGAATGAAGACAGACTGCTCAGCCAGGGCTCTGGCTCCAGGGGTTCATTCATCCCCAAGTGGCCCTCTCCCAAATGCTGTAGGTGGGGAAGAGCCCAATTCCTGTCTTTTACCCAAATGCCATGTCAACCAGTGCCAGCCATCGAAGAGCCTGCTGCCTGGCCGTCGAGGCTGCCCCTGCCTGGCTTTGTTTCAGGAGACTTGGGGCAGTGCCAGAGGCCCCCCTGCCCTGTCTCCCCCTCCTCCATGGGTGTGTGTGTCAGCTGGATCCCAGAGAGCTGGTGAATTCCTCTGGGCTAATCCTGCAGTCCTCAGGAAGGAAGTTGTCTCATTTGCATTTTCTGCTTTAATTGCCATCGTTAAACCGTAAAGGCAAAAAAGAGAGAAAGTCCCCGTCTTGCAGGAAATTATAAAAATTATTCTCCCAGCACTTGAGCTTGTGGGATGATGAAACAATCAAAGAAAACCGTCTAGAAATAAGGCAAAGCAGTGCTTGGGAGGGGATTATGTTGGATGGTATCACAGGGGAGCCGCAGCCTCTAATTAGCAGAGCCAGCAACAAAGGGAGGGGAGGGGCACGTCTGAGGTGCAGGCAAGGGGGGGGCTTGCTTTGCAAAGCAAGAGGGGTGTGGAAGCTGCACCCTTGGAAAGAGGCCTTTGGCTTTGGAAAGAAGAGCAGAGCAGGAGGGCTGGTGATGCCAATCGTCTGGCAATGCAGGATAAACTTCCAAAGCCTATCCCGAGCAGGGGCATGACATTGTCTAGCTCTCCAATGGGGTACCCGACAGGAGGAGAGGAGGGGGAGGGCGTGAGCTCCCTCCCCACTTCACACATCCCCATCAGTGTTCCCTCTAAGCTGAGTTAAAGTGAGCTAGCTCTCAGATTGTTAGCCTCTGGCACACACATTTTTGTCTTAGCTCAGGAAGGATGACTCCAGAGGACAATAATTTATGCAGGAACTCACAACTTTTATATCAGGAGCTCACAAAGTAGAATTTATGCTCACAAGACTGCAGCCTGAGAGGGAAAATTGATCCGCCCATGACACGTTCTCCGGGTGCAGGCAGGCAGGAGTCCACAGCCAGTCCAAGGTCAAAGTCCAGGAAGTCAAGCAGGAGCCAAGTCACCAAGGCAGAATCACAAACCGGAAGCAGAAGTCAGTGTCCAAAAGCCAAAAGGTCAAGGTGCCAAGGAAATCAAGCAGGGCAGGATCAGGGATCAGGAAGGAGCGTGGATGCAAGCCAGAGAATAGACTTCTTGCTTCCACAAGGTTACCAGGTCCTGGGTGAGAGCTATATGGGGGCCTCAATCAGCCTGCTCCCTGGGTGGCAGTGACTCTTCTAGAACTCAGGGCTGAGAGATCTGAAGCATCCGTGTGCCTCATGCCTTCGCTCTGAAAGTTCTTTCCGGAGCCTGCTTCGAACTCTTGAGATGGGAGGAGGAGAGCTTGGAGGAGATTGATTGCCAACAGCTGACACTGGTGCCTGGAGAGTGATTGATGGGCCAGCTGCTGCCTTTCTGTTTGAGATGTTGCATGTTTCTGGTTTTTTTAAATTTGGGGGAGTTGCTCTCTGGAGGTTCTTGCCTGTGTTGCTGGATCTGTGGCCAAGGAAGACGGGCTCTCTGGGTTCCCCCTCAGTCCCCAGCAACACTTGAGTCACCTGGTGCTGTTTTCTCTGCAGGTGCATTTTGGGCAGCACTCCAGCTGACTGCTTGGGGCACATTGGTGGCTGACCTGCAGGTGGGGGAAGGTGGGTTGGATGGGGGCACGGGGTCACTCCCTGTTCAGCTCGTTCTGGGACTTCTGACTTAAAGGGGCTGTTTGGCGCTTGTGGGGATGGGAAGCTCGGAAGGAAGGAGCCTCCCCCTCCAGGTCCCCGTGCCTTGAACCCTCCCCCCCGCCTTCTGCTCCTCCAGGCACTTTGCATGCCTCTCCTCCAAGTACATGTGTCCTGGCGTGCCAGCCGTGATGAGCACCTTGCTGGCCAACATCAACGCTTACTATGCCCACACCACCGCCTCCACCAACGTGTCTGCCTCAGATCGCTTTGCTGCCTCAAACTTTGGGGTGAGTGTGTCCGCCTGTGTCCTCCTGTTCTTACAGCTCGATCCATTTGTGCTGCTCGGGTGGGGAAGCATTCAGTGTAGTGTGCGATGGCTTAGCACATCATTCCTGCCCACACCATTGTCTCACTGACAGTGGAACATGAGAACATAAGAACAGCCCTGCTGGATCAGACCAGTCCAGCCTCCTGTCTCACACAGTGGCCAACCAGTTCCTCTGGAGGGCCAGCAACAGGGCAGAGAGGCCGAGGCCTTCCCCTGAGAAGAACCTCAGAAGAGCCCTGCTGAGTCAGACCAGTGAGGGTCCGTCTAGTCCAGCCTCCTGTCTCACACAGGGGCCAACCAGTTCCTCTGGAGGGCAAACAACAGGGCAGAGAGGCCGAGGCCTTCGCCTGGGAAGAACCTCAGAAGAGCCCTGTTGAGTCAGACCAGGGAGGGTCCATCCAGTCCAGCCTCCTGTCTCACACAGTGGTCAACCAATTCCTCTGGAGGGCCAACAACAGGGCAGAGAGGCCAAGGCCTTCCCTTGGGAAGAACATCAGAAGAGCCCTGTTGGGTCAGACCAGGGAGGGTCCATCTAGTCCAGCCTCCTGTCTCACACAGGGGCCAACCAGTTCCTCTGGAGGACCAGAAACAGGGCAGAGAGGCCGAGGCCTTCCCCTGAGAAGAACCTCAGAAGAGCCCTGCTGAGTCAGACCAGTGAGGGTCCATCCAGTCCAGCCTCCTGTCTCACACAGTGGCCAACCAGTTCCTCTGGAGGGCAAACAACAGGGCAGAGAGGCCGAGGCCTTCCCCTGAGAAGAACATCAGATGAGCCCTGCTGGATCAGACCAGTGAGGGTCCATCTAGTCCAGCCTCCTGTCTCACACAGTGGCCAACCAGTTCCTCTGGAGGGCCAACAACAGGGCAGAGAGGCCAGGGCAGTCTTTGTGATTGGAGGGAGATAAAAAGAAGCCCGGCCTCCTTCTCCTCAAAATCTCCAGTCCCTACAAAACAGGCAGTGAGACTTTCTCTCCCCTTCCAAGGGGACAGTCGTGCTCCTGAGCCTTCTATGTGGCAGGGATGGGTCGCCCTGCAGGGGCTCTTCATGGGGCTGGGAGGAGACCACAGCGGCACAGTGGTGGGTGGCAAAATTTTGTATGCAAAGAGCGGCCTCAGCTTCAGTTTAGCTGCCTCCAGCGTGTTTCCTCACAATGTCTTCTCTGTTCTCCTCTTCCTCGCCACGCAGAAAGAGAGATTCGTGAAGCTTCTGGACCAGCTCCATAATTCTCTCCGCATTGATCTGTCCATGTACAGGGTAAGTGGTGGATCCAGCCAGCCAGAGGTCTTTGGAGCCTGTGGGGTGATTTCTGCCCTCCTCTGTGCTGGAATCTTGATGGCAGCCTTGCCCAGGAGGCCAAAAATCCTTCTCCTCTTGGGTGGGGGAGAGGTGAGCAAGAAGAAGAAGATGATATTGGATTTATACCCCACCCTATGCTCTGAATCTCACAGTGGTCACAATCTCCTTTTACCTCCCCCCCCCCCACAACAGACACCCTGTGAGGTGGGTGGGGCTGAGAGAGCTCTCACAGAGAAACTGCCCTTTCAAGGCCAACTCCTGCAAGAGCTATGGCTGACCCAAGGCCATTCCAGCAGCTGCGAGTGGAGGTGAGGGGAATCAAACCCCGTTCTCCCAGATAAGAGTCTTTGAACCTAAGAAGACCGTAGATGTATACCCCGCCCTTCTCTCTGAAGCAGAGTCTCAGAGCAGCTTACAATCTCCTTTATCTTCCTCCCCAACAACAGACACCCTGTGAGGTGGGTGGGGCTGAGAGAGCTCTCACAGAGAAACTGCCCTTTCAAGGCCAACTCTGCCAGAGCTATGGCTGACCCAAGGCCATTCTAGCAGCTGCAAGTGGAGGAGTGGGGAAGCAAACCCAGTTCTCCCAGATAAGAGTCCATGCACTTAACCACGATGTGACGGAACCGGCCCGATTCTGCCTTCAGACCCGGTCCTGTCACTTCCCCTTTGAGTTGCCAACTCCTGCAGGGAGCTTATCCTCTTCCCACCACGAGGGCACGCTGCCACCACCTGCTCAATTTAGGAGTTCCTGACTGAGAGGAACAGGACTCCCAATCCCCCTTTCTGCTAGTTCTGTGGCCTCAAGGTCCTCTGCCAACGCAGCACGTGGTTAACACAGAGAGACCACAGTCCTTCTTTGGGAGACCCCTGGAGGATTGGCACCCTTGCCAACTGTAGGCCTTTCCTGGACTCCCCTCTAACAGTAGTGTGGTCTAAGGGGTTGGGGAACTTTGGTGGTTCAGAGGGACTACCTTTTAAACAAACAAAACATTTATTTAAAACATGCCACTATTTACAGGCGTTTTTAAATACAGGGTGAGCAGACGTAATAAATGAGAGTTGGGATAAACGCTCCTTCTTTCCGCACGTGGGGATGGTTGGCAGTTCTGTGCTCGGAGCAGCGAAACAGAGAAACAAATCCTTGGCTGGAGATGATGTAGGAAGGGCCCTCCGGGAACAGGGTGGGAGGATGCCGCTCATGACCGGGCAGGTGGGGGTGAATGAGCTGGGTGAGATGCTGCTTCATCTGCAGCCCAAAATAGTAGCCGAGCGTGAGCGCTGGCAAAATGTAATTAGGTCTAATTTGTAATGATAAGACTGCGTTGCGTAAGCGGGCTCCTAATTGCTTGTCCCCGTAGCGTGGCTGATGTGCCACTGGAGGGAGAGGGGTGCCGAGAGATGCCGCTCGAGGGTGTCACCGCTCTTGGCAGCGCCGGCCAGGTGGGCATGGCTGCCGCAGGCATCTCTGTGCCACAGCCGGTGCCAACCACCAAGAGCCCACAGAGCTCCCACGGGAGGGAGGGGAGACCACGCTGCTGCCTGCAGCAGACAGGGGAGGGGGTGGCCGTGCTCCTTTCGGCGGCCACATCGCAGAAGACACCAGGCTTCCTGTGTCTGAAATGGTTTGGGGTGTGTGGAGGGGCGTCGGCCATCTGTTAATGCATTCAGAGCTGGCAGGACTCGAATCAGCCCTTGCCTCCCATAGGTCTGTGCCTCGGCTTGCCAGTTCCCAGGGCCCAGCCCAGGGGGGGTTCTCCCGCTTTCCCAGCTGGCCGACGGGGGGAAGCCCTGCCCCCACAGCCCCACGTGCCTTTCTCTCTCCGGAGGCTCCAGTCTCCGCTTGGAAAGGCTTCCTCCAGGGATGGTGCGTCTGTGTTACTTGGAAGAAGTTGGCAGCAACTCGTGAGCAGAGAGGCCAATCCCTCGCTTCAGGGTCACCAGAAACAGGGGTGGGGAGGGAGGGAAATGTCTGCTGGTCACTTCATGATTCCCTAGGTGGAGATGGATTCTCATAGGGTATAATGGGGAATTGATCTGGAGGTATCGGGGGCTCGGGGAGGGCTGTTTTTGGAGGCAGAGGCACCAAATTTTTAGTATAGCATCTAGTGTCTCTCTCCAAAAGACCCCCCAAGTTTCAAAACGATTGGACCAGGGGGTCCAATTCTATGAGCCCCCAAAGAAGGTGCCCCTCTCCTTCATTGTTTCCTAGGGAAGGAAGGCATTTAACAAGGTGTGCTGTCCCTTTAAATGTGATGGCCAGAACTCCCTTTGGAGTTCAGTTGTGCTTGTCACACCCTTGCTCCTGGCTCCACCCCCAAAGTGCCCAGATTTTTCTTGAATTGGACTTGGCAACGCTGTCTGTGCCCCAGCCTCAGAGGGGCTTGAAGCCTTTCTGAGCCACTTTCATTGCCCTTCCACGGCCCCATCGGTTGACCCACATTCTCACCCCATGAACTCAAGAAGCTGCCTTCTACTGACTAAGGCCCCTCTTGGTCCACCAAGGTCTACTCAGACTGGCAACAGCTCTCTCTCCAGGGTCTCAGGCTAATTCAACCTGAGGCATTTTGTGACAAACCCCGAGGGGTGTCGGCTGAGGGCTTTCAGACACGAGTAGGGCCTGTGCTCCTGTGGCCTTGTGGGCTGCCCCCCTTCCCCAAAAGGTGCTGGGGCTGTGGAGGAGGGCAGCTCGATCGACTTCTTTTGGAGAGGGAGGTTGGTCTTTTTCTTGTCCGTGTGCAGCTGTTGCCAGTATGAGCCGCTGCCAGTCTGTGTAGACGATTCCGACTTTGATGGACCGAGGGTCTGATTCAGTAGAAGGCAGCTTCATATATGTTCCCATGTTGCGTTTGCTTTTCTACCAACAGAACAATTTCCCAGCCAGCAGCCGGGAGCGCTTGCAAGACTTGAAATCCACCGTGGATCTGCTGACGAGCATCACCTTTTTCAGAATGAAGGTAGGGATCCATTCGTTTCTCCGGTATGGAGGCTGCCAGCGTTCCCGGGGAAGGTGCTCCTGGAGAAGGCACACAGGGAAGCCTGAGCGTGGGCGCGCTCATCGCCTGCCTAACCTGCTTGCCCATTGGGGAGCCTGCATATTTCCTGTGCCTCGGAGTATGTGTTGCTCTGGCAATGGAACTCCTCTTCCTGCATTCTGTTCCTTGGCAGGGTTATGAACTTCCCCGCCTGCTCACAGCCCCCTGCGATTATATCTCTGTCAAACATTCAGGTGCCAATTAATTAAGTTGTTTTCTTGGGAGGAAGCTGTAAATATCCCTGGGAACAAAATTAAATACTGCCACAAAACAATTCATTTTGCTGGAACGAGATGCGCATTATTCATCGTGAAGGCTGTGGGTTCGTAATGAAATCTGCCTTTATGCTTCTCCGCTGACGATAAAGCCGTGTGACAGTTCCTGACACCCGTAAACATTAGCGCTCTGCTCTCTAGAACGTTGTGCTGGAGCAGGAGGCAGACAGCTGTCGAAACTCTGTCCAAACACGCACGATGATTCCCTAGAATATCAATACCTGTGCTGTCAACCCAGAAGTCTGAGTATATTTAACACGTCAAAAAAAGAGTGAAACATGAGCCTCTGCTCTCTTGTTTTCCTCACTTTCTGGTGTGTCGAGTATCTCCTCCTTGCAACAATGCTGCTTTGAAGTACTGGACTCAGCTATTCTATGTAGAAGCTCAACATCTAAAAAGCATTTCTCAGAAGTGTTCTTCTCGAAAGAGTAGCTCCCAAACAAAGAGGAAGAAGAAAAGATACAGGGTTATAAATGCAGGAAGGAACATTCCCAGAGCTTAAAAGGCTGCCGAGCTCTTCAAAATAGTGTAATCATAAGTCTAGTTCTGAGCTTGCCCCTAGAGTGCAGATTTTTTATAAAAAATGGGTCCAGGTATACAATATTTCTACAGACGTTGCAGAAAAGTACCAAAATGAAAACAAATTTGAGGTTTTAAAAATCTTGAGAAATAGAGAAACTGCGTGGCTACAGACTGCATGACCACAGCCCAGATAGCATTAAATAAATCAAGGAGTGGCCAATCTCAGTATTTTGTTAAAGCATGGATTCCCTAGACCAGGGGTGGCCAGCGGTAGCGCTCCAGATGCTTTTTGCCTACAACTCCCATCAGCCCCAGCCATTGGCCATGCTGGCTGAGGCTGATGGGAGTTGTAGGCAGAAAACATCTAATTGACTTTTTCAGGCAATTGTTGCCTTCTCCATTGTAACAGAGAGGATGGAACTGGATGTCATTTCACTTTTTTGTTGCTTTTGCAGTTTGGTGGGGGTGGGAGCCAGCTGATGACCACCCCATGAGGTTTTCAAGGCAAGAAGAAGAAGAATTAGAGATTTATACCCTGCCCTTCTCTCTGAATCAAAGATTCAGAGCGGCTTTTAATCTCCCATATCTTCTCCCCCCACAACAGACACCCCATGAGGTGGGTGGGGCTGGGAGGGCTCTCGCAGCAGCTGCCCTTTCAAGAAGACTCTTGTGAAAGCCATGAATGACCCAAGACCATCCCAGCAGCCGCAAGTGGAGGAGTGGGGAATCTAACCCGGTTCTCCCAGATAAGAGTCTGCACACTTCTCCACTGCACCAAACTGGCTCTCACAGAAGCTGCCCTTTCAAGGACAATCTCTGCCAGAGCTATGGCTAACCCAAGGCCATAATTTTGGAAGCCGCCCTGAGCTACTTGTGGGAAGGGCGGGATATAAATCTCGAATAAATAAATAAAATAAATAAAGGCCATTCCAGCAGCTGCAAGTGGAGGAGTGGGGAATCAAACCCAGTTCTCCCAGATAAGAGTCCGCACACTTCTGAGTCCCTTCCTGAGGACTGTGTCCGTTCCTGAGGACTGCAAGGTAGCAAATGTCACCCCCATCTTTAAAAAGGGTTCCGGAGGAGATCCGGGAAATTACAGGCCAGTCAGTCTGACTTCAGTACTGGGTAAGTTGGTAGAAAGCATTATCAAGGACAGAATGAGTAGGCACATTGATGAACACGAGTTATTGAGGAAGACTCAGCATGGGTTCTGTAAGGGAAGATCTTGCCTCACTAGCCTGTTACATTTCTTTGAGGGGGTGAACAAACATGTGGACAAAGGAGACCCGATAGATGTTGTTTACCTTGACTTCCAGAAAGCTTTTGATAAAGTTCCTTGTGGCGGAACCGGCCCGATTCTGCCTTCAGACCCGGTCCCGTCAGCTCCCTATTGAGTCGCCAACTCCTGGAGGGAGCTATTTCTCCTCCTGCCCCTTGGGCTCGCTGCCACCACCTGCTCAGTCTAGGGGTTCAGATTGAGAGGAACAGGACTCCCAATCCCCCTCTCCAGCTGTGAGGCTAGGCCTCCAGGTCCTCTGCCACCCTGTACTTGGGTTTCACAGAGACCTCAGCACTTCTTTGGGGCACCCCTGGAGGATTGGCACCTTATCCAACTGCATGCCTTCCCCCTTCCCTGGGGCCCCCTTCCTAAAAACAGCGTGGTCTAAAGCGGTCTGGGGATCTAGGTGGTACAGAGATTGACTGCCAGCATTTAAACAGTAAAAATATATTTATTTAAAAAGAGAAAAATATAGGGAAAGAAAAACAAACCAAAAACAGTTGCGTTTAAAAGGTTAGCACAGCACACGCACAGCAAACAGCCTGACAAACAAAATGTGTTATAAACGCGTCCTGCTGGCCCTGATCTAAACTTGCCCTGTCTTGTGAATTACTTACTTAGTCTGCCTGCCTGGGGCCCTCCCAGGCAGGAGCCTCCATTGCTCACCACATGCTCGCTCGAGCCCCAGTTCAAATCTGCCTTCTCTTCCTGCCTAACACATGCAAGGAACAACAGCACTTCCTGCCTCTCGAGGAGATTTTCCCCCTAGCGTTGTTGGTTTGGCTCTGGAGGGGAGGGGGGGAGTGAGGGGAAGGCTACAAAGCTTGCTGAGGGATTTACTGACCCCTGCCAAATGAAGCACCACCACTGACTAAAATGGCGTTTCTCCACATTCCTCATCAAAGGCTCCTTAGTAAGCTCGAGAGTCATGGAGTAAAAGGACAGGTCCTCTTGTGGATCAAAAAATGGCTAATTAATAGGAAGCAGAGAGTGAGTATAAATGGGCAGTCTTCGCAGTGGAGGACGGTAAGCAGTGGGGTGCTGCAGGTCTCGGTACTGGGTCCCATGCTCTTTAACTTGTTCATAAATGATTTAGAGTTGGGAGTGAGCAGTGAAGTGGCCAAGTTTGTGGATGACACTAAATTGTTCAGGGTGGTGAGAACCAGAGAGGATTGTGAGGCACTCCAAAGGGATCTGTCGAGGCTGGGTGAGTGGGCGTCAACGTGGCAGATGCGGTTCAATGTGGCCAAGTGCAAAGTAATGCACATTGGGGCCAAGAATCCCAGCTACAAATACAAGCTGATGGGGTGTGAACTGGCAGAGACTGACCAAGAGAGAGATCTTGGGGTCGTGGGACTCTTTAGCTTGGAGAAGCGTCGACTGCGGGGTGACATGATAGAGGTTTACAAGATAATGCATGTGATGGAGAAAGTAGAGAAAGAAGTACTTTTCTCCCTTTCTCACAATACAAGAACTCGTGGGCATTCGATGAAATTGCTGAGCAGACAGGTTAAAACGGATAAAAGGAAGTACTTCTTCACCCAAAGGGTGATTAACATGTGGAATTCACTGCCACAGGAGGTGGTGGCGGCTGCAAGCATAGCCAGCTTCAAGAGGGAATTGGATAAAAATATGGAGCAGAGGTCCATCAGTGGCTATTAGCCACAGTGTATGTGTGTATATAAAATTTTTTGCCACTGTGTGACACAGAGTGTTGGACTTGATGGGCCGTTGGCCTGATCCAACATGGCTTCTCTTATGTTCTTATGTTCTTAACTCACTGAAAATGTCAAGACAGTGTGCGTTTGCAATAAAAAAGGCCGACGCCATGCTGGGAATTATTAGGAAGGGAATTGAAAACAAATCAGCCAGTATCGTAATGCCCCTGTATAAATCGATGGTGCGGTCTCATTTGGAGTACTGTGTGCAGTTCTGGTCGCCGCACCTCAAAAAGGATATTATAGCATTGGAGAAAGTCCAGAAAAGGGCAACTAGAATGATTAAAGGGCTGGAACACTTTCCCTATGAAGAAAGGTTGAAACGCTTGGGGCTCTTTAGCTTGGAGAAACGTCGACTGAGGGGTGGCATGATAGAGGTTTACAAGATAATGCATGGGATGGAGAAAGTAGAGAAAGAAGTCCTTTTCTCCCTTTCGCACAATACAAGAACTCGTGGGCATTCGATGAAATTGCTGAGCAGACAGGTTAAAACGGATAAAAGGAAGTACTTCACCCAAAGGGTGATTGGCATGTGGAATTCACTGCCACAGGAGGTGGTGGCAGCCACAAGCATAGCCACCTTCAAGAGGGGTTTAGATAAAAATATGGAGCAGAGGTCCATCAGTGGCTATTAGCCACAGTGCGTGTGTATATATAAAATTTTTTGCCACTGTGTGACACAGAGTGTTGGACTGGATGGGCCATTGGCCTGATCCAACATGGCTTCTCTTATGGTCTTATGTTCTTATTGTGCGGGGGGTTGACCCTGGAGGTCCCTTCCAACTCTTCTATGATTCTAACAGGCTTCCTCCTTGGAGGTGGTGGGCTCTCCTTCCTTGGAGGTTTTTCAACAGAACCTAGATGGCCACCTGACAGCAATGAGGATCCTGTGAATTGAGGGGGAGGGGTTTGTGAGTTTCCTGCATTGTGCAGGGGGTTGGATTAGATGGCCCTGCAGGTCCCTTCCAACTCTCGGATTCTGTGATCTCGGAGCCGAGGCATCCCATGTTCTTTCTGCTTCTGCAGCACTGGGAAGAGTTCGGGTTGCCAGCTCTGGGTTGGGAAAGACCTGGAAATTCGAAGGTGAAGGCTGGGGAAGTCAGGGACTGCAGAATCCACCCTCCGAAGTAGCCACGGTCCTCGAGGGAAACGGGGGTCTGTGAATCAGTTGTAAAAATGGGAGGTCTCCAGGCCCCACCTGGAGGTTGGCAACCCTAGTTCATTCTGGGAGGGGGATGGAAGGCAGAGCCAGCCAATTGGCAGCTGCCTGGGGATCCAAAGGCCGCCTCAGGAAGCCTGGCACGTGCTGCCTGCCGGTTCTCGCTTCCTTTCCAGGTGCAGTGGAGAAGAGCCAGGGCCCGGGAGTGCCTGAAAGACTGACACAATTCCTGGCCAGGTCGGGAGTCACTGCAGTCAGTTCTTAGGCTCTTGAAGGTGCTCTGGCACTCTGGCTCTTTTCTGCTGCTACAGACAGACTAATGCGGCTTCCCGTCTTGATCTGTCTTTCCAGGTCCAGGAACTGCAAAGCCCGCCTCGCGCCAGTCAGGTGGTGAAGGACTGCGTCAAGGCCTGCCTGAACTCCACCTACGAGTACATCTTCAACAACTGCCAGGAGCTGTACAGTCGGGAGTACCAGATGGACCCTGTGAGTGCCCCCGGAAGGGCCGTTCCCTGGCCTGGCCTAGGGCAGTGGTCTGGGGGAGGGGGAGGGGGCTATGGCTGCCACCCTGGGCTGTGGGGGTCTGATGGGGGCAGCCTTTCGAAGCTGTTTCTGTGTTGCTTCCTCTGCGTCGTCTGACTGGGAGGGGGTGGGTCCAGGGGACCACAAGCGGAACTCTGCTTGCCAAACAGACCCTCCCTCAGGCCCCCCAAAAGAAACGGTCTGAGCCCCGGCTGGGGATGGGGAAGGGGGGCGGTGTGCAGCCTCCGTGGGAAATCTGCAGGGAAATCCCAGGTCTCCTCTTGGCTCCTGTCAGCACAGGGACCTCTTAGGATTCAGCCCATTTTGCCCTGGATTTGGCTTCTCTTGCTGAACTGCACGGAGGTGGTGGAGAACATGGAACCAGAGACTGAAGAGAGAAGGAATGGGGGTGGATGGGGGTTGGAGAAGAGAGTGAACATATGAACATATGAAGCTGCCTTCTACTGAATCAGACCCTCGGTCCATCAAAGTCAGTCTTGTCTCCTCAGACTGGCAGTGGCTCTCCAGGGTCTCCAGCTGAGGTTTTTCACACCTACTTGCCTGGACCCTTTTGAGTTGGAGATGCCGGGGATTGAACCTGGGACCTTCTGCTTCCCAAGCAGATGCTCTGCCGCTGAGCCACTGTCCCTCCCCCTGAGTGTGCCTCCCTCAATCCTGGGTCCTTCTGTCTGCCCGTTCTGTGCTCGCTGGAGTTTCGGAGCTGACTTTTTGGCATGTGGTGGTGGTGGCGGAGGGAACCCGAGGAGAGAAAGCTTTTCCCTCTTTCCTGTCTGGCGTCTGTTCTTAGAACAAAGCTCAGGATGTGCCTCCAGAGGAGCAAGGCCCCTGCATCAAGAACCTCGACTTCTGGCCCAAGCTCATCACCCTCATCGTCTCCATCATCGAGGAGGACAAGAACTCCTACGCCCCGGTCCTCAACCAGTAAGGAGCCCCTTCTCTTGGCTAGAACGAGCCTCCCGGGGTCTGTGGAGTTCTCTGTGTTCCTTCTGGCTGTCTTATCCGTCCTGTCCCCGTGCCACACGTATTTATCCTGTCTGTCTGTCTCTCTCTGTCTTGTCTGTCTCCCTTAACAATACCTTTGTAATTGGGATGGTGGCGTTTCGAAGGCGTTCATATTCACGCATCTGGCTCTTTAGAGCCCTGAGGTCAGATACGCACCTGGCGAGTGGGGGTGAGAGCAGTTTCCCTTCTCGCTTGCCTTTCGGGGGTGGGGGAGCATTTCTTTTCCTGCATGCGCATGCACAAGAGCTGACGTGCAGGGCAGGCCGGATGGTGGGTCAAGAAGGCGGGGGGGGGGGGGGCTCCAGAAGCGTCAGAAGAGACGTGAAGGGCTGGGCTTGGACTGGGTTCAGACAGCACACAAGGGGGGCAGAGGTGCAGAACTGCGCTCTGTTGCTCATTCTGAGAAGAAACAGCAATAACAGAGGTCATTTTCCTACCAGATATATTTATTTACTTACGTGCTTCATTCGTACCCTGCCATTCTCTTTGAGACTCAAGGCAGGTTTCAGAATTAGGAAATTATGGAATCCTTTTGGGCCGTTGCTAAGCAATTCAGAACCGAGCATAGATGGGTCAGGAAAACGCTTGAGTCCAGTCAGGCGCCTTAAAGACCACCAAAGTTTGGTTCTGGGGAGAAGCGTGTGTGTGTGTGTGTGCAACTGCTTCAGAACATGGAGGCCTTTACCCAGAGCCAGAATTGGCTTGGTCTTCAGGGTGGCCCTGGACGAAAACTTTGTTTTGCTGCTTCAGACCAACACAGCGATCCACCAGAGCTGCCTCACAGTTTTTCAGCCTCCAGCTCACTCATCTTTGCCTTAGCTCAGGAAGGCTGGCCCCAGAGCACACTCATTGGTGCAGCAGCTCACCACTTTCATGCCAGGAGCTCTTGAAGTGGAACTTTTGCTCACATCACAGCTTAGAGGGGCCATTGCTACCCACCTGAATCTGTCTTCACAGATGGGTTGTCTTTACTTAATATACTGCAACCCCATTTTGTTCTCAAGCCCCAAAGAACTTTACAATATTACTCTCATTTCCTTCTATTTATATCCTTACGACAGCCCTGTGGGGTAGGTTAGGCTTTGTCTGTGCGACTGACCACAGGTCACGGAGCAGGATTCCATGGCAGGGTACAAATTTGAACCTGGGTCTCCCAGGTCTTAGTCTATCAGTACTCACCTGGCTTCCTGCTAGGTTGAGCCATTCAAGATGTCAAGAGCCAGTCTGGTGTAGTGGTGAAGTGTGCGGACTCTTATCTGGCAGAACCGGGTTTGATTCTCCACGACTCCACTTGCAGCTGCTGGAATGGCCTTGGGTCAGCCAGAGCTCTCTTATCTGGCAGAACCGGGTTTGATTCCCCACTCCTCCCCTTGCAGCTGCTGGAATGGCCTTGGGTCAGCCAGAGCTCTCTTATCTGGCAGAACCGGGTTTGATTCCCCACTCCTCCCCTTGCAGCTGCTGGAATGGCCTTGGGTCAGCCAGAGCTCTCTTATCTGGGAGAACTGGGTTTGATTCCCCACTCCTCCCCTTGCAGCTGCTGGAATGGCCTTGGGTCAGCCAGAGCTCTCTTATCTGGCAGAACCGGGTTTGATTCCCCACTCCTCCCCTTGCAGCTGCTGGAATGGCCTTGGGTCAGCCATAGCTCTCGTGGAAGTTGTCCCTGAAAGGGCAACTGCTGAGGGAGTTCTCTCAGCCCCACCCACCTCACAGGGTGTCCGTTGTGGGGGGAGAAGATACAGGAGATTGTAAGCCGCTCTGAGTCTCTGAGTTCAGAGAGAAAAGCAGGATGTAAATCTGCAGTCTTCTTCTTCATTTGTTCAAGTGACTTTCTGGGATTTCAGGCAGATCCCTCAGAGCCGCGCAGCACTGTAGCTCTCGCTCTGCCATCTTGGCTTTTTCTGGCTAGGGGCAGCAATTGCTTGGGAGAGCCCCACACTTAGATCCCGCCAGTTAGAAGTCAGCCAGATAAGACAGGGAGCTGAGAGGGAGGTGAGGTGTGCGAAATCAGAAAGGACAAAGCTGCAACAGTGTTCTCTGCGTAAGCGTTTGGCCTGTCCTTCATGCAGGTCCTGCTTCCTTCCCTAGCAAGGGTGCCTTCCCAGGTGACCCTTGACTGCCCATCAGCCGAATGGCAGTTCCCTCACCTGTTCACTTCCCCTGTTAGGTTTCCTCAGGAGCTGGCCGTGGGGAAGATCAGCGCCGAAGTCATGTGGAACCTCTTTGCTCAGGATATGAAATACGCCATGGAAGGTGAGAGGGGCTTGATGTTCGCAGTGGCAGCTGGGTGGTCTTGCTTTGTAGACCAGCTCTAGTGTTTCGCACGGGGGATAAGGAGCAATTTCACAGCACAGCATAAAAGTTCTTGCCTGTAACACTGGCCAAGGCTGGAGTCAGGGCGGAGGGGCTGGTTCCGATGCACTCTGATCTATGGGAAGCTGCCCTCACCCAAACCTCCCAGCCGCTAGAAACACGCAGGGGCTTCAGCCCTAGGGCTGTCCCATGGCAGCTCCCGCTTGGTTGCTAGGTAACCAGCTAGATGTTCCTGCTCATTTCAGGAGCCACATGTGGCTCTTTCACACATATTGTGTGGCTCTCCAAGTCCCCACTGTCCCATTGGCCAGCTTGGAGAAGGCATTTCTCTCTTTAAATCATTTCTCCCAGACAAGCCAGCAAGTAGCTTGGAGAATGCATTCAAAATTAAAGTTGCTTTCTTTCCACCTCCCCTCCTCCATCCATCTTCCTTCCGTCCTTGCTTGCAGCTCTCAGCTGACGTTCATGTCTTACGGCTCTCAAACATCTGACGTTTATTCTGTGTGGCTCTTACGCGGGGGTCGTTTTGTAGAAAAATAGGTGGTGGGGCTCATTCAGGGATTGTTATGCGGCTGCAGTACTATTCAATGGACAAGGAGGCGGAACTCTCAGGAGGAGGTGGAACTCTCAGAAAGGTTCAGGAGCTGAGCTCCCACTGAATTTTGTTCAACATCCTTATCAATGATTTGGATGAAGGAATAGAGGGAATCCTTATTAAATTTGCAGATGATTCTAAATTGGGAGGGGTTGCAAACACAGAAGAAGACAGAAACAGGATACAGGATGACCTTGACAGGATGGAAAACTGGGCTAAAATCAATAAAATGAATTTTAACAGGGATAAATATAAAGTTCTGCATTTAGGTAGGAAAAATCCAATGCATGGTTATAGGATGGGGGAGACTTGTCTTAGCAGTAGTATGTGCAATATGATCACCATCTTCAAGTACTTGAAGAGCTGTCCTATAGAGGATGGTGTGGAATTGTTTTCTGTGGCCCCAGAAGGTCGGACCTGAACCAATGGCTTGAAATTAAATCGAAGGAGTTTCCGGCTCAACATCAGGAAGAACTTCCTGACCGTTAGAGTGATTCCTCAGTGGAACAGGCTTCCTCCTTGGGAGGTGGTGGGCTCTCCTTCCTTGGAGGTTTCTAAACAGAGGCTAGATGGCCACCTGACAGCAATGAAGATCCTGTGAATGTAGGGAGAGGTGTTTGTGAGTTTCCTGCACTGTGCAGGAGGTTGGACTAGATGTCCCTGGAGGTTCCTTCCAACTCTTCTATGATTCTAACAGGCTTCCTCCTTGGGAGGTGGTGGGCTCTCCTTCCTTGGAGGTTTTTCAACAGAGGCTAGGTGGCCATCTGACAGCAATGAGGATCCTGTGAATTTAGGGGGAGGTGTTTGTGAATTTCCTGCACTGTGCAGGGGGTTGGACTAGATGACCTTAGAGGTCCCTTCCAACTCTTCTATGATTCTAACAGGCTTCCTCCTTGGGAGGTGGTGGGCTCTCCTTCCTTGGAGGTTTTTAAGCAGAGGCTAGATGGCCATCTGACAGCAATGAAGATCCTGTGAATTTAGGGGGAGGTGTTTGTGAGTTTCCTGCACTGTGCAGGGGGTTGGACTAGATGACCCTGGAGGTCCCTTCCAACTCTGATTCAATGAGGCCTGCTCTTATGTTAAGCTAGTTTGGCCACCCCTGGTCTAAGGCAGCCGTCTCTGTTTCCAAGGAGAAAGACACCTAAAAAGTTTCTGTTAACTATCAGAAAAAGACACCATAAAAGGAGGATGGATAACTGTGGCCTTACTGGTATTGCTGAGCTGTCCAGAAGCTCCTCTTTGCGGTCATCACAGCTGCCGTGCGGGAGAGGAGGGAAGCAGGAAAACTGGGCCTTCTTCTCTAAGTCTGCTTTGCTTACTCTCTTTGCTTACTCTTACTAAGTCTGGTTACTCCCTCCATCCTCCTTTTCCACTCAGATACTCTGTTTTACACGTCTGAAATCTCATTCCAGGTGATTAGCATCAACTTCTAGGCTCAGCCACATCCTGCACCTTCTTGTGCTCCCCCCCCCCCCCCCCCGCAGTGTGGCTGGTGGGACACTTTGTCCCCTGCAGTGTTGTGAGTTCTTCTTTTCTTTGGTGTGGGTTCTTTGGGCTCCTAACCATTTCTGTGCTGTTCTTTTCTGTCCTGTTCTATTGCTCCTCTCAAGTTCTGGATAAAATTATCTCTCTTGAGGCCTCACGTGGTAAGAACCTTCGAGGTGTGCGTCATTCAAGGCAGTTCCCTTATAGAATGCATCTGCTCCCCCCCCTCCCCCCTCTGTCTTATGCTGCATGGATGGGTGCCGGGGGCAAAGGTTTGGTGCCCAGCCTCTGGGGCCACAGGTGGACACACCTGAACTCTAATATCACTGCTTGTCCAGAAGACAGCAGGCTGTGAAGAAATGGCTTTTGCGCATGAGGTATCCATCCGCCCCTCCTCTCTTTGCTTTCCGCTAACTATGCAAACCTGAATTATTCAAGAGAGCTTTTCTGTGCAGGCGATAGGCTTCCTCTGCACAAAATGATTCATAGAGTTATTAGGATAAATTACTGGGGACTGTGGTCTAGACCACTTGGCATAGCTGGCTGTAAGTAGAGTCCTGCTGTATAATTTTGCATATCGGGAGGTGGGAAGGGGTCTTGGCCTTTGGCTGTGGCCGGGGGCAGGAAGGTACCCCCAGGGGTTGGACCTCCTCAGCTCCAAGTGAATAGAATCAAGCTGACTGGGAAGGTCTGTTTCAGCTGTTTCCACTGGCGTCTCCCTTTGAAACCCTGTATTTATTTAGTTAATTAGATTTTTAAACCACCCTTGTGGAACAGAGCTCAGGGCGGAGTACATCATTCGACAAGCGAGGCCTCTCAAAGCAGAGACACTGTCAGAAGAACATTAGCCACAGCATATTGTTGGAACGCTCTGTCTGGGGCAGGGATGCTCTGTATTCTTGGTGCTTGGGGGGGCTTCTAGTGTCCTGGCTCCACTGGTGGACTTCCTGATGGTGCCTGTTTTTTTTGGCCATTGTGTGACACAGAGTGTTGGACTGGAGCGGCCATTGGCCTGATCCAACATGGCTTCTCTTATGTTCTTATGTGACACAGAGTGTTGGACTGGAGCGGCCATTGGCCTGATCCAACAGGGCTTCTCTTATGTTCTTATGTGACACAGTGTTGGACTGGATGGGCCACAGGCCTGATCCAGCAGGGCTTCTCTTATGTTCTTATGTGACACAGAGTGTTGGACTGGAGCGGCCATTGGCCTGATCCAACATGGCTTCTCTTATGTTCTTATGTGACACAGTGTTGGACTTGAGGGGCCATTGGCCTGATCCAACATGGCTTCTCTTGTGTTCTTATGTCTGGGGCAGTGTTGCTCTGTATTTTTGGTGCTTGGAGGGTGGAACAGTGGGAGGACTTCTAGTGTCCTGGCCCTGCTGGTGGACCTCCTGATGGCACCTGGTTTTTGGCCACTGTGTGACACAGAGTGTTGGACTGGATGGGTCTTTGGCCTGATCCAACATGGCTTCTCTTATGTTCATTTATCCAGTTTTCTTGTAGCCCCTTCTGACCCCTGGGAAGGGGGTCGTTGCCAGGCTTGCAGGATTCTGGCCGTGGAGCAGCTGTGCCGGTAGATGGGCTGAAGTGAGGAAGACTGAGGGGGTGACCTTTGTTCTTCCGGCAGCGATTGAATCAGAGTGCTTCCCTTCTCTCTCCTCATTGCAGCCCCCTGCCCAACGTGGCTGTTCCTCTGCCCCAGACTCGTCGCCGCAGAAACCGTCTTTCTGCAGACTGGAAGTGGGGAGGAACAAGAGGGGCCTTCTGTGCAGCGCAGGCCGCTGCGTCAACAGAACCAGGACTTGTCACCTTCGGGTGGGGAGAACCCAAGGAAAAAGCGTGACAAAATAACGAATGGAATCATAAATTCACTTATCATTATTACTATATGAAACGTCAAAGTATTTGATTATTATGATCCATTTCAGCAATTAGTGTTTTAAGGTAAGTACATATAATTCATTTACAAAATGCATCTAAGCAGAAGAAGAAGACGACGACATTGGATTTATATTCCGCCCTCCACTCAGGAGTCTCAGAGCGGCTCACAATCTCTTTTATCTTCCTCCCCCACAACAGACACCCTGTGAGGTGGGTGGGGCTGAGAGGACACTTACAGCAGCTGCCCTTTCAAGGACAAGCTCTGCCAGGGCTATGGCTGACCCAAGGCCATTCCAGCAGCTGCAAGTGGAGGAGTGGGGAATCAAACCTGGTTCTCCCAGATAAGAGTCCGCACACTTAACCACGACACCAAACTGGCTCTCAATTGCATCAAAATTGCATCAAAACAATAGTTTAAAGTGCTTAGTGCTACAAAGTGCTTGTAAGTCAAAGTGCGTGTGCAGATTTTTCTTCCAAACGGAATACATCTGACATTCCTCTAGACTCCCTCGGGGAGTTTTTATACAATTTTGCTTAGATGCGTTTTGTAAATGAATTATATGTAGTTACCTTAAAGAAAGAAAGAAAGAAAGAAAGAAAGAAAGAAAGAAAGAAAGAAAGAAAGAAAGATAGATAGATAGATAGATAGATAGATAGATAGATAGATAGATAGATAGATAGATGCATCTAAAAACAAACAAAACACTAATTGTTGAATGGATCGTGATAATCAAATAATTTGAAGTTTCATACGTTAATAATTACAAGTGAAGTTATGATTGCATTCGTTATTTTGTCACAGTTTTTCCTTGGGTTCTCATCCTACTCCGTGATTCTCTCTATTGTATGTTCTGCCTTTGGGTGGGGAAGCCGGTGATCGGGGGGGGGGGCATGCTGGGGGGGTGCCGTTTGCTTGGGCTCAGGTCTGTCGTGCTCAAAGCAGCTTGTGAGCCTGTTAAGGGGGTTGGACTAGATGACCTTGGGAGGTCCCTTCCAACTCTATGATTCTAAGGAGCCAGAAAAAACTGCAGGGCCAGTCGGGGGAGGGCGGGGTCAGTTCAGCAATGTCTGGGCTTCTTTTGTGCTTCACATTTCTCTCTTCTCTGTCACAAGCCCCCCCTGTGTTCCGCATACGCCTGGTCCTCCTTTGTGGAGGTAAGAGTTCTCCCCCCTCCCCTCCCTAGTTTTGTGCATAGCAGAGCCACCCTTCCCACATAGATGCAGGAGCGAAGCCGCCGTTGGTACTGTGTGCTTCTGCCTTGAGTGCCTTTGCAGCTCTCTAGATACAGCTGGCGTGTTTTGTTAGGGGAGATCTGCTTGTGTGCCCTCCTGTGGGCGGGGTGGGGGGGGGAAGACTTCCTGCTCTTCTGCTTCTAGTATGATTTCGATTAGCTCTCAGCGCTCCTTCTAGCCAGCCAGGTGGCAAGCCTTGAATGGCATTGAGTTGGCGGCTGCCCTGGCTGTCTGCTCCGGATTGCCCCTTACATTCAGACCGGGGGAGGGGGTAGGGAGGGCTGCATCTCCTAACATGGGGAGAGAAGCACAAGAGGAGACTGCTGGATCCCATCGAGCGGCTGCTGCTTCCTGGCTACCCCGCTCCCAGTTGGCATGCGCCAGGCCATTGAGCGGTCCTGCTGGCAGGCAGCCATCCCTTGGGTGTGCAAAACAGGTCCTCCAGTCACTGCCATTCTTCCTAGAGCCAGTTTGGTGCAGTGGTGAAGTGTGCGGACTCTGATCTGGGAGAACCGGGTTTGATTCCCCACTCCTCCGCTTGCAGCTGCTGGAATGGCCTTGGGTCAGCCAGAGCTCTGGCAGAGGTGGTCCTTGAAAGGGCAGCTTCTGGGAGAGCCAGTTTGGTGTAGTGGTTAAGTGTGCGGACTCTTATCTGGGAGAACCGGGTTTGATTCCCCACTTCTCCACTTGCAGCTGCTGGAATGGCCTTGGGACAGCCATAGCCCTCACATTGTCCTTGAAAGGGCAGCTTCTGTGAGAGCCAGTTTGGTGCAGTGGTTAAGTGTGCAGACTCTTCTCTGGGAGAACGGGGTTTGATTCCCCACTCCTCCACTTGCAGCTGCTGGAAGGGCCTTGGGTCAGCCATAGCTCTTCTAGGAGTTGTCCTTGAAAGGGCAGCTTCTGTCAGAGATCTCTGAGCCCCATCTACCTCACAGGGTGCATCTGAGAGCCATTTTGGTGTCGTGGTTAAGTGCACGGACTCTTATCTGGGAGAACCGGGTGTGATTCCCCACTCCTCCACTCGCAGCTGCTGAGATGGCCTTGGGTCAGCCATAGCTTTCATAAAAGCTGTCCTTGAAAGGGCAGCTGCTATGAAAGAACTCTCAGCCCCACCTACCTCACAGGGTGTTCGTTGTGGGGGAGGAAGGTAGAGGAGATTGTGACCGCTCTGAGACTCTGAGATTCAGAGTATAGGGCGGGATATAAATCCAAAACCACTCCTCCACCTGCAGCTGCTAGAAGGGCCTTGGGTCAGCCAGAGCTCTGGCAGAGGTTGTCCTTGAAAGGGCAGCTGCTGTGAGAGCCCTCTGAGCCCCACTCACCTCACAGGGTGTCTGTTGTGGGGGAAGAAGATAAAGGAGATGGTGAGCCACTCTGAGACTCTGATTCAGAGAGAAGGGCGGGGTATACATCTACGGTTTTCTTCTTCTTAAAAATCCCTCCTGCCTTTTGTCATGGGGGTCTCGGAAGGGACTTTGCTGGTTCCCCACTTGCTGAGAAACCTAGGAGAGCTTGTGCTTCAGGGGAGATGGGAGAACAGGCAAGGGACTCTTTCCAGGCGTGGTCCGAAGCTCAGAAGACCTCACTCTGCCACTGCTGGCCTTCCCTCTTGGGGCTCCAAGAGCTGGCTGGCCCAGGGGAGTCGCCAGCTAGAGAGGGCTTGTGGTTAAAGTGTTGAAGTGGGAGCTGGGTGTGAATCCCCCCTCTGGCCACTGATGTTCTCCCAGGCTTGTTGGAAGGAGCGTTCCCTCGAAGCCGAGTTAGCGTGAGCTGTCTCCCAGATTTTTAGCCTCCGGCTCACACATTTTTGTCTTCGCTCGGGCAAAATCGCCCCAGAGCAAACTAATTTACTCAGTAGCTCGTTAAGTAGAATTTAGGCTCACAAGACTCCGCAGCTTAGAGGGAACGTTGGTTGGGGGTACAAAATGGAGGAGGACCCATGTCTGCAACCCTGACCTTGAAGGGGGGAAGGGGGGTGGAGGATGTGCCGGATGGGAGGCCCTGGCTGAGAAGGGGACGAGCGGCAGGCAACCGCAGACTCAGCGCTGAGCTGTTTCCTTCGTACTTCCTCTTGAGAAGACAACAAGTAGCGTCTTGGGAAGAGTAGACGGACGGGCTGTAAGGAAGTGCTTGGTTGTCCTTGCCATGGCAACCAGGCGCTCCTCTCACCTTCTATTTTTGAGTGGGGGGGGGGGGGAAGATCAGCTCCCCTCCTCAGACTGCCGAATGACCGGATCCTGTCACTCTTGCCGGGATTGTAGCTTGCTGAGACTTCCTGGGTTCTGTGCACACCTCGTGGAAGCCGACAGAGCCGCCGAGCCTTCAGTTTGCAGAACGCTGCTGGAAAAGGGAGTTGATGGGATTGGCCCCTTTTTTTTGCCACCGTGTGACACAGAGTGTTGGGCTGGATGGGCCGTTGGCCTGATCCAACATGGCTTCTCTTATGTGACACAGAGTGTTGGACTGGAGGGGCCACTGGCCTGATCCAACAGGGCTTCTCTTATGTGACACAGAGTGTTGGACTGGAGGGGCCACTGGCCTGATCCAACAGGGCTTCTCTTATGTGACACAGAGTGTTGGACTGGAGGGGCCACTGGCCTGATCCAACAGGGCTTCTTTTATGTTCTTATGTGTGACACAGAGTGTTGGGCTGGATGGGCCGTTGGCCTGATCCAACATGGCTTCTCTTATGTTCTTATGACTGTTTTTTCTCTTCCCCCCCCCCCCAGAGCATGAGAAGCACCGGCTCTGTAAGAGCGCTGACTACATGAACTTGCACTTCAAAGTGAAGTGGCTGTACAACGAGTACGTCTGCGACCTGTCGCCCTTTGAGGGGAAAGTGCCCGAGTACCCGGCGTAAGTCCCTTGGCTCTTGCTGTGCTTCCGGGGAGGCTGGCAGGGGGGGGGGGGGACGGGGTGTTAGGCAGATTGCCCTAAAAATAGGGTTTGGGGGAATTTAGAGTGGAGGGCAATCAGCCTTTCAGCGAGGCCAATGCAATCTTGGGCTGTAGCAACAGAAGTCGAGTGTCCAGATCACATGATGTGATGGTATCGCTTTACTCTGCTCTGGTAAGACCTCACCTGGAGTATTTTGGGCACCAAATTTTAAGGATATAGACAAACTGGAAGGGGTCCAGAGGAGGGCGATGAAGATGGTGAGGGGTCTGGAGACTGAGTCCCATGAGAAAAGGTTGAAGGAGCTGGAAATGTTTAGCCTGGAGAGGAGGTGGCTGAGAGGTGATAGGATCACCATCTGCAAGGACTTGAAGAGCTGTCCTATAGAGGATGGTGTGGAATTGTTTTCTGTGGCCCCAGAAGGTCGGACCTGAACCAATGGCTTGAAATTAAATCGAAGGAGTTTCCGGCTCAACATCAGGAAGAACTTCCTGACCGTTAGAGTGATTCCTCAGTGGAACAGGCTTCCTCCTTGGGAGGTGGTGGGCTCTCCTTCCTTGGAGGTTTCTAAACAGAGGCTAGATGGCCATCTGACAGCAATGAGGATCCTGTGAATTTAGGGGGAGGTGTTTGTGAGTTTCCTGCACTGTGCAGGAGGTTGGACTAGATGTCCCTGGAGGTTCCTTCCAACTCTTCTATGATTCTAACAGGCTTCCTCCTTGGGAGGTGGTGGGCTCTCCTTCCTTGGAGGTTTTTCAACAGAGGCTAGATGGCCGTCTGACAGCAATGAAGGTCCTGTGAATTTAGGGGGAGGTGTTTGTGAGTCTCCTGCATTGTGCAGGGGGTTGGACTAGATGGCCCTGAAGGTCCCTTCCAACTCTTCTGTGATTCTAACAGACTTCCTCCTCAGGAGGTGGTGGGCTCTCCTTCCTTGGAGGTTTTTCAACAGAGGCTGGATGGCCATCTGACAGCAATGAGGATCCTGTGAATTTAGGGGGAGGTGTTTGTGAGTTTCCTGCATTGTGCAGGAGGTTGGACTAGATGTCCCTGGAGGTCCCTTCCAACTCTTCTGTGATTCTAACAGGCTTCCTCCTTGGGAGGTGGTGGGCTCTCCTTCCTTGGAGGTTTTTCAACAGAGGCTAGATGGCCATCTGACAGCAATGAAGTTCCTGTGAATTTAGGGGGAGGTGTTTGTGAGTCTCCTGCATTGTGCAGGGGTTGGACTAGATGGCCCTGGAGGTCCCTTCCAACTCTTCTGTGATTCTAACAGGCTTCCTCCTTGGGAGGTGGTGGGCTCTCCTTCCTTGGAGGTTTTTCAACAGAGGCTAGATGGCCATCTGACAGCAATGAAGTTCCTGTGAATTTAGGGGGAGGTGTTTGTGAGTCTCCTGCATTGTGCAGGGGGTTGAACTAGATGACCCTGGAGGTCCCTTCCAACTCTTCTATGATTCTAACAGGCTTCCTCCTTGGGAGGTGGTGGGCTCTCCTTCGTTGGAGGTTTTTCAACAGAGGCTGGATGGCCATCTGACAGCAATGAGGATCCTGTGAATTTAGGGGGAGGGGTTTGTGAGTTTAGAGCAATTCCTCAGTGGAACAGGCTTCCTCGGGAGGTGGTGGGCTCTCCTTCCTTGGAGGTTTTTTAACAGAGGCTAGATGGCCATCTGACAGCAATGAAGTTCCTGTGAATTTAGGGGGAGGTGTTTGTGAGTCTCCTGCATTGTGCAGGGGGTTGAACTAGATGACCCTGGAGGTCCCTTCCAACTCTTCTATGATTCTAACAGGCTTCCTCCTTGGGAGGTGGTGGGCTCTCCTTCCTTGGAGGTTTTTCAACAGAGGCTGGATGGCCATCTGACAGCAATGAGGATCCTGTGAATTTAGGGGGAGGGGTTTGTGAGTTTAGAGCAATTCCTCAGTGGAACAGGCTTCCTCCTTGGGAGGTGGTGGGCTCTCCTTCCTTGGAGGTTTTTCAACAGAGGCTGGATGGCCATCTGACAGCAATGAGGATCCTGTGAATTTAGGGGGAGGCGTTTGTGGGTTTCCTGCCTTGTGTAGGGGGTTGGACTAGATGGCCCTGGAGGGCCCTTCCAACTCTGTAATTTTATGAGATCTAAAACCTATTTATACAGAAGGCATCTGCTTTGGAAGTTACCCAAAAACAAGGCAATATAATACATTTAAATACAAAAATACTGCCACCCCCCCCCCCCCCAAAAAGAATAATATAAAAAAGAGTTCCGAAGAAGGCAAAGCTGGCCGACACTTCCGCACTGGTTCAGTCGGTCCAGCTCTGTCAGTCAGCACTAAAGGGAACCTGCACATCCACTGCTAGCAGACCTTGGAGGAGGAGGAGGAGGAGATGATGATGATGATATTGGATTTCTGTCCCACCCTATACTTTGAGTCTCAGAGTCTCAGAGCGGTCACAGTCTCCTGTTACCTCCCCCCCACAAGAGACACCCTGTGAGGTGGGTGGGGCTGAGAGGGCGCTCACAGCAGCTGCCCTTTCAAGGACAACCTCTGCCAGAGCTCTGGCTGACCCAAGGCCATCCCAGCAACTGCAAGTGGAGGAGTGGGGAATCAAACCCGGTTCTCCCAGATAAGAGTCCGCACATTTAACCACTACACCAAACTGGCTCTCACAGAAGCTGCCTTTTCAAGGACAATGCGAGGGCTATGGCTGACCCAAGGCCATGCCAGCAGGTGCAAGTGGAGGAGTGGGGAATCAACCCGGTTCTCCCAGATAAGAGTCCACACACTTAACTACTAGACCAAACTGGCTCTCACAGAAGCTGCCAGTTTGGTGTGGAGAGCCAGTTTGGTGTAGTGGTTAAGTATGCGGACTCTTATCTGGGAGAACCGGGTTTGATTCCCCACTCCTCCACTTGCACCTGCTGGCATGGCCTTGGGTCAGCCAGAGCTCTGGCAGAGGTTGTCCTTGAAAGGGCAGCTGCTGTGAGAGCCCTCTCCAGCCCCACCCACCTCACAGGGTGTCTGTTGTGGGGGAGGAAGGTAAAGGAGATTGTGAGCCGCTCTGAGACTCTTTGGAGTGGAGGGCGGGATATAAATCCAATATCTTCTTCTTCTTCTTCCTTTCAAGGACAATGTGAGGGCTATGGCTGACCCAAGGCCATTCCAGCAGCTGCAAGTGGAGGAGTGGGGAATCAAACCCGGTTCCCCCAGATAAGAGTCCGCACACTTCACCACCATACCAAACTGGCTCTCTGTCCCTGTCCGCTGCCCCTCTGAAGCAGTTGGTTGGCTGCTTTGCTGGCTGAGATGGACCCTCCCTGGTCTGATCCTCTGCCTGAGAGCCTTGGGAGGGAGCTGCTGCCAAGCTGAGTAGGCAGCGCTGACTTGGATGGACCCAAAAGGTCTGCTTCAGCGGAAGGCAGCTTCACACATTGTCCCTGGGTGTTACACTCCTGGTTCGCAAGGGTGAACACGCACACGCACCTGCACGGATGCGCACTTTGGCTGGGTGTTGCAGCCAAGAGAGGCATTCTTGCTGCCAGCTCCTGCTGCCTTCTGCTTGCCAGTCCTGCTCGTGAGTTCAGAGGCGTGGTTCAGTGGGGGCTGTGTGTGGGGGGGGATAGCTGGTGCCCATGACTCAGCAGCAGACCTGCCAGGCTCCTCGCCTCCCTCCCAGATGCCGCCCACCCCCGCTCAGGGTAGAGTTGCGCCCACCTCCCCGCGAGTGCCAAGGGTTGGAATTGGGTCCACGGGGACCGAATGGGATCCAGGCCAGGTGCTGGAGCTTGGCTTTGCGATGAAGAAGGGGGCTTTTAGTCAGGCGGCCTACTGCGGCGGGGAAAGTGAGCTCAGCCCTGGGCTGTGTTCCCTGCTGGGGCGGGCTCGGCTTCTCGCTGGCCTGCCCTTCCAGACACGCCCTGTGTCCACAGTGCTTTCCGGCCCCCTCAGGCCCTCGGGCTGGCATCTCCTGTGTCACGTTCTCAGGGTGCAGGCGGGCAGGACTCCAAAGCCAGTCCAAGGTCAAAGTCCACGAAGTCAAGCAGGAGCCAAGTCACCAATGCAGAATCACAAACCAGAATCAGAAGTCAGTTTCCAAAAGCCAAAAGGTCAGGGTGCTGAGGAAATCAAGCAGGGCAGGATCAGGAATCACGAAGGAGCGTGGATGCAAGCCAGAGAATAGATTTGTTGCTGCCACAAGGTTACCAGGTCCTGGGTGGGGGCTATATGGAAGTCTCAATCAGCCTGCTCCCTGGGCGGTACTGACTCTGCTAGAACTCAGGGCTGAGAGATCTGAAGCATCGGCGTGCCTCATGCCTTCACTCCGAAAGTTCTTTCTGGAGCCTGCTTCGGACTCTTGAGATGGGAGGAGGAGAGCTTGGAGGAGATTGATCGTCAACAGCTGACACTGGTGCCTGGAGGGTGATTAATGGGCCAGCTGCTGTTTGTTCAGCTGAGGAACTGGCTGGCAACTCTTAAGAACATAAGAGAAGCCCTGTTGGATCAGGCCAATGGCCTATCCAGTCCCACACTCTGTGTCACATAAGAACATAAGAGAAGCCCTGTTGGATCAGGCCAATGGCTCCTCCAGTCCAACACTCGGTGTCACATAAGAACATAAGAGAAGCCCTGTTGGATCAGGCCAATGGCCCCTCCAGTCCAACACTCGGTGTCACAGAAGAACATAAGAGAAGCCCTGTTGGATCAGGCCAATGGCCTATCCAGTCCAACACTCTGTGTCACATAAGAACATAAGAGAAGCCCTGTTGGATCAGGCCAATGGCCTATCCAGTCCAACACTCTGTGTCACATAAGAACATAAGAGAAGCCCTGTTGGATCAGGCCAATGGCCCATCCAGTCCAACACTCTGTGTCACATAAGAACATAAGAGAAGCCCTGTTGGATCAGGCCAGTGGCCCCTCCAGTCCAACACTCTGTGTCACATAAGAACATAAGAGAAGCCCTGTTGGATCAGGCCAGTGGCCCCTCCAGTCCAGCACTCTGTGTCACATAAGAACATAAGAGAAGCCCTGTTGGATCAGGCCAATGGCCCATCCAGTCCAACACTCTGTGTCACATAAGAACATAAGAGAAGCCCTGTTGGATCAGGCCAATGGCCTATCCAGTCCAACACTCTGTGTCACATAAGAACATAAGAGAAGCCCTGTTGGATCAGGCCAATGGCCCATCCAGTCCAACACTCTGTGTCACATAAGAACATAAGAGAAGCCCTGTTGGATCAGGCCAGTGGCCCCTCCAGTCCAACACTCTGTGTCACATAAGAACATAAGAGAAGCCCTGTTGGATCAGGCCAGTGGCCCCTCCAGTCCAACACTCTGTGTCACATAAGAACATAAGAGAAGCCCTGTTGGATCAGGCCAGTGGCCCCTCCAGTCCAACACTCTGTGTCACATAAGAACATAAGAGAAGCCCTGTTGGATCAGGCCAATGGCCTATCCAGTCCAACACTCTGTGTCACATAAGAATATAAGAGAAGCCCTGTTGGATCAGGCCAATGGCCCCTCCAGTCCAACACTCTGTGTCACATAAGAACATAAGAGAAGCCCTGTTGGATCAGGCCAGTGGCCCCTCCAGTCCAACACTCTGGCCGTTTTCCCACTTAGCGTTTGCTCCCCTTATTCCCCGGCGCAATTATCTCCGGATCATTTTTTTCGTTTTCCCACTAGTGACTCTTTGCGGAGTCGCCTTCCCTGAAGCCCCGGCTCAAATCGTTTTCCCACTGGTATCGACTTGAGTTCGATGCCCTGTCAATCATTTTTTTTTTTAAGCGCAAGTCTGGTTGCGTAATGACGTACTAACGTAACATCGAGCTGCTCCCTCCCCTTCATTTCGTGGACAAACCGCATCACGTGTGCTGCTGCTGCTCATGGATTGGCTGCAGCTGTAGAATCCTCCACAGTCCTTTATGTATTAACAGAAGCATTCCTAGCGCTATATTCCCCCCCCCCCAAATTCTGAAGTTGCGAAATATCGCAATAACGAAGAGAGAGAAATCGAGGGGTTTGTGTGTGTGTGTGTGTGTGTGTGGCAGCTTCTTCCCTTCGCTCCCTCCCGGGTGCCGAAGCTGGGATTTCCTCCGCTCTCTTTCCCCTCTCCGGCTGGCTCTTGCAACGGGGGACCTGACTGATTCCTGCTGCCAGAGCTCCCCCCCCCCGCCCCATTCTCTCCTTCCCCTTCTGTGGCGGGTATGAAGAGCGAGCTCCGTCTATTTTCTAACCGAGCAGAATGTAGCCAGGGAGAAGAATGCAGGACTCCAACTTCCCATTTTATACATGGCGATTTTGTGCAGGTCCAGAAATCCTGGTGGCACAGCTGAGGGAGGCATTCCGTTTTTAACACACACACATGAACGCTTTGGCCCGCACCGGCACTAGATTCCCCCCCCCCAACAATGGAGAAGCGCCGCCGCCGCCAAATGTCTCTGGGCGGCTGGGCTCCCTTTGCCAAGGCGGCGGCGGCAGCGGGAAGCCGGCGGGGTCAAGCGGGGCGCAAATGGAAGTGAAGTGGGGGTGTTTGAGCTGGGGAGAGTCGAAGCTGCCGGGGCCCCTCCTCCGGCCCGCTGAAACCTCCTCCTTCCCGCTCGCCCTCCCCAAACTAGACCCGAAACGAACTGGCTGGAAAAGGCCTGCTGGGGGGGCTGCCGCGGTCCCCCCACCGGGGCCCCTAAAGGGAGAAGGGGTTTTTTTTCCCTTTGTTAATTTCGAAATATCGCTATTACGCAAAACTGTGAAGTTTAAAAAAAAAAAATGGCCGCGCCGGCACTTCGGGGAAGCGCCGCGAAAGGCTGATGATTGGCCAAGGGGGTGGATGGGGTGGGAGGACGGAAAGGGAGAGGGTGCCGCCCACAAAGCGTCGATCCGGCGTGGATGGATTTCCCACAGCAAACTCCGCTGAGTGGATCCGGAGTGGATCCGGAGGTTTTCGGAAACTCCGGCAGAATGCTGAAAAACATACTCCGGCGTAAAATCCCTGAAGCGCCAGAGCAAACCGCAGCGCCGGAGCAAGATGTGCGAAATCCAAGAGAAGATCCGGAGGTAAATGGGGCGCTACGCTGGAGCAAACGCTAGTGCGAAAACGGCCTCTGTGTCACATAAGAACATAAGAGAAGCCCTGTTGGATCAGGCCAATGGCCTATCCAGTCCAACACTCTATGTCACATAAGAACATGAGAAGCCCTGTTGGATCAGGCCAGTGGCCCCTCCAGTCCAACACTCTGTGTCGCATAAGAACATAAGAGAAGCCATGTTGGATCAGGCCAGTGGCCCATCCAGTCCAACACTCTGTGTCACATAAGAACATAAGAGAAGCCCTGTTGGATCAGGCCAATGGCCCCTCCAGTCCAACACTCTGTGTCACACAGTGGCTAAAAAATTTTATATATACACACACACACACTGTGGCTAATAGCCACTGATTAACCCTTCCAGCTCCTCCTCGTCAGGGCTCATGACTCCCCGCCTCTTCCGGAGCTGGCTCTCAGTAACCGTCAGGGCAGGGTGCCAACTCGGATGCCCAGCGCCAGTTTTCATTTGTTTTGCTGATAATCTTCGTCTTCACTGCATACAGCAGATATTAAAACTTCTCTGCTTCTGCTTCTTCTCCAAATGTCAGCAGACAAGTGAAGGCAACTTGGAGCCAGTTGGAGGGAGGGAGCTCTGGACTGTGTGGGCAAGAGACGGAAGGCTGGGCGAGGAAGCGCCTTGACCAACTCCTGGGAAACTCCACTTGGCTGGAACTGGAGGGAAGGAGTCTGCATAAGAGGCTGGCTGAGTCTTCGCAGGCTTCTCGTCCTTTCTGCATCTCCTTGTGAATAGGTGGGATGAGACCGAGAGACGAGAGGGAAGGCTGAGGGTGTTCTGTTCCTCCTGCACTGCTGCTCTTCCGCAAGAGACTTGCCACATGCTCTGGAACGGCTGGGGAGCCTGCCTCCTTGAATCACCTCACTTTGGCTGCTTTTGTGGAGTGCCAGAGTTCTTCTGATTCCATCTGAGCCCTTTCTGATGCTCAAGAACCTCCCTGCCTTGGGGCAGTGATAAAATCATAGACTCATAAAGTTGGAATGGACCTCCAGGGTCATCTAGTCCAGCCCCCTACACAATGCAGGAAACTCAAAAACACCTCCCCCTAAATTCACAGGATCTTCATCACTGTCAGAGGGCCATGTAGCCTCTGTTTAGAAACCTCCAAGGAAGGAGAGCCCACCACCTCCCGAGAAGGAAGCCTCTTCCACTGAGGAACCGCTCTTAACAGTCATAGAATCACAGAACTGGAAGAGACCTCCAGGGTCATCTAGTCCAACCCCCTGCACAATGCAGGAAACTCAAAAACACCTCCTCCTAAATCCGCAGGATCTTCATTGCTGTCAGGTGGCCATCTAGCCTCTGTTGAAAAACCTCCAAGGAAGGAGAGCCCACCCCCTCCCGAGGAGGAAGCCTGTTCCACTGAGGAGTCGCTCTAATGGTCAGGAAATTCTTCCTCATGTTGAGCTGGAAACTCTTCTGATTTAATTTCAACCCACTGGTTCAGGTCCGACCTTCCGGGGCCACAGAAAACAGGTTGTCTATGGCCCCCTCCTGATCCTCAGAGGAGTTGGGAAGTCCTGTGCTGAGCTGTGCCTGCCTCGAGCATCCCTTGTCTCCATCCTTCCCTGCCTGGAGCTGCTTTCTGCTGAGCCTGACCTCTGAGGCTACAATCCCTTCCTTGGCCTGCTCAGCGCTCTCTGGCTCTGGATCCTGCTCAACTACCTCGTGTTAACCCCATGAAGCTCTTCCTGCTGATATCTGAAAGATCTCTGGAAACCGGGCTAAAACCAATAAAATGAATTTTAACAGGGATAAATGTCAGGTTCTGCATTTAGGTAGGAAAAATCCAATGCATGGTTATAGGATGGGGGAGATTTGTCTTAGCTGTACTCTGTGCGAAAAGGATCCAGGGGTCTTAGTGGATCATATGCTGAACATGAGTGAACAGTGTGATGCGGTGACTAAAAAGGCAAATGCAGTTTTGGGCTGTATCAACAGAAGTCTAGTGTCCAGATCACGTGATGTGATGGTGTCTGGTTTACTCTGCTCTGGTAAGACCTCACCTGGAGTATTGTGTTCAGTTTTGGGCACCACATTTTAAGAAGGATCTAGACAAGCTGGAACGGGTCCAGAGGAGGGCGGCAAAGATAGTGAGGGGTCTGGAGACCAAGTCCTATGAGGAAAGGTTGAAGAAGGTGGGGATGTTTAGCCTGGAGAGGAGGCGGCTGAGAGGTGATAGGATCACCATCTTCAAGGACTTGAAAGGCTGTCCTCTAGAGGATGGGGTGGAATTGTTTTCTGTGGCTCCGGAAGGTAGGACCAGAACCAAGGGGTTGAAATTAAACCAAAAGCGTTTCCGGCTCAACATTAGGAAGAACTTCCTGTCTGTTAGAGCGGTTCCTCAATGGAAGAAGTGGTGGGCTCTCCTTCCTTGGAGGTTTTTCAACAGAAGAAGAAGAAGATGATGATACACCAAACAGAGGCTAGATGGCCATCTGACAGCAATGAAGATCCTGTGACTTTAGGGGGGGGGGGTGTTTGTGAGTTTCCTGCATTGTGCAGGGGGTTGGACTAGATGACCCTGGAGGTCTCTTCCAGCTCTATGATTCCAGATCTCACTCCAGTGCCAGCTGTGATCTTGCACCTGCTCTCGAGCTCTTTACAACCAGTGTGCATTGCATTCTTTTTTTGGGGGGGGGGGGCAGGAGGCCTCACCACTGAGCAAGGCTGGGTTAGGATTGGGCCCGGCCAGCCTCCCACAAGGACATCAGTGCCTGTGAAGCGTATGAGCACCTCTCTGTGTCAAATCCCTGCACTGTCTCCTTTTCCATTTGCTCCACATTGCACAAGCCTTTGTGAAATTTCACAACAACAAAACACCTTGCAACGTGTGCTTTGGAAGAGCAAAAACCCACTGCCTGTCGGAACGTGCGAGAAAAGTTCCCCCCTCGGCTGTGGGGCAAACAGGCTCCGTGCCCATCTAGCACAGCTTCACTGCTGATTCCCGGTATTAGGCAGGCTGCGCCTTTCTATTCTGAAGTGTGAAGGGTTATTTCAGGCTTCCCATCGCGCTCTTGGCTCATTCTGGCTCCCTCGGCTGTGTCTCTCACGTTCTTTGCAAATTTAAGCAGCCCATAATTAGCGCCGCTTGTATCAGTGCAGCTGCCGCTGGTTTGAGTTTGGAGAGAGCTGTAATCCACGGTGAAGGCTGCACAATGCCCTTCTTTGTTGAGTCTCACGGCCTTGTTTGCAAGCACCTGATGTTTGGGTCGCTTTTAACAAAGCCCTGCTTGGCTTCTGCACACAAACAACAGCCCTGCGAAAGGCGGGCCGGGCAGGCTCTGTGTGCGAGTGATGCCACTCCCCTGGCACCCAAGGGCCTGAAATCACACACACACACACACACACAAAGAAATGTTCCGCAGCACCTGCATACAGAAGTAGCAGGTTGTGATAATTGGATGCAAGGAAGTAGACGGAGGCACAGAGCAGCAAGCGTGGAGAGCCTTTCTGGGGAGGGCAGAACTGCACGCTTCCCTTGAGCCTGCAAAGCCTCACTAGAGAGCCAGTTTGGTGTAGTGGTGAAGTGTGCGGACTCTTATCTGGGAGAACCGGGTTTGATTCCCCACTCCTCCACTTGCACCTGCTAGCATGGCCATGGGTCAGCCAGAGCTCTGGCAGAGGTTGTCCTTGAAAGGGCAGCTGCTGTGAGAGCCCTCTCCAGCCCCACCCACCTCACAGGGTGTCTGTTGTGGGGGAGGGAGTTAAAGGAGATTGTGAGCCACTTTGAGACACTTCGGAGTGGAGGGCGGGATATAAATCCAATATCTTCATCTACCTCACAGGGTGTCTGTTGTGGGGGAGGAAGGTAGAGGAGATTGTGAGCCACTCTGAGACTCCTCGGAGTGGAGGGCGAGATATAAATCCAATATCTTCATCTACCTCACAGGGTGTCTGTTGTGGAGGGGGGAAGGTAAAGGAGATTGTGAGCCACTTTGAGACACTTCGGAGCGGAGGGTGGGATATAAATCCGATATCTTCATCTACCTCACAGGGTGTCTGTTGTGGGGGGGAGGAAGGGAAAGGAGGTTGTGAGCTGCTCCGAGACTCTTCGGAATGGAGGGCAGGATATAAATCCAATATCTTCATCTACCTCACAGGGTGTCTGTTGTGGAGGGGGGAAGGTAAAGGAGATTGTGAGCCACTTTGAGACACTTCGGAGCGGAGGGTGGGATATAAATGCGATATCTTCATCTACCTCACAGGGTGTCTGTTGTGGGGGGGAGGAAGGAAAAGGAGGTTGTGAGCTGCTCTGAGACTCTTCAGAGTGGAGGGCAGGATATAAATCCAGTATCATCTTCTTCTTCTTCTTCTTCTTCTTCTTCTTCTTCTTCTTCTTCTTCTTCTTCTTCTTCTTCTTCTTCTTCTTCTTCTTCTTCTTCTTCTTCTTCTTCTTCTTCTTCTTCTTCTTCTTCTTCTTCTTCTTCTTCTTCTTCTTTACTTTTGCAGGCTGAAGAAGCCCCTTGGCTCCCCTGGAAAGAGAGCAGGAGCTGCTCTGGGGGGTTTCTTTGCTCTGTTCCTTCCCCAGGGAGCTCAGGCAGTGTGCATTTTGCTCCCTGCTCCATCTCTGTATGCACAACCACTCTGTGGTGGTGGTGTTGGGGGGGGGGTGTTACGCTGAGTCTTGGCTAGAATGACTGGCTCAGAGTCACCTGTGAGGTTCAAGGCTGTGTAAGAAGTACTTATTCCTTGACTGTCAAGGGGTAGAAAAATGCCCAGAAATAATCTAAGAATAGTTTTAGGTGCCCGTTTAGTTGAGGAGCAGAGCGTTCTGTGTTGGATCTATAACCAGAATGATTAAAGGCTTGGTTAAAACGCTTGTGGCCCTTTAGCTTGAAGAAACGTCGACTGAGGGGTGAAAGATTCTGCATGGGACAGAGAAGGCAGAGAAAGAAGTTCTTTTCTCTCTTTCTCACAATACAAGAACTCGTGGGCATTCAATGGAATTGCTGAGCAATCAGGTTAGACCGGATAAAAGGAAGTCCTTCTTCACCCATAGGGAGATTAAAACATGGAATTCACTGCCACGGGGTGGTGGCAGCTGCAAGCATAGCCAGCTTCAAGAGGGGATTGGATCAACATCTGGAGCAGAGTCAGTGGGTATTAGCCACAGTGTGTATATGTGTGTGTGTGTGTGTGTGTGTATATATATATATATATAATTTTTTTGGCCACTGTGTGCCACAGAGTGTTGGACCGGAGGGGCCATTGGCCTGATCCAACAGGGCTTCTCTTATGTTCTTATGTGACACAGAGTGTTGGACTGGAGGGGCCATTGGCCTGATCCAACAGGGCTTCTCTTATGTTCTTATGTGACACAGAGTGTTGGACTGGAGGGGCCACTGGCCTGATCCAACAGGGCTTCTCTTATGTGACACAGAGTGTTGGACTGGATGGCCATTGGCTTGATCCAGCACGGCTTCTCTTATGTTCTTATGTGACACAGAGTGTTGGACTGGAGGGGCCACTGGCCTGATCCAACAGGGCTTCTCTTATGTGACACAGAGTGTTGGACTGGATGGCCATTGGCTTGATCCAGCACGGCTTCTCTTATGTTCTTATGTGACACAGAATGTTGGACTGGAGGGGCCATTGGCCTGATCCAGCAGGGCTTCTCTTATGTTCTTATGTGACTCAGAGGGCGTTTTCGCACTCACCTTCAGCCAGCGCGACCCCCCTCTTCACCGCGCAGGATCTGCGCGGATTTCGCACTAAACGCCGCGGAGCAGCCGGAAGAGCCGGAAACTCCCGGCGCAAAAGCCGCTCAAACGGAAACTGCTTTTTGGCGGTTTCCGTTTGAGCGGCTTTTGCGCCGGGAGTTTCCGGCTCTTCCGGCTGCTCCGCGGCGTTTAGTGCGAAAGCCGCGCAGATCCTGCGCGGTGAAGAGGGGGGTCGCGCCGGCTGAAGGTGAGTGCGAAAACGCCCAGAGTGTTGGACTGGAGGGGCTTCTCTTATGTGACACAGAGTGTTGGAGTGGATGGGCCCTTGGCCTGATCCAACATGGCTTCTCTTATGTTCTTATGTGACACAGAGTGTTGGACTGGAGGTGCCACTGGCCTGATCCAAAAGGGCTTCTCTTATGTTCTTATGTGACACAGACTGTTGGACTGGATGGGCCATTGGCCTGATCCAACAGGGCTTCTCTTATGTTCTTATGTGACACAGAGTGTTGGACTGGATGGGCCACTGGCCTGATTCAACATGGCTTCTCTTATGTTCTTATGTGACACAGAGTGTTGGACTGGGTGGGCCATTGGCCTGATCCAACAGGGCTTCTCTTATGTTCTTAAGTGACACAGAGTGTTGGACTGGATGGGCCACTGGCCTGATCCAACACAGCTTCTCTTATGTTCTTATGTGACACAGAGTGTTGGACTGGATGGGCCACTGGCCTGATTCAACATGGCTTATCTTATGTTCTTATGTGACACAGAGTGTTGGACTGGATGGGCCATTGGCCTGATCCAACAGGGCTTCTCTTATGTTCTTAAGTGACACAGAGTGTTGGACTGGAGGGGCCATTGGCCTGATCCAACAGGGCTTCTCTTATGTTCTTCTGTGACACCGAGTGTTGGACTGGATGGGCCATTGGCCTGATCCAACAGGGCTTCTCTTATGTTCTTATGTGACACAGAGTGTTGGACTGGATGGGCCACTGGCCTGATTCAACATGGCTTCTCTTATGTTCTTATGTGACACAGAGTGTTGGACTGGATGGGCCATTGGCCTGATCCAGCAGGGCTTCTCTTATGTTCTTATGTGACACAGAGTGTTGGACTGGAGGGGCCATTGGCCTGATCCAACAGGGCTTCTCTTATGTTCTTATGTGATGCAGAGTGTTGGACTGGAGGGGCTACTGGCCTGATCCAACAGGGCTTCTCTTATGTTCTTATGTGACACAGAGTGTTGGACTGGAGGTGCCACTGGCCTGATCCAACAGGGCTTCTCTTATGTTCTTAAGTGACACAGAGTGTTGGACTGGATGGGCCATTGGCCTGATCCAACACGGCTTCTCTTATGTTCTTATGTGATTCAGTGTGTTGGATTTTTGTCTCCCCCTCATTCCGTGGCCCCGATCCTGGGCTCAGCTCCCTCCCTCCGTGGCTCTTTTTCAGTCTTCTGGAAACGGAGAGCGGTCCTGATCAAAGCTCTCTTGCCTGCTGTATTCTTCAGCTCTTGGCCTGTCTGTGCTCTGGAGAAGAATGGGCTGCCTGCATCACGAGGAGCAGAGCCCCCTGTCCCCGGCTGGCCTCTGCCTGCGTGTCGTCTTGGGCAGCTGTTGGTGCGGGGGCTGGAGATGAGGAGACCAGGATCATCTCTGTGAGTCAGAGGATGAAGCCAAGCTCCGCAGTCGTCACTGCAGGCGGCCCAAGGGGGCTTCCGGAGGGGGCTTCCTGCACCCACAGCTGAGCAATGGAGCGCTCAGGCAGGGGCCTTGTTCTTTCACACCTAAAAATTAGATTGAGAGCTGTTCAAGAACATCTCAGCAAATAATTCCCTGCCTAGGGCTTCCCATCAGCAGCAGCAGGAGGTGTGAGAAAGAAGGCATTAGGGGAGGGAGGGAGAGAAGCGCGTCTGCCTGACGGGGGTTGTCCGAGAGGCAGAAGATTAAAGGCAGGCTGTGGGGGGGGGACGCCTGGTTGGGGGTCTGGAGCAAAGAGAGCAAATCTTGCGCACACAAGAAGTGGCAAACTGACAATGACTTCAGCAACCACGAAGGAAGGGGATTCAGAATGCAATCAGTGGCTTTCACAGACTCCAAGATCCTGCAACATCCATCATGTTAACTGGGCCAAAGTGATCCTTAGATGGACCGTTGGGTGCTCCGGACACTGTTTCTCTCCCGACTTTATTACAACTGGCTTCCAAATGGAAAGCATCAGCCTTCTCAACCAGCCAGCGTTGCCTCCAGCCGACTGACCACAGCTGCAATGCAAACCACAGGGCTCAGGGCCCAGGCGGACATGTTTGGGAGCTTAGACAATGAAATTCAGACCCTGCATGTTGATGCCACCTGTGACGGAACCGGCCCGATTCTGCCTTCAGACCCAGTCCCGTCAGCTCCCTATTGAGTCGCCAACTCCTGGAGGGAGCTATTTCTCCTCCTGCCCATTGGGCTCGCTGCCACCACCTGCTCAGTCTAGGGGTTCAGATTGAGAGGAACAGGACTCCCAATCCCCCTCTCCAGCTATGAGGCCAGGCCTCAAGGTCCTCTGCCACCCTGTACTTGGGTTTCACAGAGACCTCAGCACTTCTTTGGGGCACCCCTGGAGGATTGGCACCTTATCCAACTGCATGCCTTCCCCCTTCCCCGGGGCCCCCTTTATGACGCAGCGTGGTCTAAAGCGGTTTGGGGATCTATGTGGTACAGAGATGGACTGCCAGCATTTAAAACAGCAAAAATATTTAATTAAAAGAGCAAAAGAAAAGAAGAACAAAACAAAAACAGTTGCTTGTAAAAGGTTACACAGCACAGCACCCGCACAGCAAACAGCATGACAAAGGAAATGTGGTTATAAACGCATCCTACTGTCCCTGATCTAAACACGCCCTGCCTTTTGGATGACTTACTTTGTCTGGCTGCCTGGGGGCCTCATTTTGCGTAAATAGGCCTCTTCCCCAGGCAGGAGCTCCCAGGCTCACATCCTTCTCCGTTGAGTGCTAGCTGAGAACTGGTTTCTCTTCCTGCCTAACACATGCCAAGAACAAAAGAACTTCCTGCCTCTCTAGGAGGCTTTCCCCCTAGAGTTGTTGGTTTGGCTCTGGAAGGGAGGGGGGAGTGAGGGGAAGGCTAGGCCCAAGCCTGCTTCGCAGTTTCATGTTTTCCCTCCCAATGAAGCACCAACCTTGACTAAAATGGCATTTCTCCACACCACCCAATCTCAAGGTTCTGGATGATCTCAGGGAGGGACGGTGGCTCAGTGGTAGAGCATCTTCTTGGTAAGCAGGAGGTCCAGGTTCAATCTCCAGCATCTCCACCTAAAAAGGGTCCAGGCAAGTAGGCGTGAAAAACCTCCGCTTGAGACCCTGGAGAGCCGCTGCCAGTCTGAATAGACAAGACTGATGTTAATGGACCCAGAGGGGGCTGATTCAGTATAAGGCAGCTTCATATGTTCATATAGCAGCCTGATATAAATATTGAAGAGCATCATGTGAGTAACAGAATCCTGCAGCACTCCCACAGGACAGATCCTGTTGATTCTGCTCCTTTGGTGGGAACTCTTTGTGTCTGATCAGAGAAGAAAGATCAAAATCATCTAATTGCCATGCCTTTTATAACAACTCTAAGTGGCCCCGTGGCGCAGAGTGGTAAAGCAGCAGTACTGTAGTACTGTGGTCTGAACTCTCTGATCATGATCTGAGTTCTATCCCAGCAAAAGCTGGTTCAGGTAGCCGGGCCAAGGTTGACTCAGCCTTGCATCCTTCCGAGGTCTGTAAAATGAGTACCCAGCTTGCTGAGGGGAAAGTGTAAAAGACTGGGGAAGGCGATGGCAAACCAACCACCCCATAAAAAAAAAAAGTCTTCCGTGAAAACGTGAAAGCAACATCACCCCAGAGTCGGAAACGACTGGTGCTTGCACAGGGGACCTTTCCTTTCCTTTCCTTATAGCAACTCTGTATTCCAGCGGATGAATAAAGACTTTGGCCACTGACGGGTCTAACCGTAGCAACAAGGAGGACTGTCCCTTGTTCAGCTTTAATTGGAGACCACCCACCAGTGCCAGTAAAGCCATCTTGGTTGCACACCTGGGCCTGAAGCCGGACTGGAGGGGGTCAGAGAGGCAGGTGTGTCATCCGTGACTGCATGGAGATGCTCCACCAGCACGCGCTCTGTCACCTTCCCCAGAAAAAATAAATTGGAGACCTGGCCTCTGCTTGGCCACTCCCTCCTTGACCTCCTCTGAAGAAGTGTGCATGCACACAAAAGCTTACATTCGGAATAAAACTTTGCTGGTCTTAAGGGTGCAACTTGACTCCTACTTTGTTCTGCTGCTTCTTTCACAGTTCTAGGGAGGAGCCCCTGTTTCAGCAAGGCAAAAACCATTTTAACTACGTCCCTTTTCTTTGCATGATTCGATAAGCCAGGACGTGTGTCCATCAGGATCCCAGTGGGCAGCTCTGCCCCTCAGCAGCCCTTGCCAGACCACGAGGAAGAGAAAGGCCTTGCCCTCTTCCTTGGGACAGCCTTCAGGTGGCTCAAGAGCGCAGGCCTCTCTCCCCTGGGGGACACCTTCACAGCTGCTTCAGCCTTTCTTCATTGGGCTTGTTTCCCCAGTTCTCTACTGTCTTGGTTGCCCTCTGGGGAACCCTTTTCAATTTGTCTGGCATTTCCCTCAATACGTGGGGCCCAGAAGTGTGCCCCAGACTCCCAGTGGGATCCGACCAGCGTGGAGTGGAAGAGTAACTCTTTGTGACCTGGCTTCTCGGCTTCTAATTCATGCAGCCCAGAATTATATGAGCTTTGCCTGCTGGCCACCTCGCTGTCTACTCCTGCTCACCTGGTGACTTATTGCAGTCTCGTTTTCAAAATTTTTTTATTAGTTTTAGAAAAAGAAGAAAGATAAGGATAGAGGATTGGGAAATAGGAAACACCCTACATTCCGTTATTGTTTTCCTAGAAATTCTTTCAAAACTTATAGTTCTACATTAACTTCTTGTCATCACTTATCCTGTTATTTTATCTCAACTACACCGATTTCATTATACATTTTATAGTATATTCTTTTTGTTAAAATTTACTAAACTTGAAAATTTCAATAAAATCAAATGTTATGCTATAGAGTACAGGAAAAAGGAAAAAATAAGTTCCCATCAGAGAATCTTATTACGGTCTCAAGACCCTTTTCACAGGCACTCCTGCCAAATCCCATCCCCATCGCAGATCCACACATTTCTAATGATTCTTTTTTGCCTCGGCTGAGAAGTTTGCGTTTGTCTCTTGAACTTCATTGTGCTAGGCTGAAATCAGTGGGGCTGAATAGGTCATTTTAAATCTTATTGCCATCTATCAGGGTATCAGCTCTCCCTGGCCCCCAGTTCTGTGTCTGTGCTCACCAGCACGTTTGAGAAGGATCCCCTCCTGATATATTCTGAAGCATGTGAAGCCCTGCAGAATCCCCCTCCCCACTAGACAAGGGCCATGAAGGAGCACTCCAGCCATGGGGACAGTGCTGGCCTCCTGCCCACATTGAACCTGTTTGCTAACTAAAGTATTGGGAGGGGGGGGGCTGTCAAGTGTCTCTCTGGAATGAAGGATAGTCTTGGCAAATCCATGGCCGCTTCCGCTAATCACTGCATTTGTTTCAGGTTGCTTTTTGAACTGTTCTGATATCCTCCCAGATATCAAAGCCCAGACTGGCTGTTCTGTAGCTTCCTGCCACGTTGCCCACCCCCATTTTAAAGAGTGGGGCAGCAATGGCCCGCCTTCCGTCTTGTGGCCTCTCTCTGAAACCACATCAGTGAGCCAGTTTGGTGCAGTGGTTAAGTCCTATAGGCCAAACAGGCCCATAACAGCTAGGGGAGAAGGCTGCCCCTTTTATGCTCCTGGGCAATTTCACCAGAAGGAAAAATGGGAGACCTGATACGATCCAAGCCGCCTGTGCTTTGACATTCTGTGTAGCACCAATACTTTGTTCTAAATTGTAAATTGTTAATGTCCTATTGTTTTATACCTGAAATTGAGATATTTTATTATGATTGAGATATTTTATTATGATTGTTAGCCGCCCTGAGTCCTTTTGGAATGGGTGGGATATAAATCAAAAGTAAATAAATAATAATAATAAAGTACACAGACTCTTATCTGGGAGAACCGGGCTTGATTCCCCACTCCTGCACTTGCAACTGCTGGAATGGCCTTGGGTCAGCCAGAGCTCTGGCAGAGAATGTCCTTGAAAGGGCAGCTGCTGTGAGAACCTTCTCAGCCCCACCCACCTCACAGGGTGTCTGTTGTGGGGGAGGAAGGGAAAGGAGATTGTGAGCCACTCTGAGACTCTTCGGAGTGGAGGGCGGGATATAAATCCAATATCTTCATCTACCTCACAGGGTGTCTGTTGTGGGGGAGGAAGGGAAAGGAGATTGTGAGCCACTCTGAGACTCTTCGGAGTGGAGGGCGGGATATAAATCCAATATCTTCATCTACCTCACAGGGTGTCTGTTGTGGGGGAGGAAGGGAAAGGAGATGGTGAGCCGCTCTGAGACTCTTTGGAGTGGAGGGCGAGATATAAATCCAATAGCTTCATCTACCTCACAGGGTGTCTGTTGTGGGGGAGGAAGGGAAAGGAGATTGTGAGCCGCTCTGAGACTCTTCGGAGTGGAGGGCGGGATATGAATCCAATATCTTCATCTACCTCACAGGGTGTCTGTTGTGGGGGGAGGAAGGGAAAGGAGATTGTGAGCCGCTCTGAGACTCTTCGGAGTGAAGGGCGGGATATAAATCCAATATCTTCATCTACCTCACAGGGTGTCTGTTGTGGGGGAGGAAGGGAAAGGAGATTGTAGGCCGTTCTGAGACTCTTCGGAGTGGAGGGCGGGATATGAATCCAATATCTTCATCTACCTCACAGGGTGTCTGTTGTGGGGGGAGGAAGGGAAAGGAGATTGTGAGCCGCTCTGAGACTCTTCAGAGTGAAGGGCGGGATATAAATCCAATATCTTCATCTACCTCACAGGGTGTCTGTTGTGGGGGAGGAAGGGAAAGGAGATTGTGAGCCGCTCTGAGACTCTTCGGAGTGGAGGGCGGGATATAAATCCAATATCTTCATCTACCTCCCAGGGTGCCTGTTGTGGGGGAGGAAGGGAAAGGAGATTGTGAGCCGCTCTGAGACTCTTCGGAGTGGAGGGCGGGATATAAATCCAATATCTTCATCTACCTCACAGGGTGTCTGTTGTGGGGGAGGAAGGGAAAGGAGATTGTGAGCCGCTCTGAGACTCTTCAGAGTGAAGGGCGGGATATAAATCCAATATCTTCATCTACCTCACAGGGTGTCTGTTGTGGGGGAGGAAGGGAAAGGAGATTGTGAGCCGCTCTGAGACTCTTCGGAGTGGAGGGCGGGATATAAATCCAATATCTTCATCTACCTCACAGGGTGTCTGTTGTGGGGGAGGAAGGGAAAGGAGATTGTGAGCCGCTCTGAGACTCTTCAGAGTGAAGGGCGGGATATAAATCCAATATCTTCATCTACCTCACAGGGTGTCTGTTGTGGGGGAGGAAGGGAAAGGAGATTGTGAGCCGCTCTGAGACTCTTCGGAGTGGAGGGCGGGATATAAATCCAATATCTTCATCTACCTCACAGGGTGTCTGTTGTGGGGGAGGAAGGGAAAGGAGATTGTAGGCCGTTCTGAGACTCTTCGGAGTGGAGGGCGGGATATGAATCCAATATCTTCATCTACCTCACAGGGTGTCTGTTGTGGGGGGAGGAAGGGAAAGGAGATTGTGAGCCGCTCTGAGACTCTTCAGAGTGAAGGGCGGGATATAAATCCAATATCTTCATCTACCTCACAGGGTGTCTGTTGTGGGGGAGGAAGGGAAAGGAGATTGTGAGCCGCTCTGAGACTCTTCGGAGTGGAGGGCGGGATATAAATCCAATATCTTCATCTACCTCCCAGGGTGCCTGTTGTGGGGGAGGAAGGGAAAGGAGATTGTAGGCCGTTCTGAGACTCAGTCCTTGAAAGGCAGCTTCTGAGAGAGAGCTCTCTCAGCCCCACCTGCCTCCCAGGGTGCCTGTTGTGGGGGAGGAAGTTATAGGAGATTGTAAGAGAAGGGCGGGGTATAAATCTGCAGTCTTCTTCTTCTGATTTCCCTCCCCGTGTGTTTACTGCACTGTTTCTTTGGCTTTCCAGCCCCTGTTGTGAGCAGCCTTGGGAAGGGGAGGTGTCGGCAGGTGAACCATTCCTTAGCCACTCACCCCCCCTTGCCGTGTGCTCCCTCTCTCCCTCCCCCTGCAGGTGGTTCGAGCAGTTTGTCATGCAGTGGCTGGATGAGAACGAAGACGTGTCTCTGGAGTTCTTGCACGGAGCCCTGGAAAGAGACAAGAAGGACGGGGTGAGTTGGGGCAGCTGCTGCAGAGACCATGGCTGGGGGAGGGGGGGGGTTCCACTCAGGGTGGGGGTGCAGGCAAAAGCAGATCAGCCTCCCTGGGCAATTGGAGCCATTCCTGCTGGTCTTCCTTACTGTTGCCACCAAGGCCAGCAGCAGCTTGGTCCTCCTCTCGCACCTTCCCCTACCGATAGCGTGAGCCTGGCATGAGAGGACATGCCTACGAAGCTGCCTTGCTGGCTGCCCTCCGCTCTCTGCTGCTTCTCCCGGCAACTTGGAAGCTTGCAAAACGTCCCACCGCTCCACGCCGTTTCCCTGCCTGTTGCGGCTGATGAAGAAACCTGGAACTCTGTGTAGAGACTGGCCCTTGAATGGTGACCTGAGGAGGGGGTGGGGAGAAGGCAGGGAAACAGTGGAAGAGGGGTGAAGAGCTGCAGCCCCCGCCCCTCGCCCTTCACTCTCACAGGCTGGGATGTGCCAAGAGATGTCAGGACTGTGTGTCTTTTGGGCCTGGTGGTGTGAGCACTGCTGACGAATGGCTCGCACTGCTGCCCTGCCGTTCTCTCACCTCCTGCAGCAGAGGCCTGTCTCCCCCTGGCTAACTCTCGGAGTTCTGCTTTTTCCAACTGGGAACAGTCCGGGACCTGTGGCCTGTGTAAACGCCTACAACCAATATCTCAGTCAATTATTTATTTATTCTTATTTGTTTATTATTTGTGATTTATAGCCTACCCTTCCCCGAATGGGCTCTGAGCAGGTAACAACAGTCCATCAATACGGAGTTGAAATCAGATTCGTACGATAAAACAAGAGAACATTCTCAAAAACAAACTCCAGTTCTGCCATGGGGGGTATCAGCTGCCTCCACTCGCTCTTTGTCGGCAGAGTTGTTCCATTGGGGTCCCTGCAGCCGGGAGGCCGCAGATTAGCGAAATGTCCACCGCTTCGGTTGAATGCCTGGCGGAACAGCTCTGTATCCCCTCGTCTGAAGAAGTGGGCTTTTAGCACGCAAAAGCTTATGTTCTGGATAAGACTTTGTTGGTCTTAAAGATGCAACTTGACTCCTGCTTTGTTCAGCTGCTTCAGACCAACATGGCTGCCGCTCGGATCTGTTTACCAGGCTTAGTGTTCAGAATATCTTCAAAGATCATAGTGTCACAATATAAACCTCAGAAAACATTCGCAATATTAAGTACATACTAAGGAAAAGGAAAGGTCCCCTGTGCAAGCGCCAGTCGTTTCCAACTGGGGTGACGTTGCTTTCACGTTTTCACAGCAGACTTTTGACGGGGTGGTTTGCCGTTGCCTTCCCCAGTCATCTACACTTTCCCCCCAGCAAGCTGGGGATTCATTTGACCGACCTCAGAAGGATGGAAGGCTGAGTCAACCCTGGGCTGGCTACCTGAGTCCAGCTTCCGCTGGGATCGAACTCAGGTCGTGAGCAGAGCTTAGGACTGCAGTACTGCAGCTTTAACACTCTGCGCCACGGGGCTCTTGAGAAAGGTAAAGGTAGTCCCCTGTGGAACCACCAGTCGTTTCTGACTCTGGGGTGACGTTGCTTTCACAACGTTTAACGGCAGACTTTTTACAGGGTGGTTTGCCATTGCCTTCACCAGTCATCTATACCAGGGGTGGCCAACGGTACCTCTCCAGATGTTCTTCATCTACAACTCCCATCAGCCCCAGCCATTGGCCATGCTGGCTGAGGCTGATGGGAGTTGTAGGCAAAAAAAACATCTGGAGAGCTACTGCTGGCCACCCCTGATCTACACTTCCCTCCCAGCAAGCTGGGGACTCATTTGACCGACCTCAGAAGGATGGAAGACTGAGTCAACCTCGAGCCGGCTACCTGAAAACCCAGCTTCCGCTGGAATCGAACTCAGGTCGTGAGCAGAGCTGAGGACTGCAGTACAGCAGCTTTAACACTCTGCGCCACGGGGCTCTTAAGTCCCTACTAAACAGCCCCACAAACGATCTTCTGCTCCACTCTGAAGTGGCAGGAGGAGTCTTCTGGAGCACAGCCATAGTTTGGACTAATTTGGATTGGTTTTTTGACAAGAGCAACTTTTGCAAGTATTGTGATACTGTCTTGATGTATTTTTGTACAGTAGAGGATTGTTTGTGGGGCTGCTTAGCATAGACTTAATATTGTGAATGATTTCTGAGGCTGACATTGTGCTCTTTGAAGATATTATGAACATTGTTGACTGAGATATTCGTTGTGTTTGCTGGGATTCTTGTCATCTTGGGGCTTTTCGTTCTGTTTTTGTGTAAGTTTACCCCAGGTCTCCTTTGTATTGCTAGGTGGGAAGCACACACCTGCTGCTGTAGAGCGCTCCCCCCCGCCCCATTAAGAGTCTCCTCCTCAGGCTCAGAAACGGAGTCCCCTCCCAGGGAATCTCTCTGGCTGGGATCTGCTTCATCCAGAGGGCCTGGAGAGCAGCGGGGGTTCAGGGCCGAAGCAGGACTGCAGGGGGCCGGGGGATCTACTGCAGGGGATGACTGGGGTGGGCAGGGAGGGAGAAGCACGGGAGAACCAGCTTGGGGGAGTGCTTTGAGTGTCTGATGAGGACCAGGCTCAGTTCTCCCCACCCTGGGTGGCCTTGGGAAAGTCACACTCTCTCTCAGCCTCCCACGGCTGCCGTGGGGGTAAAACGGAGGAGAGGAGGAGGAGGCAAGCCACCTTGGGTCCCTACTGGGGGGTAAGGGGGGTACAAATGAAGTAAATATGTCAATGAAATACCCCAGGGGAAGGAAGGGCCCACCCAGTCCCTGAGGCAAGGCGGGGTGAACATATGAAGCTGCCTTCTACTGAATCAGACCCTCGGTCCATCAAAGTCAGTCTTGTCTGCTCAGACTGGCAGCGGCTCTCCAGGGTCTCAAGCTGAGGTTTTTCACACCTATCTGCCTGGACCCTTTTTAGTTGGAGATGCCGGGGCTTGAACCTGGGACCTTCTGCTTACCAAGCAGATGCTCTACCACTGAGCCAAAGCCCCATTTATGGCTCTCCAGGGTCTCAAGCTGAGGTTTTTCACGCCTCCTTGCCTGGACCCTTTTTAGTTGGAGATGTCGGAGGTTGAACCTGGGACCTTCTGCTTACCAAGCAGATGCTCTGCCACTGAGCCACAGCCCATTCATGGCTCTCCAGGGTCTCAAGCTGAGGTTTTTCACGCCTCCTTGCCTGGACCCTTTTTAGTTGGAGATGTCGGAGATTGAACCTGGGACCTTCTGCTTACCAAGCAGATGCTCTGCCACTGAGCCACTGTCCCTCCCCTTAGGGGTGGAGGGGAAACCTCCCTCTCCAGAGGGCTGGGCGCAGCTCCTCCCTTTTCCTCCTCTGGGCTGGCCCAGATGGGGGAGGGGGATAAGCCCCCCAAGAGAAGCTTCAGGGGCCATAACTCCCACCCCACCCCGTGGGCATTTGGCCTCTCCGAGTGCCTGAGAAGGTGACCTCTGGTGTCTTCTGTTTGGGACTCAGTTCCAGCAGACGTCGGAGCACGCCTTGTTCTCCTGCTCCGTGGTGGACGTCTTCACCCAGCTGAACCAGAGCTTTGAAATCCTCAAGAAACTGGAATGCCCTGACCCGGTCATCGTGGCCCGTTACATGCGGCGCTTTGCCAAGGTAAGAGAGACGGGGGGAAGGAGCGGGCTCCTTGGGGGAGCAGGACCTGGCTCTGACGCCGACGGAGAAAATACAACTGTGACAAATATTACTAAGAAGCTGATATTCATGTAATTGCATCCAAACAGAGGTAACAATTGCAAAAAATCCAATTCCCAAACAAAAACCCACAGATTACAATCTCCAACCCAGTGGCTACCAGGTCACAGCAGTCGTCATTTTGAAATGTAGTCCTTGTTCCCTCTGGACAGTTTCTGACGTGCAGTGAGAATCCAATCATGCAATTTTCATATGAAATCCATAATCCCATAGTAGTCACAACAAGGATGTCCACTGAGCTTTGTTTGGTGTTGTGGTGAAGTGCGCAGACTCTAATCTGGGAGAACGGGATTTGATTCCCCACTCCTCCACTCGCAACTGCTGGGATGGCCTTGGGTCAGCCAGAGCTCTGGCAGAGTTGTCCTTGAAAAGGCAGCTGCTGTGAGAGCTCTTTCAGCCCTACCCACCTTACAGGGTGTCTGTCGTGGGGGGAGAAGATATAGGAGATTGTAAGCTGCTCTGAGACTCTGATTCAGAGAGAAGGGTGGGGTATACATCTACGGTCTTCTTCTTAGGTTCAAAGATTCTTATCTGGGAGAACCGGGTTTGATTCCCCACTCCTCCACTTGCAGCTTCTGAAATGGCCTTGGGTCAGCCATAGCTCTGGCAGAGGTTGTCCTTGAAAGGGCAGCTGCTGGGAGAGCTCTCTCAGCCCCACCCACCTCACAGGGTGTCTGTTGTGGGGGGAGAAGACATAGGAGATTGTAAGCTGCTCTAATTCAGAGAGAAGGGCGGGGTATAAATCTGCAGTCTTTTTCTTAGGTTCAAAGACTCTTGTCTGGGAGAACGGGGTTTGATTCCCCACTCCTCCCCTTGCAGCTGCTGGAATGGCCTTGGGTCAGCCATAGCTCTGGCAGGGGTTGTCCTTGAAAGGGCAGCTTCTGTGAGAGCCCTCTCAGCCCCACCCACCTCACAGGGTGTCTGTTGTCGGGGGGAAGAAAGATATAGGAGATTGTAAGCTGAGACTCTGATTCAGAGAAAAGGGCGGGGTATAAATCTGCAGTCGTCTTCTTCTTCTTAATCAAGCAATCAAAGTGCTATACCCATTTTCCTAAGAACAATTCTTCAGTGGGATCAGAGACCTCTGCACAAGCTTTTCAGAAGGCAGCTCGCTTAATGGCCAGACCTCCCCCCCACCCCTCTCTTTGCAGACCATCGGAAAGGTGCTGATGCAATACGCAGACATCGTCTCCCGGAGCTTCCTGTCCTACTGCTTCAAGGAGAAGCTGGTGAGGTCCTCTGCCTCTCTTTTGCCCACCTGGCATCAGCTGGGCAGGGCTGTGTGATTCAAGATGAGCCCTGTGTTGATTCAGAGCCTCTCTCTGCAGCCCCGTCCTCCAGACAGGAGAACCGGGGGAGGGGCTGTGGCTCAGTGGAAGCCCCTCTGCTTGGCACGAAGAAGGTCCTGGGTTCAAGCACTTAAAAAGTTTAGGCACTGGGCGATGCAGGCCAGCCTCTGCCCGAGGAGACCCTGGAGAGCCACTGCCAGTCGGAGCAGACAGAACTGAATCAACTTAAGGCAGCTTCAGATGAAGCCCGACTGGCCCGCCTGCTCTGGTGGCCATCTTGCATGCTCCTTCCGTTCTATTCACCCGTTGGGCTTCCTGCCCCAGCCACCCTCTGAAGTGTTAGCGGGGCCTGCATTGGTGCTTCATCTGCGCCTGGGAGAGACGGGGACCAGTTCTCTGGCTGCTGGCTGGGACATCTGCTTGGACTGCCTTGTTTCCAGCATGACAGAGAAAGAATTCCGCTACCTCTAGGATCTCGGGGTTTTAGTGGATCATACGCTGAACATGAGCCAACCGTGTGATGCTGCGGCTAAAAAGTTTAATGCAATTTTGGGCTGTATCAACAGAAGTCTAGTGTCCAGATCACGTGATGTGATGGTATCGCTTTACTCTGCTCTAGTAAGACCCCACCTGGAGTTTGTGTTCAGTTTTGGGCACCACATTTTAAGAAGGATCTAGACAAGCTGGAAGGGGTCCAGAGGAAGGTGACAAAGACGGTGAGGGGTCTGGAGATTGAGTCCTATGAGGAAAGGTTGAAGGAGCTAGGGATGTTTAGCCTGGAGAGGAGGCGGCTGAGAGGGGATAGGATCACCATCTACAAGGACTTGAAGGGCTGTCCTAGAAAGGATGGTGTGGAATTGTTTTGTGTGGCCCCGGAAGGTAGGACCAGAACTAATGGGTTGAAATTAAATCAAAAGAGTTTCCAGCTCAACATCAGGAAGAACTTCCTGGTTGTTAGAGCGATTCCTCAGTGGAACAGGCTTCCTCCTTGGGAGGTGGTGGGCTTTCCTTCCTTGGAGGTTTTTCAACAGAGGCTAGGTGGCCATTGAGCAGCCACGAAGATCCTGTAATTTAGGGGGAGGTGTTTGTGAGTTTCCTGCATTGTGCAGGGGGTTGGACTAGATGACCCTAGAGGTCCCTTCCAACTCTATGATTGTCCCCTTTGCAGGGAGAGCTGGGCACTGTGTCCTACTGGATAAGTAACTGGGCTTTGTTGTTCTGTCTCTCTGTCTTCAGCCCTGCATCCTGATGAACAACATCCAGCAACTACGGGTGCAGCTGGAGAAGATGTTTGAGGCCATGGGCGGGAAGGAGGTGAGCAAGAGGCCTGCCCTCTGTCTGCGGCTCCTGGGTGCCTGGCACTCCTCTAAGAGCGTGGCTGGAGGGCTGTTCCCTGGCAGGCTTCAAGGGCAGAAGCCGACTGGGGAAAGGGGCAAACGCTATGCCACAGATTGGGGTGGGACCGGCTCCTTCCACAGGTGCCAAGGGGACAGACACAGTTCTGTGAGAATCACACATGGAGCCCTTGAGACTCGCTCCCTTCTCTGGAGGTCCACTGGTGGGAAGGGTGGTCTGGATTCTGCCATCCGGTTGGCACTGGCAGTTGCACGGCAGCCGCGGGGGGGAGGGTGGCCACAGAGGCTCAGTTTCAGCTAGATCCCGAAGAAGCACCCCTGGCGCTATGGCCACAGAACGGGGACAGGAGGGGCTCCAGCTGGCCAGGGCCTGGGGCGGAGAGGCTGGCCTGGTACCCCGGGGGACACTTCCCAGGCATAATTGTATGGAGGGTGGGGCGGAAAGGGAGAAATTGGCCCCCTGGCATTTGGCACATGCAGGCCAACATGTTACTGTACACCAGGGGTGGCCAACGGTAGCTCTCCAGATGTTTTTTGCCTACAACTCCCATCAGCCCCAGCCATTGGCCATGCTGGCCGGGGCTGATGGGAGTTGTAGGCAAAAAACATCTGGAGAGCTTCTGTTGGCCACCCCTGTTGTAGACCTTTCCGTCCTCTGCCTGCTAACATCCCCGGGGGGTGTGGGGCGCACCACAGCCTGAAGTGAGATCCGAAGGCAGAAGGATGTTTGCTGCGTGGGGCACACGTTTCCCGGCTATGAGTCAGCGCAGACTTCCCCAGCCATTTCTGGGAGGATTGTAAGGACTCTGCAGATGAGCCAACACCTGCCACAGCCCCTCATGGCTCACCACGGCTGGCTGAAGTCCCAGGTTCGATGCTGAGGGGAGCACCTGGCGCCACTGCTGGCCTGGGAGAGTCTGTGCCCTTTCTGTCTTCTGCCTCGCGCTTCGTGTCACCGGTTGAGTTGGTGAGAAGGGGTTCTATTGCTGGGGTCCAAGCGGAAGGCCCATTCGATTCCCCTTTGGGGAGACAGGGTTTGGCCCCGAGCTGATTCAGACTCTCTGTTGCCCCCCGCTGGTGGCATGAGAGGGTTGGGTTTAACCTGGGGTGTCTGTCTTTTTCTCTTTCTCATGCTTCTCAAGGCTGAGGATGGTGAACAGAAGCCTCCGGATAATGTTAGAATCCATGTTGCTTCCTCCCTCCCCCCCCCACCCCTGCAGACCCCCCATCCCTGCTAAATCCCAAGCTAGAGATGGGGGGAAGGAGGGTCCCATTCCTTTTTTGGGGGGAGGCCTTTGGTGCGCCCCTTCCCTGCAGCTTCTGGCTCTCTCTGGTACGGTTTCAGGGAGTATCTGAAACACGTGCAAAATCTCTGTCGGAAGGAGTGTGAACTGGGCAGAAGTGGCCGGGGTGGGGGCAAACCTGGCGCTTTGGGAAGGGGCTTGGCTGAGTGTGGGGCAAAGGATGCCAGAGAGAGCTTCGCTGCTTCCCCTGCAGGGTGCCCACTGAGGGTTTCCCTGCAGACCTGCGAGGAGGCGGTACTTGCCTTGTCTGCGTAGTACGTAGGGGCTGTGCTCCTAGGTCTCCCTCCTGCTCTCGGATCTGACAGAGGGCTGAAAAGTGTCGTGTCCAGCCCAGCGCATTCTCCTCCTTCCCTCCACCCCGCCCTTAATCTGCTGCTTCCCAGGAGTCCTCTGCAGCATTTCCTCTTCAGCAGCAGCCAGTGCCTTACGGAGACTGGCATAATAACCATCTTCCATAATTAGGCATGTAATGAGGCCAATCTTAATAATTCAGCCAGGCTGAAAAGTGAGTGGAGGGCTGGGCGGTGAGTTCGACCTCTCCTAGGAGACGGGCAACCCCTCCCTCCCTCCCTCCAAGGGCTGCAGGGGAGCCCTGTGGATTGTGCAGATCTGAGGGCAGGGAAGCTGTGCCCCCCCCCCCCCGGACTGCTAAGCCCTCTGCCTTTGGCTTCCCACCAGTCTTCCCTCCCCAAGCAGCTGCAGCCGCTTGTGTGGATGCTGCACCCCCAGATTCTTCTGCAGCAGCCTGGGTGGGGAACCAGAAGCCAGCGCTCTTTCTGGGATCTTGGCGTTGCCTGGCAGATCAGGCTCTGGGCAGGAGTCTTCCTGCGGCCCTAAAATAGCCCCTCAGGGCCCCAAGGAGAGCACCTGGCTGTTGAGCCCCTGCCCCCACCTCAGAGACCTCGCCCTTGTGCCGCTGATATTTTGCTGGCATCTTGGCGTGTGCCAAAAAGAACCCCGTGGCACAGAGTGTTAAAGCTGCGGTCCTGCAGTCCTCAGTTCTGTTCACGACCTCAGTTTGATCCCCGGCGGAAGCTGGGTTTTCAGGTAGCCGGCTTGAGGTTGACTCAGCCTTCCATCCTTCCAAGGTCGGTCAAATGAGTCCCCAGCTTGCTGGGGGGAAAGCGTAGAGGACTGGGGAAGGCAATGGCAAACCACCTGTAAAAAGACTGCCGTGACAACGTTGTGAAAGCGACGTCACCCCAGAGTGGAAAAGGACTGGTGCTTGTACAGGGGACTACCTTTTACCTTTAAGAGCCCCGTGACACAGTGTTAAAGCTGCAGTCCTGCAGTCCTAAGCTCTGCTCACAACCTGAGTTCGATCCCCGGCGGAAGCTGGGTTTTCAGGTAGCCAGCTGGAGGTTGATTCAGCCTTCCATCCTTCCGAGGTCGGTAAAATGAGTGCCCAGCTTGCTGGGGGGAAAGCGTAGATGACTGGGGAAGGCAATGGCAAACCACCCCGCAGAAAGTCTGCCGTGACAATGTTGTGAAAGCGACGTCACCCCAGAGTGGGAAACGACTGGTGCTTGCACAGGGGACCTTCCCTTTCCTGGCATGTGCCACATGAGCGTGAGTGAGGTGTGCCTGTCACCCTGAAGGGTACGTGTAGCCAGGGAACTCACTTGCCCTCCACTCTTGCATGAGCCTGTCTTTTCCAGCTGCTCAGGCCACTCAGGAGGTGGCAGCAGAGGCCTGCCAGGCCGAAGCCACCAAGAAGTTGGCCTGGTCTGGCTGAGGTGGGAGAGGAGAGCCCAAAGACAAAAGAGACTCACTCCTTTGGCAGCTGTGGAGCCTTCAGGCAGGCAGAACCGCCACAAGCCCCAAGGCCGGCATTCCCCTCCTGAGCGACTGTGACCCTTTTGCGGCCTCCCCCTGGTGAGGGAAGTGCTGCCACTTCAGCCCTTTGGCTTTCCCCCTGCCCAGGACAAGCGCTTCCCCTCTTGGTCTGTCCCTGGTGTGTCCAAGAAAGAAAATTCTCCTCTCTCAGCCTGAAGCAATGGAACACCAGCACCCCCACCCCTCTGCCGCTGGAATGCCATTGTAGAATCATAGAGCTGGAAGGGACCTCCAGGGAGGGACGGTGGCTCAGTGGTAGAGCATCTGTTTGGGAAGCAGAAGGTCCCAGGTTCCATCACCAGCATCTCCAACTAAAAAGGGTCCAGGCAAAGAGGTGTGAAAAACCTCCGCTGGAGACCCTGGAGAGCCGCTGCCAGTCTGAGTAGACAAGACTGACTTTGATGGACCAAAGAGGGTCTGATTCAGTGGAAGGCAGCTTCTTAAGTGTTAGGGAGGGGGTGGCTCAGTGGTAGAGCATCTGCTTGGTGAGCAGAAGGTCCCAGGTTCAATCCCTGGCATCTTGGAGAGCCGCTGCCAGTCTGAGTAGACAAGACTGACTTTGATGGACCCAGGGGGGGTCTGATTCAGTAGAAGGCAGCTTCAGATGTTCAATTTGTTTCTCTTTAGGGGAGGGACAGTGGCTCAATCGTAGTGCATCTGCTTGGTAAGCAGAAGGTCCCAGGTTCAATCCCCGGCATCTCCAACTCAAAAGGGTCCAGGCAAATAGGCATGAAAAACCTCCACTTGAGACCCTGGAGAGCTGCCGCCAGTCTGAGCAGACAAGACTGACTTTGATGGGCTCAGGGGGTCTGAGTCAGTAGAAGGCAGCTTCATATGTTCATCTAGTCCCAAACCCTGCAGAGACTGGCACTTTTGGTAAGCCCTGGGGCCAGCTCAACTCCCCCCCCCCCATGCCCACCCCTGGGTCCCCCTCACAGGCCAGGCCACCAGGAAAGGCCAAGCTCTTGGGCTCCAAGAGAACCGGGAATAGTCTTTGGAAGGTGGCACAGGTCTGGTCTCAGGGTCAGCCACACAGCCACAGAGAGCACTGATTCCCTCTCCACAGGCCAGGCCACCGGGGCTCCCTCGCCTGCATTCCTTCTGGCATGCGAAATGCTCTTGTGTCTCCACAAGGCCCCTCTGCTCTTTGCATTGGCCCAAGTGTGCAGTCTTCACGGCAGGGGATGAAGGGACACAATGTGGGCATTTAAAAGGCAAGCACTGCAGAAGCCAGGGAGGGGGATGTAACTTTCTCTGGATGTCAAGGAGTTTGTACCTCCATTGGTAACATTGCAAGGGAGGCACCACAAGTGAGAAGCGGCTGCTGCGTTGGCCTTCCCAGCGTGATGCAGTGCTCCCTGAGGGAGGTGGCCACAGTGGGGACGAGGGGGTCTCTCCAGACTTCATCGCTTGTCCTTTGGGAGCTGATGCCCCCCCCCCCCGGTTCTCCCAGATAAGAGTGGGCGAACTCTTATCTGAGAGAACTGGGTTTGGTTCCCCACTCCTCCACTTGCAGCTGCTGGAATGGCCCTGGGTCAGCCATAGCTCTGGCAGAGGTGGTCCTTGAAAGGGCAGCTGCTGTGAGAGCCCTCTCAGCCCCACCCACTTCACAGGGTGTCTGTTGTGGGGGGAGAAGATAGAGGAGATTGTGGGCCGCTCGGAGACTCTGATTCAGAGAGAAGGGCGGGGTTTACATCTAAGGTCTTCTTCTTAGGTTCAAAGAGTCTTATCTGAGAGAATGATGGGTTTTGATTCCCCACTCCGCCACTTGCAGCTGCTGGAATGGCCTTGGGTCAGCCATCGCTCTCGCAGGAGTTGTCCTTGAAAGGGCAGCTGCTGGGAGAGCCCTCTCAGCCCCACCCACCTCTCAGGGTGTCTGTTGTGTGGGAGGAAGATATAGGAGATTGTGAGCCGCTCTGAGTCTGTGATTCAGAGAGAAGGGCGGGGTATAAATCTGCAGTCATCGTCGTCTTCTTCTTTGTATTCACCCTTCTTAGCTCACTCATCTGCCGTTAGTTAGAAGCAGTGTTCTCTCTGAGCTGAGTTAGCGTGGGCTAGCTCAGTTTTTAGTCTCTGGCTCATACATTTTTGCCTTCACTCAGGGAAAAAGCTAACTAATTGATGCAGCAGCTCACAACTTTAATGTCAGTAGCTCTCAAAGCAGAATCTTCGCTCACAGGACTCCCCAGCTTCGAGGGAGCCTTGCTTAGGAGTGCTCTTTACCCACCCCGAGTGCTTTTGACCGGCTGTTCTTCTGGTTATGGGGAGGTGCTTCATGTCTGGGGGGGCCAGGCCTTCTGGCCTCTCTTTGCCGTGGCTCCACCCCCCCCTCTGCCCATCTGCTCTGGGCTGCACACGGGTCTGTCTCTGCTGAATGTAACGCTTCATGCATCTGAGGGTGTGGGCAGTGGCTGATGCAGCTTTGGCCCCAGTACATCTTCCAAGGCTGTGGCGTCTGTCCCTCTGGACAGTCTCTTCTGACCAGAACGACCCAGGGCACAGGGGTGGGAGAGTTGGGAGCGCTCAAGAGGCCCTGGGGGGTCCCGGTGAGAGTACGGGCAGGCAGGTGAGCGGTCTTTAGGGTCAGCTGGAGATGGGGCCGAGCAGACCGGCTCCTCCTGCAGCCTTCCGGGCAGATGCCGACACCCTTGACTCCCTTGACCATCTCCAGCTGACCCTGAAGACCACTCACAGGGAGGCACGGCTTGTGGAGAAGGAACCAGCGCACTCTTGGGAGACAAGCTACACTCTGGCTGGGTGGCTGACCCTGAGGCCAGACCTGTCCCCCCTTCCAAAGACTATTCCAGGTTCTCTTAGAGCCCAAGAGCTGGGCCTTCCCTCCTGCCCCGTCTGGCTGCGATCACAGTCCGAGTTCATCCCCACAGCTCCCTTCTCTGGCTGCCTGCCAGCCTCTTCTCAGAAAGAGCCCAGCTTTGGCCGCTGCCCTCTCGTTCCAGAGAGGGTGCTTCTTCCTCATTCTCATGGAAGGGAGGGGTCCATTGCCCCCCCCCAGGAAAAGCCCTGTAGGGATGCTGTTTGGCTTTTGCTCCATACTCCCCCTGGGCACTGTGGGACTGCTTTTGGCTGGAGGCCACTCCAGAGGAGTCATGGTGCTCTGTTCCATCGAGGAGGTTTGGGCAAGGGGGTGGAACCATTCCTACCCACCTCTTACTAGGACTGGACCACTTTGGAACATCAGTATTCCTGTGATGGGAGAACCACGTTTCTGTTCTTGTGGCGTTTCTCCCCACTTCCTGGGTGGTGTCACAAATCCTGAGAAGCAGAAATAGCATCGCTCCATTCTCTGCCACTGTGGAGGTCGGTCTTTCTTTCTTTCTTTCTTTCTTTCTTTCTTTCTTTCTTTCTTTCTTTCTTTCTTTCTTTCTTTCTTTCTTTCTTTCTTTCTTTCTTCCTTCCTTCCTTCCTTCCCTCTTTCCCTCTTTCCCTCTTTCCCTCTTTCCCTCTTTCTCTCTTTCTCTCTTTCTCTCTCTCTCCCTCCTTCTCTTTTTCTCTCTCCCCTCCCTCCCTTGCCTTCTTGCTTTTTCTCTTTCCTCCTTTACTTTCCTCCTTTCCTTCCTTTCTTTCCTCCCTCCTTCCCTGTGGAGCCATTGACAATGATGGATAAGATTCACTCAGGTGTCTGTCCATTTAGGTTTTCCTCATTATACAGTTTTGGTGATGTCTCCGGGGGATTCCCTCCCCGCCTCCCCCCCCTCCCCAAGAAAACTCGTGTTCTCTTCCTGCTGGAGCAAATCATCTGTGAAATTTCCCTTCAGGCTGTGAGAAAACAGAGTTATCAGGAGGGGGGGGGGGTGGAAAGGCCTGCTGTTGCTGCCTGCCAAGTGAAGGGGGGCTTTGACTGTCTGGGGGAAAGGTCAGCTCTTCAGTTCCTGGGGGAAGCTGAGCAACTTCTGTGCTCTTGGGCTGCTGAACAAAGCAGGAGTCAAGTGGCACCTTTCAGACCAACCCATTTTTATTCAGAACGCCAGCTTCCGTATGCTCTTAAGCCCACTTCCTCAGACGAGGAATCCCGCACAGGGAGCAAAGCCGCACAGAGCTGAGCAGAGCCATACAGAGCTGGTAGGCAGTGGGCCAGAATGCAGCATGGCACAGATTTAAGAACCAATGGCAGGGAAGTGAAATGATCTGGAAGGCAGATGTAAAAGGGTACAATGACAGAATAGTAAAATTAACAAACGGAGCAAACCTTTGATCTGAGTAGCATGAGCATGTGTAAGCAACAAAACAGCAGTATGTCAAAAGGTGAGATTGTCTGTCAACGACAATGGGAGAGGGGTTCAATATATGTAGTGGGATAAGCAACCAAAGTCCCTGTTTGAGAGTGTCAACACAGCTGAAAGAGAAACACTTTGGATAGTGATGTTCTTGTCCACCTAATTGACTTTTTAACATAAACATAATTCTAGTTTGCCATAGGAAAAAGGAATACAATAAAATATAGTGAAAATGGGTAAAGGATATGTAATGAGATATATAGCCGATATCCCTATTTTGAGTATGTCAGTCCAAATAATTATACCGATACACAATTCTAAAAGAGAAACACATTGGAACACTGTGGATGTATAGCTATACTCACTGAGAGTGGGTTTAGCATCTGTAATGAGATAAAAAAAGCCAATATCCCTGTTCAGTCCTGGGGAGGTGTTTGTTCCAAGTTTCATCATAATTTGTGATTCAGCAATTTCTCTCTCCATTCTGTTCTTGAAGTTCCTTTGCAGTAAAACAGCTACCTTGAGGTCACCCATTGAATGCTTTGGAAGGTTGAAGTGCTCTCCCACAGATTTCCCAGTTCTGTGATTCATAATGTCAGATTTGTGGCCATTTATCCTCGGGCTGCTGGCAGAGGTGTCAGACAGCAGCGGGGGGGGGATATTTGCCTTTGCCCCCCCCCCATGAATGTTCCCACTTCAGGGCCCCAAGTGAGCTGTGAGGAGGTGGCTGGGTGCCCTGCTGTGCCCAAAGAAGAGAGCTGGGCTGGTCTCCAGCGGAGTTGCTGCCGCTTGCTGGCACATCTCAGCCCAGAGGAGGAGGAGGCAGAAGGCCGTCTCCTTGCCCACTTCTCCCCCCGCTGCCTGCTTGCTCAGGGGGGGGGGGGGGCAGCGTGACTCACACCGCGGTGCTGCGGCTTCCTTGGGGTGCACGCAGTCTTCCAACAGGCTCTGAATTGCTCACTGTCTTCAGCTCTTCAACCCCTCAGTGAGGAAGCTGGGGCTGCTGCTGCCTCTTTGGGTACCCTTGCAGCTCATCTCGGAGGAGGGGAGACTGAGCAAGGACAGTTTGGGGAGAGAGAGAGAGAGAGAAAGCAGGCCACTCACGCCGTGCAAACAAGGCCCTCTCCCCACCTCCCCTGGGGACTGTAAGAAGGAATGTGGCCGCTTTGCCTCCTGCAAGCCTCGTTGCCTCCTGTGCCGGATCTGGCATCCCCCCCTCTCAAGCGGTGCCTGCCCGGCCCATCCTGGCTCATCCTCTGGGGGGGAGGGGGAGCAGCCCCTTGCACTGATGCCCAGGCCCCAGAGGGCGAGGGGATGGTGTCGCTTTGCTCTGCTCTGGGAAGACCTCACCTGGAGTCTTGTGTTCAGTTTGGGGCACCACATTTTAAGAAGGATATAGACAAGCAGGAATGGGTCCAGAGGAGGGCAACAAAGATGGTGAGGGGTCTGGAGACCAAGTCGTCTGAGGAAAGGTTGAAGGAGCTGGGCATGTTTAGCCTGGAGAGGAGGCGGCTGAGAGGTGATAGGATCACCAAGTACTTGAAGGGCTGGCCAATAGAGGGTGGTGCAGAATTGTTTTCTGTGGCCCCAGAAGGAAGGACCAGAACCAATGGGTTGGAATTAAATCAAAAGAGTTTCTGTCTCAACATGAGGAAGAACTTCCTGACCGTTAGAGTGGTTCCTCAGTGCAACAGGCTTCCTCCTCGGGAGGTGGTGGGCTCTCCTTCCTTGGAGGTTTTTAAAACAGAGGCTAGATGCCCACCTGACAGCGATGAAGATCCTGTGAATTTAGGAGGAGGTGTTTGTGAGTTTTCTGCATTGTGCAGGGGGTTGGACTGGATGACCCTAGAGGTCCCTTCCAACTCTTCTATGATTCTAACAGGCTTCCTCCTCGGGAGGTGGTGGGCTCTCCTTCCTTGGAGGTTTTTCAACAGTGGCTAGATGGCCACCCGAGAGCAATGAGGATCCTGTGAATTTAGGGGGAGGTATTTGTGAGTTTCCTGCATTGTGCAGCAGGTTGGACTAGATGGCCCTCGAGGTCCCTTCCAACTCTATGATTCTGTGGGGGGGTGGGTTGGGTGTGGCTCTGTGATGCGCCACAGTGGGATCTGGAAGGGACTGTGCATTGGCAAGAGGCACACCACGGACCGTGAGGGAAGGGGCATTCTACAGTAGCCGTTGGTGTGGTGCTCGTGGCTTCCCAGTGACCCTTGGTGCTGCAGCCACGTGAGGGAGAAGGAGGCTCCGTGGGCTCCATGGTGCTCGGGGACCTTTTGGAAGTGCCAGTCTCGCTGGAGGCAGCCCTGTTGCCCCAGAGGTGGGGTCCTCCTTTCTTCCTTGAGAGCCAAGCGGAGCGAGGGGGAGATGTCGCTCCATGCAGGGAAGGGGCTTTGATGGGCTGCCACGCCCACGCCTCCTTGCTGTTTTGGCACAGTGGTTTGATCAGTCCTTAGAGGGATCAGCTGCTGAAGGCAGAGGGGGCAGAGGAGGGCAAATGGGGCTTTGTGCCAGGCAGGGCATGCTGATGCCAGGCGGTATGGCAGGTGATGAGCGTTTGCGGCTGCCTGTGGCTCTTGCTGCTGTGCCCCTTGAGTTCTGTGCCAGGCTTCTAGCGATGCAGAGACTTTGGCACTAGACACCCCCCCCCTGCTGCTGCAGAGGCCCTCTGGCCCCGCCCGCTTTCTTTGGCCGGCCTGTCAGGAGTCGTCTCACTGTATTCCTCTTGCCATGTTTTGTACCGTAACCAAATTGCTTGAATGCATTTTGCTTGGCTTAATTTCTCTGTGTGCTTCTCTTGGGAACTTCTGAAGTAAGCTGTTTCCACCGACTTCAAGGTCAGATGCTGGGGCGGGGGGCGGGGGGGGGAGTGTCGATTGGACACCTGGACTTGAACTAGGGGTGGACCCCCGGGAGAGCGGGAGGGGGTCCCGCCAAAACCTGGTTCCCGCTTTTGCTTTGCCACGCTTGCCCTTGGAGTGCAACGGATGGGGCGAGGGGATAAAAGGACAGCCCCTGGGGAATGACGGCAGTCTTAGCAAAGATGTTGTACTGCCGCATGACCGTTATGATGCCGATGGAGCAAACTGCTGAATTATTGGACTGTGTTATTCCTTGACTCGAGGTCCTGACGTATTGCCCAATTCAAGCCCCCTTTCTTTGTCCACAGCTGGATCCGGAAGCCAGCGACTCCCTCAAGGAGCTGCAGGTGAAGCTGAACAACGTTCTGGATGAGCTCAGCACAGTCTTTGGCAACAGGTGGGGGCCCCTCCCTCTCCCCTGCCCCAGAGCAGCCCTTCGCAGGGGGTGAGGAGGGTTTCCTAATCCCTGGAGACAAGGGCCTGCCCTTCGAGGTTTTCTCCTTATATCACCGTGTACCAGCTGGCTTTCGTCTCTTGGCACAAAGGGTGCGGCTCTGCCCAGGCTCTGGCTGGCCTCTTGGCAAAGAGCCCACGACAGCGCGATGGTTCTCAGAAGCAGCAAAAGGCCCCCTCCCTCCTGCTTTCAGGACACAGGAGAGGAGCATCGTGGGGTGTCCTTCCCCCTTCCCCAACATCCATAGCAGTCGAAAATCCTCCTTTGGGCGGCAGGTTCAAAATGGGGTGGGGGGTTCTGGGAGCCCAGGAGGAGAAGACCCCGATTTGGGATGAGGAGTCGTAGATTCCCTCAGTGGATCCCCTCTGTGCTTACAGAGATCCTTTGCTGGGATCCAGTCCCCAGTGAGCCCAGAGGATTTCAGCACATCCCGGGGGTCTGTGCGTATGTGTTCCGCTCTGGGCCTTTGCCTCCTCGCTGTCCTCTGGGCTCAGCAATCAATCCCACGGCTTCTTTCTTCTCCCCAGTTTCCAGAGCCGGATCGACGAGTGTGTCAAGCAGATGTCAGACATCCTGTGCCAAGTGAAGGGGGCCGGGAACGCCCCTCCCAACATCGTGGCCCAAGAGGCAGACAATGTCCTGCGGCCCTTGATGGACTTCCTGGATGGAAAGTAAGGCCAGGCGCCTGAGAGACCTTCTAGGGGGGAGCGGAGGGCCCAGGCAGGCCTTGAAGCCAAGCTGATGGAGACCACTCTGGCTCTGAAAGGGCCCTGTGGCGGGGGTTGCCAGACTCCAGGGGTGCCTGGCAACGTGCCCTCTAAGCTGTGGAGTTTTGTGAGCCACAAATCCTACTTGGTGAGCTGCTGGCATGAAAGTTGTGAGCTGCTGCATCAATTAGCTTGCTCTGGGGCCATTTTTCCTGAGCTGAGGCAAAAATGTGTGAGCCGGAGGCTAAAAAACTGTGAGCTAGCTCCCACTAACTCAGCTTAGAGGGAACACTGGTGCCTGGAGAACTCCTGCAATTCCAGCTGATCTCCAAACACCTGAGATCATTTTCCCTGGAGAAAACGGCTGCTCGGGAAGATGGACTCTGTGGCATTCCACTCTGCTGAGAGCCAGTTTGGTGCAGTGGTGAAGTGTGTGGACTCTTATTTGGGAGAACCGGGTTTGATCCTCCACTCCTCCCCTTGCAGCTGCTGGAATGGCCTTGGGTCAGCCATAGCCCTCACATTGTCCTTGAAAGGGCAGCTTCTGTGAGAGCCAGTTTGGTGTAGTGGTTAAGTATGCGGACTCTTATCTGGGAGAACCGGGTTTGATCCTCCACTCCCCCACTTGCAGCTGCTGGGATGGCCTTGGGTCAGCCATAGCCCTCATATTGTCCTTGAAAGGGCAGCTTCTGTGAGAGCCAGTTTGGTGTAGTGGTTAAGTGTGCGGACTCTTATCTGGGAGAACCGGGTTTGATTCCCCACTCCTCCACTTGCAGCTGCTGGAATCGCCTTGGGCCAGCCGGAGCTCTCGTAGGAGTTGTCCTTGAAAGGGCAGCTGCTGGGAGAGCCCTCTCAGCCCCACCCACCTCACAGGGTGTCTGTTGTGTGGGGAGAAGATATGGGAGATTGTGAGCCGCTCTGAAACTCTGAGATTCGGAGTGGAGGGTGGGATATAAATCCAATGTTGTCGTGGTCTTCTTCCCAAACCTCCCTGTCCCCAGGACCCACCCTCAAATCTCCAGGCTTTTTTGCCCTGGTATCAGTTCACTCTTGGAACCATCGAAGGGTAAACCAAGTGATGTGGCCCGTAGAGGACAGGAGAGCCAGTGTGGCGCAGTGTTTAGAGTGTGGCACTGGGATCTGAGAGACCCAGGTTCAAATCCCCCCTCTGTCGTTGAAGTTCGCTGGGTGACCTTGGGTCAGTCACACCCTCTCAACCTAGCCTACCTCACAGGGCTGTTTCCAGGGTAAAATGGAAGGCAGTAGAACAAGGCCAGCTGCTTTGGGTCCCCCTTAGGGGAGTAAAGCAGTGTATAAATAAAGTCAAATAAAAATAAAATGAGGTGGGGTGTATGACACATCTTTATGGAACCTTCATGTTCCGAGACAGTCGACCTTGGAGGCCCTGGGGGTTAGAATCATAGAATCCTAGAGCTGGAAGGGACCTCCAGGGTCATCTAGTCCAACCCCCTGCACAATGCAGGAAACTCACAAATGCCTCCCTCTAAATTCACTGGATCCTCATTGCTGTCAGATGGCCATCTAGCCTCTGTTTAGAAACCTCCAAGGAAGGAGAGCCCACCACCTCCCGAGGAGGAAGCCTGTTTCACTGAGGAATCGCTCTAATGGTCAGGAAGTTCCTCCTGATGTTAGAATCATAGAGTTGGAAGGGATCTCCAGGGTCACCTAGTCCAACGCCCTGCACGATGCAGGAAATTCATAAATACCTCCCCCTAAATTCACAGAATTCTCATTGCTGTCAGATGGCCATCTAGCCTCTGTTTAAAAACCTCCAAGGAAGGAAAGTCCACCACCTCCCAAGGAAGCCTGTTCCACTGAGGAATTGCTCTAACAGTCAGGAAGTTCATAGAATCCTAGAGTTGGAAGAGACCTCCAGGGTCATCTAGTCCAACCCCCTGCACAATGCAGGAAACTCACAAACGCCTCCCCCTAAATTCACAGGATCCTCATTGCTGTCAGGTGGCCATCTAGCCTCGGTTTAAAAACCTAGAATCCTAGAGTTAGAAGGGACCTCTAGGGTCATCTACTCCAACCCCCTGCACAATGCAGGAAACTCACAAACGCCTCCCCCTAAATTCACAGGATCCTCATTGCTGTCAGGTGGCCATCTAGCCTCGGTTTAAAAACCTAGACTCCTAGAGTTAGAAGGGACCTCTAGGGTCATCTACTCCAACCCCCTGCACAATGCAGGAAACTCACAAACATCTCCCCCTAAATTCAAAGGATCTTCATTGCTATCAGATGGCCATCTAGCCTCTGTTGAAAAACCTCCAAGGAAGGAGAGCCCATCCCCTCCCAAGGAAGCCTGTTCCACTGAGGAATTGCTCTTAACCGTCAGGAAGTTCATAGAATCCTAGAGTTGGAAGAGACCTCCAGGGTCATCTAGTCCAACCCCCTGCACAATGCAGGAAACTCACAAACGCCTCCCCCTAAATTCACAGGATCCTCATTGCTATCAGATGGCCATCTAGCCTCTGTTGAAAAACCTCCAAGGAAGGAGAGCCCATCCCCTCCCAAGGAAGCCTGTTCCACTGAGGAATCGCTCTAACAGTCAGGAAGTTCATAGAATCATAGAGCTGGAAGGGACCTCCAGGGTCATCTAGTCCAACCCCCTGCACAATGCAGAAACTCACAGACACCTCCCCCTAAATTCACAGGATCCTCATTGCTGTCAGGTGGCTATCTAGCCTCTGTTTCAAAACCTCCAAGGAAGGAGAGCCCACTACCTTCCAAGGTTGGTGAGGCTGATGCCACCTTTGGGTGGCTGCTCTGGAAGGGTGGCTGCTGCCATGGCCTGTGGGTGGCCAGAGGCACCCCCGGGGAGGTTCTGCCTTGATTCAGGCGGGCTGGCTTCTTCTTCCCCTGCAGCCTGACTCTGTTTGCGGCCGTCTGTGAGAAGACCGTGCTGAAGCGGGTGCTGAAGGACCTCTGGCGGGTGGTGATGAATACTCTGGAGAAGATGATTGTCTTGCCGCCGCTGACAGACCACACGGTAAACCCCTCCCTCCTTCCTTCCTCCTGGGGTGGCTTGCAGGAGTCATCGTTGTGCGCTGGCAGCTCACTTGGCTGTCTGTGAGAGCTGCTGGGAACACTCCGACTTGTCTTGCTGACAGCTTCCTTTTCCAGAAAGTGGAGAGGGAAACAAGGGAATCAGCTATCTTGGACTTGATTCTCACCAACAGGGAAGAACAGCTTGATGAGGTGGAAGGAGTGGGCACCCTGGGTTGTAGCAACCACATAATTTTGAAATGTACAGTTTTGGGGAAGGGAAAAGCGGTGCGTAGCCAAACATATAGGTTGGACATCAGGAAAGCAAATTTTGACAAACTTAGAGTGAAGCTGAGTAAAATTCCATAGTCAGAAATACTTCAGGAGAAGGGAGTTCAAGAGGGGTGGGAGTTTCTTAAAAGCGAAATATTGAAGGCCCAATCTCAAACTATTCCTATAAGAAAGAAAAAATGAGAGGAGCCTAAAGAAGCCAAGGTGGCTCCATAAACAGCTTTCTAAAGATTTGAGAAATAAAAAAGACTCATTTAGGAAATGGAAGGAAGGCCTTATAACCAAGGAGGAATGCAAAGAAATAACCAGTGTTTGTAGAGAAAGAGTTTGGAAAGCTAAAGCTCCGTATGAGCTTAGGCTAGCGAGAGATGCTAAAAATAAAAAAAAAGGGTTCTTTTCTTATGTACAAAGTAAGGAAAAGAGCAAAGACATGGTAGACTCCTTGCAAGGAGAGGAAAGTGAGTTTGTAACAATTTGACTTCTGTTCCTGGAAAAGGTTTGGAACAGATCATCCAACAGTCAGTGCTGGAACATTTAGAAACAGCCAACTGGGGTTTCTCAAGAACAAGTCATGTCAGATTAACCTTGTCTGCTTTTTTGAGAAAGTGACTACTTTGCTGGATGAGGGGACTGCTGTAGACATTGTTTATCTTCGTTTCAATAAGACTTCAATCTTCAATAATACTATCCTTGTTGACAAGTTGGTAAAATGTGCTTTGGATCTCGTTACTGTTTGGTGGGTCTGATGGGTCGCGCCCAGAGAGTGCTCGTGAATGGCTCCTCATCCTCTTGGAGAGGAGTGGCAAGGGGAGCCCCGCCCTGGTCAGGCTGAAGGGGAGAGGGAGGGAGGGGGTGATGCTGGTTTTGGCAGTGGCTTCTCTCTTCCCTGTGCGATTCTTTCTGGCGGGAGCAGTTGGCCCTTCTTTTGGTGTCTGGGGAGCCCGCTGGAGCCAGAGTTGGACCGGCTCACACCCAGGAAGCTGCCAGCTGTCTCTGGCTTCTCTCCGGTTGCTGGATGGTTTCAGGGCCTGCAACAAGGCCAGTTGGCCTCAGGCTTCGCTCCTGCACAGAGGCGGGATGGGCTCCATGGCCCCCCCGCCTCCCCCTTGGGGGTGCAGCACGGCAAGGGGGCTGGGAGCTTCCCAGCAGTGGCCAACCTCTGGTTCTGCAGCTTCCTCGAGGTGTGATCCTGGAGGGCGGCTGGGTTCTCTTGCCCCCCCTCCAAGTAACATCAGGAACCGAAGCCCCTTTTCAGCTGGCCAAGCTGCGGCCGCTGCCTCTCACCACAGAGAGTCATTTTCTTCCCTGCGGGGCCAGCAACCTTCTCCCTCTTTTGCTTCTCACGTCCATCTTCACCATCTTCAAGGACTTGAAGGGATGTCCTATAGAGGAGGGGGTGGAATTGTTTTCTGTGGCCCCGGAAGGTAGGACCAGAACCAGTGGGTTGAACTTGCATCAAAAGAGTTTCCGGCTCAACATTAGGAAGAACTCCCTGACCGTTAGAGCGATTCCTCAGTGGAACAGGCTTCCTCCTTGGGAGATGGTGGGCTCTCCTTCCTTGGAGGTTTTTCAGCAGAGGCTAGGTGGCCACCTGACAGCAATGAAGATCCTGTGAATTTACGGGGAGGTGTTTGTGAGTTTCCTGCATTGTGCAGGGGGCTGGACTAGACGACCCTGGAGGTCCCTTCCAACTCTATGATTCTAGGATTCTATAAGGGGAGTGAATTTAGGGGGAGGTATTGTGAGTTTCCTGCATTGTGCATGGGGCTGGACTAGATGACCCTGGAGGTCCCTTCCATCTCTATGATTCTACGATTCCTGACCATTAGAGCAGTTCCTCAGTGGAACAGGCTTCCTTGAGAGGTGGTGGGCTCTCTTTCCTTGGAGGTTTTGAAACAGAGGCTAGATGGCCACCTGACAGCAATGTGGATCCTGTGACTTTAGGGGGAGGTGTTTGTGAGTTTCCTGCATTGTGCAGGGGTTGGACTAGATGACCCTGGAGGTCCCTTCCAGCTCTAGGATTCTAGGATTCTATAAGGGGAGTGAATTTAGGGGGAGGTATTGTGAGTTTCCTGCATTGTGCATGGGGCTGGACTAGATGACCCTGGAGGTCCCTTCCAACTCTATGATTCTATGATTCCTGACCATTAGAGCAGTTCCTCAGTGGAATAGGCTTCCTTGAGAAGTGGTGGGCTCTCTTTCCTTGGAGGTTTTGAAACAGAGGCTAGATGGCCACCTGACAGCAATGTGGATCCTGTGACTTTAGGGGGAGGTGTTTGTGAGTTTCCTGCATTGTGCAGGGGTTGGACTAGATGACCCTGGAGGTCCCTTTCAGCTCTAGGATTCTATAAGGGGAGTGAATTTAGGGGGAGGTGTTTGTGAGTTTCCTGCATTGTGCAGGGGTTGGACTAGATGACCCTGGAGGTCCCTTCCAGCTCTAGGATTCTAGGATTCTATAAGGGGAGTGAATTTAGGGGGAGGTATTGTGAGTTTCCTGCATTGTGCATGGGGCTGGACTAGATGACCCTGGAGGTCCCTTCCAACTCTATGATTCTACGATTCCTGACCATTAGAGCGTTCCTCAGTGGAAGAGGCTTCCTCGGGAGGTGGTGGGCTCTCTTTCCTTGGAGGTTTTGAAACAAAGGCTAGATGGCCATCTGACAGCAATGTGGATCCTGTGACTTTAGGGGAAGGTTTTTGTGAGTTTCCTGCATTAGATTAGATAGATATTGTGCAGGAGGCTAGACTAGATGACCCTGGCGGTCCCTTCCAACTCTTCTATGATTCTATGATCCGTAGGGGACCCAGCTGATTTTCAGTGCTGCGAAGGAGTTGGGACATTTGTCGAAGCTGAAGGTATTGACCCGGGGCCCTTCTGCTCCTCTCCCACCCTTGTGTCTGTGGCTGGTGGTGTGTGCGTGAGCGTGTCTTGTGACTGTTGCCATGGCTGTCTCCCTTGTGCTGAGCGTACCCCTTCCTGCTGTGAAGATGTCCCAAAACCGCACCCCTTCGTCACGCCATGCAAGGCTCTCAAGAGACTCTGCCCCCCCTCCCGCACCATGCCCAGGCAGGTGCAGTGCAAGAGGTACCCCCCGTGTTAGCAGGAGAGGGGGAGAGGGAAGTGTGGCTTCAGGTGAGCCCTTCAGAGCACTGGGGGAGGGGGGCAAGGGCTGGCTTGGGGGCTCTCTGGCAGGAAGTGGTGGTTGGCCGTCTCCGGGCAGGGGGGCACTAAGAGCAGCAGGAACTGGAATGAGCCGCGCTGCCTGAAATGGGCCTTGGCTGGTCCACAGCACAGAGGGAGAGAGCTGCTCAGGCGGGCTGCGGTGGGCTCCACCATCTGGTTTGTGGTTCCTCTGCCCTTGGACTTACCCGACCCTTTACCTCCTGACATTTTTGCAGACGGAACAGAAACTACAAAATGGCCTCCCACAGACGCCTTCTAAAATGGCTGCCTCCCCTTCAGCAAGAAAGGGACTTAAAATGGCCGCTCTAGTGCTTTTCCTATAACTACCCTCCCTCACAAGGAAGGGACTTAAAATAGCTGCCCACCAATGCACTCTGCAGTGGCAGCCAGGAGGGCGTCTCTGTCGAAGGGGGTCCTTTTTTGTGCAGCCCGGGGAGCCCCGCCCTGCTTCCCTTCCCTCCCGCCCAGAACTGGGCCTGTGTGCCACACCACAATAGCCTCTGGCCCAAACGCCCTTCTTCCTGTGTGAGGGATCTGGGGCGGGGGGGGGGGGGTGATGCTGCTGATGTTTGGCAGAAGGGAAGATGCCTCTCCTCCTCCAAGCCCGGGCTGAGGAGAGCGGCTGCTGCTCTTTCAGGATCACATGGTCAGGGAGGAGACCCGGAACCTCACCCCGAAGCAGTGCGCCGTGCTGGAGCTGGCCCTTGACACCATCAAGGTGAGTCTTCCCTTCCCTCCCGTCCGGTTCGGGGACTGCGGGCACCCCGGGGTGCTGTCGGCAAGGCCAGGAGAGAGCCGACCTCGCCGAGCCTCTAAGTTTTAACTTGTTCATGAATGATCTGGAGTTGGGAGTGAGCAGTGAAGTGGCCAAGTTTGCGGATGACACTAAATTGTTCAGGGTGGTGAGAACCAGAGAGGATTGTGAGGAACTCCAAAGGGATCTGTTGAGGCTGGGTGAGTGGGCGTCAACGTGGCAGATGCGGTTCAATGTGGCCAAGTGCAAAGTAATGCACATTGGGGCCAAGAATCCCAGCTACAAATACAAGTTGATGGGGTGTGAACTGGCAGAGACTGACCAAGAGAGAGATGTTGGCCTCTGCCAAGCAGCCCCAGCCTTTGTTGGGGGGTCTCCCATCCCTGGGCGAAGCAGGGCTGACTCAGCTTGACTGAGGTTTAAAAACCAACACTTCACAACAGGGGATCGTGGAGCGGTCCAATCACAGGGTCAGCATCTCGGGAGAGGGGGTTTGCTGTGCTCTATCACAGAAACGGGGACAGATCCTCTGTAGTGTGTCACGTTCTCCGGGTGCAGGCAGGCAGGAGTCCACAGGCAGTCCAAGGTCAAAGTCCAGGAAGTCAAGCAGGAGCCAAGTCACCAATGCAGAATCACAAACCGGAAGCAGAAGTCAGTGTCCAAAAGCCAAAAGGTCAGGGTGCCAAGGAAATCAAGCAGGTCAGAATCAGGAAGGAGCGTGGATGCAAGCCAGAGAATAGACTTGTTGCTTCCACAAGGTTACCAGGTCCTGGGTGGGAGCTATATGGGGGCCTCAATCAGACTGCTCCCTGGGTGGCAGCGACTCTGCTAGGACTCAGGGCTGAGAGATCTGAAGCATCGGCGTGCCTCATGTCTTCGCTCTGAAAGTTCTTTCCGGAGCCTGCTTCGGACTCTTGAGATGGGAGGAGGAGAGCTTGGAGGAGATTGATTGTCAACAGCTGACACTGGTGCCTGGAGAGTGATTGATGGGCCAGCTGCTGCTTGTTCAGCTGAGGAACTGGCTGGCAACTCTTCCAGGTCTCTTAACCCTTCCAGCTCCTCCTCGTCAGGGCTCATGACATGGTGGAGCCCACCCCCTCTGTCCCCTCCCTCCTGGCAGGCTGCTTACAAGAGAGTCATGGGGGGGGGGGGGTCTCCTTGGGTGGAATGGTGCTCCAGGATTGGCCCTTCAGCTCTGGGGGGAAGGAAGGCTTAGAACCGGGAGGGGGGCACAGGGGGAGAGCTCTCCTTCCTTGCTGGGAAGAGGGGCTGAAGAGGGGAAAGGCCTCAGAAGGGCCCACCAGGTAGTTCTGCAGGGAGCCTCAACGCAGGGGTGTGGGAGGGGCCCTTCTCAGATGCTGAGCTTCCCCAGGGGCCTTTCATGGACACCTCTTTCTCCCCCCCATCTCCAGCAATATTTCCATGCCGGCGGGAATGGCTTGAAGAAGACGTTCTTGGAGAAGAGCCCCGACCTGCAGTCCCTGCGCTATGCCCTCTCCCTCTACACCCAGACCACAGACACCCTCATCAAGACCTTTGTCCAGACGCAGACCACGCAAAGTAAGGCCGCCGCGCGGGAGTCTTTCCGATTTCATTGGGGGCAAAGCGGTTCAGCTGGAGCCGCAGAGCACGCTCCCCGCTGCAGGGCGGTTGTGGCAGGAGCCCCAAACTGACCCCGGCCAGAACCGGCACGTTTGACCTCTCTGCGCAGTGCGGCGGCTGCACCTCCTGGTGGCCTCTCACCTTTGGCACAGCGGTCTCTCCTGACTGTGTGGGGGCCCCCCTGGCATCGTCTCCGGGCGTGGTCTGTGGGGCGCATGCCAGAATCCCTCTCTGGGTGGTGCTTGTCAGATCTCCCCGATGGGAACGCCTGGGACTGGGCCGTTCCTGCATTCAGCTCTGCCTGCGGAAAGGCAGCTTCTCCTGGGGCATAATGCGAACTTGGCCGAGAACTGGGGGGCTGAGCAAGAGCTGGCGTGGGGAGAGCTGCCTTTACCCCCACCTTGGGCAAGGAGGCTGGAGGGAGCCTTGGCCCCCTTGCTTTGTCTGCACCCCTTTCCCCGTCTTCTTGTGGCCCCCTGTGCCGCAGAGTCCCCACCTCCCTCGCTCCAACCCACCAGATCTCAGCCTGTGCCGGTGCTGCCTTTCCTCTGCTGCTGGTGTCTCCAGAGGAGGGAGGGGGGGGGGGTTGGGAGTCACGTCCAGCGGGGCTGTAATGGGGCTCTTCTCTCTCTCTTTTCTGCTTGCTGCTTGCCCCAGTGCATTGTGGGAAAGGTATTAGGTTCACGGCTAACGAGGATGCTCGGTCGGAGAAGGGTAGGTTCCCAGCTCATGTTGCCAAAACGTCAAGCCAGCTGCGGATGTGCATTTCACCTGACCCTCCTCTGACCCCACTGACCGCCCCCCATCCTTGTCTGTGCCCACTTCCCTCCCGTCCCCCTCTCACTCCTGGCTGGGAGGTCCAGGCCATGCCTGAAAGGCACGCGGGAAGCAGCCTTCTCCTGAGTAAGCCCGTTAGTCTCTCAGGGCCCGTCCAGACTCCTGCAGTCTGTGGGCATCCTGTCTCGGAGGGTCCTAACCCTTCCACATTTTTTTGCCTGGTGATGCCACAACTGAACCTGGGGTCTTCTGCCTGCCAAGCGGATGCCTCAGCCCTCCTGCGTTGAAGCAGCCTCATAGAATCCTAGAGTTGGAAGGGACCTCCAGGGTCATCTAGTCCAACCCCCTGCACCATGCAGGAAACTCACAAACACCTCCCCCTAAATTCAGAGGATCCTCATTTCTGTCAGGTGGCCATCTAGCCTCTGTTGACAAACCTCCGAGGAAAGAGAGCCCGCCACCTCCTGAGTTGGAAGGGACCTCCAGGGTCATCTAGTCCAACCCCCTGCACAATGCAGGAAACTCACAAACACCTCCCCCTAAATTCACAGGATCCTAATTGCTGTCAGATGGCCATCTAACCTCTGTTGAAAAACCTCCAAGGAAGGACAGCCCACCACCTCCCAAGGAGGAAGCCTGTTAGAATCATAGAAGAGTTGGAAGGGACCTAAAGGGCTATCTAGTCCAACCCCCTGCACAATGCAGGAAACTCACAAACACCTCCGCCTAAATTCACAGGATCTTCACTGCTGTCAGATGGCCATCTAATCTCTGTTACAATGCCTTCAAGGAAGGAGAGCCCACCACCTCCCGAGCAAGCCTGTTCCACTGAGGAACCACTCTAACAGTCAGGACGTTCTTCCTAATGCTGAGCCAGAAACTTTTTAAATTTAATTTCAACCCATTGGTTCTGGTCCTACCTTCTGGGGCCACAGAAAACAATTCCACACCATCCTCTATAGGGCAGCCCTTCAAGTACTTGAAGATGGTGATCCTATCACCTCTCAGCCGCCTCCTCTCCAGGCTAAACATCCCCATCTCCTTCAACCTTTCCTCATAGGACTTGGTCTCCAGACCCCTCACCATCTTCATCGCCCTCCTCTGGACCTGTTCCAGCTTGTCTAGATCCTTCTTAAAATGTGATGTCCCAAACTGAACACAATACTCCAGGTGAGGTCTTCCCAGAGCAGAGTAAAGCGATACAATCAGTTCACGCCAGGCCTGAATCCCTAGAAAACCAGCAGGCTGCAAGGCCCTGTTGCTCCAGCGCACTTTGACATAATCAGCTGGGCATAAAGAAGTTTAGTGTCCAGATCACGTGATGTGATGGTATCGCTTTACTCTGCTCTGGCAAGACCTCACCTGGAGTATTGTGTTCAGTTTTGAGCACCACATTTTAAGAAGGATATAGACAAGTTGGAATGGGTCCAGAGGAGGGCAACGAAGATGGTGAGGGGTCTGGAGACCAAGTCCTAGGAGGAAAGGTTGAAGGAGCTGGGGATGTTTAGCCTGGAGAGGAGGCGGCTGAGAGGTGATAGGATGGGGTGGAATTGTTTTCTGTACCCCCAGAAGGTGGGACCAGAACCAGTGGGTTGAAATTAAATCAAAAGACTTTCCAGCTCAACATCAGGAAGGACTTCCTGACCATTAGAGCAATTCCTCAGTGGAACAGGCTTCCTCAGGAGGTGGTGGGTTCTCCTTCCTTGGAGGTTTTTCAACAGAGGCTAGATGGCCACCTGACAGCGATGAAGATCCTGTGAATTTAGGGGGAGGGGTTTGTGAGTTTCCTGCATTGTGCAGGGGGTTGGACTAGATGACCCTGGAGGTCCCTTCGAAGGCTATGATTCCTGACACTTAGAGCAGTTCCTCAATGTAACAGGCTTCCTCCTCAGGAGGTGGTGGGCTCTCCTTCCTTGGAGGCTTTTAAGCAGAGGCTAGATGGCCACCTGACAGCAATGTGGATCCTGTGAATTTAGGGGGAGGGGTTTGTGAGTTTCCTGCATTGATCAGGGGGTTGGACTAGATGGCCCTGGAGGTCCCTTCCAAGTCTTCTATGATTCTAACAGGCTTCCTCCTCGGGAGGTGGTGGGCTGTCCTTCCTTGGAGGTTTTTAATAGAGGCTAGATGGCCACCTGACAGCGATGAAAATCCTGTGAATTTAGGGGGAGGTGTTTGTGAGTTTCCTGCCTTGTGCAGGGGGTTGGACTAGATGACTCTGAAGGTCCCTTCCCACTCTAGGATTCTATGAAGGGGGCAGCCTTGCAGAGAGCCCCGGAAAGAGTGTGGGGGGGCCAGCAGGCATGTCATTGGCTGCAGCAGGGATTGGGGGGGAGTTTGCAGGGGTCTGGGATCCTCCTCCAGTGCAGCCCCACCCCCACCCCTGAGCTGTGTCCTGTCTCCGTCCAGGCTCTGGAGCAGATGACCCCGTGGGGGAAGTGTCTATCCAGATTGACCTCTACACCCACCCCGGCACTGGAGAGCACAAAGTCACAGTCAAAGGTAGGAGGAGCCGGGCCAGGAGCAGGGCGGCTGCAGGGTGAGGTGGGGGGGAGGGGGGTTCTTCTGCTGAGCAGGCTGGCCCTCCCTGTCAGGGCTTGTTCTGCTGTCGTGGCACCCACTGTGCTACCTTGTAGATGGCACTCCAGGCAGATCCAGTGCCCTTCTCTGCCCACAGCAGGCTAGGAGCGTGGCTGCTGGACATTGGCAGGGACATCCAACGGGGCAGTAATTCCGGGTGTCAGCAGAGGTGGGGGAAGGCGGGGCGTAGGAAGCAGAGGTTGCCTGTGCCAGGTGAGGTGCCCGGACATTCCGTCTGTCCTGTGCCGCTGTTGTGCATGTGGCAAAGCAAAGTTCCCGGCGTGCTGGTCCCTTCAGCTCTCTCTGTCTCTGGTGCAGTGGTGGCAGCCAACGACCTGAAGTGGCAGACCTCGGGCATGTTCCGTCCCTTTGTGGAGGTCACCATGATTGGGCCACACCAAAGCGACAAGAAGCGGAGGTTCACCACCAAGTCCAAGAGCAACAACTGGACTCCAAAGTACAACGAAACATTCCACTTGTAAGTCTTTCTGTGACCCTTCCTGTCTGTCCCACACAGCGTCTGGCTCACTTGGTCTCTCTCGGTTCTGAGCAACACAACAGGCAGGGATCCACCCCATAAAAACGTAAGAGTAGCCCTGTTGGATCAGGCCAGTGGCCCCTCCAGTCCAACACTCTGTGTCACATAAGAACATAAGAGAAGCCCTGTTGCATCAGGCCAGTGGCCCCTCCAGTCCAACACTCTGTGTCACATAAGAACATAAGAGAAGCCCTGTTGGATCAGGCCAATGGCCCCTCCAGTCCAACACTCTGTGTCACATAAGAGAAGCCATGTTGGATCAGGCCAGTGGCCCCTCCAGTCCAACACTCTCTGTCACATAAGAACATAAGAGAAGCCCTGTTGGATCAGGCCAGTGGCCCCTCCAGTCCAACACTCTCTGTCACATAAGAACATAAGAGAAGCCCTGTTGGATCAGGCCAGTGGCCCCTCCAGTCCAACACTCTGTGTCACATAAGAACATAAAAGAAGCCCTGTTGGATCAGGCCAGTGGCCCCTCCAGTCCAACACTCTGTGTCACATAAGAACATAAGAGAAGCCCTGTTGGATCAGGCCAGTGGCCCCTCCAGTCCAACACTCTGTGTCACATAAGAACATAAGAGAAGCCATGTTGGATCAGGCCAGTGGCCCCTCCAGTCCCACACTCTGTGTCACATAAGAACATAAAAGAAGCCATGTTGGATCAGGCCAATGGCCCCTCCAGTCCAACACTCTGTGCCACATAAGAACATAAGAGAAGCCATGTTGGATCAGGCCAGTGGCCCCTCCAGTCCAACACTCTGTGTCACATAAGAACATAAGAGAAGCCCTGTTGGATCAGGCCAATGGCCCCTCCAGTCCAACACTCTGTGTCACATAAGAGAAGCCATGTTGGATCAGGCCAGTGGCCCCTCCAGTCCAACACTCTCTGTCACATAAGAACATAAGAGAAGCCCTGTTGGATCAGGCCAGTGGCCCCTCCAGTCCAACACTCTGTGTCACATAAGAACATAAGAGAAGCCCTGTTGCATCAGGCCAGTGGCCCCTCCAGTCCAACACTCTGTGTCACATAAGAACATAAGAGAAGCCCTGTTGGATCAGGCCAATGGCCCCTCCAGTCCAACACTCTGTGTCACATAAGAGAAGCCATGTTGGATCAGGCCAGTGGCCCCTCCAGTCCAACACTCTCTGTCACATAAGAACATAAGAGAAGCCCTGTTGGATCAGGCCAGTGGCCCCTCCAGTCCAACACTCTCTGTCACATAAGAACATAAGAGAAGCCCTGTTGGATCAGGCCAGTGGCCCCTCCAGTCCAACACTCTGTGTCACATAAGAACATAAAAGAAGCCCTGTTGGATCAGGCCAGTGGCCCCTCCAGTCCAACACTCTGTGTCACATAAGAACATAAGAGAAGCCCTGTTGGATCAGGCCAGTGGCCCCTCCAGTCCAACACTCTGTGTCACATAAGAACATAAGAGAAGCCATGTTGGATCAGGCCAGTGGCCCCTCCAGTCCCACACTCTGTGTCACATAAGAACATAAAAGAAGCCATGTTGGATCAGGCCAATGGCCCCTCCAGTCCAACACTCTGTGCCACATAAGAACATAAGAGAAGCCATGTTGGATCAGGCCAGTGGCCCCTCCAGTCCAACACTCTGTGTCACATAAGAACATAAGAGAAGCCCTGTTGGATCAGGCCAATGGCCCCTCCAGTCCAACACTCTGTGTCACATAAGAGAAGCCATGTTGGATCAGGCCAGTGGCCCCTCCAGTCCAACACTCTCTGTCACATAAGAACATAAGAGAAGCCCTGTTGGATCAGGCCAGTGGCCCCTCCAGTCCAACACTCTCTGTCACATAAGAACATAAGAGAAGCCCTGTTGGATCAGGCCAGTGGCCCCTCCAGTCCAACACTCTGTGTCACATAAGAACATAAGAGAAGCCCTGTTGGATCAGGCCAGTGGCCCCTCTAGTCCAACACTCTGTGTCACATAAGAACATAAAAGAAGCCCTGTTGGATCAGGCCAGTGGCCCCTCCAGTCCAACACTCTGTGTCACATAAGAATATAAGAGAAGCCCTGTTGGATCAGGCCAGTGGCCCCTCCAGTCCAACACTCTGTGTCACATAAGAACATAAGAGAAGCCATGTTGGATCAGGCTAGTGGCCCCTCCAGTCCCACACTCTGTGTCACATAAGAACATAAGAGAAGCCATGTTGGATCAGGCCAGTGGCCCCTCCAGTCCAACACTCTGTATCACATAAGAACATAAGAGAAGCCATGTTGGATCAGGCCAATGGCCCCTCCAGTCCAACACTCTGTGTCTCATAAGAACATAAGAAAAGCCCTGTTGGATCTGGCCAATGGCCCATCCAGTCCAAAACTCTGTGTCACACAGGGGACAAAAAAACCCAGGTGCCATCAGGGGGTCCATCAGTGGGGCTAGAAGCCCTCCCTCTGTGTCCCACCCCAAGCACCAAGAATACAGAGCATCACCCCCACCCTTTTCCTTGAGATGCTCCCCACTGTCAGCAGAAGCAGGACCCATAGAGCCCCAGGGGAAGTGGAAGTGTAGGACACCCCCCCTCCCACATGGCTGGTAGCTAGCTCCTCCCTGTAGAGACCTTCAGACCTAGTCTGGATTGGCAGCCCCCTTTTGCGGGGTTGTCTGTTTTCCCCGGACTCCCTCTGAGTCTCATGGAGACAGCTAAACAAGGGGTGGGATGGGGGTGGCATGTGACTCATTGCAGCAAAAACAAACAAGAGACTCCGTCTGGGTGCCGGTTGGGGGGGACGGGGGAGAGCAGCCTTTTCAGATGCTGAGAGCAGATTCTCACTCTGAAGTCATCCCATAAAGAAAATGCCGGAAGAACAGGGGGAAATGTCGTGTCAACTTCAGATCGAACAAAGGGAAACACAGAGGCTGTTCTCTGTTTATGGTGGGGTAGTTCACACCTGTCATTGGGGGGGTGGGCAGTCCAGTGTTTGGCTGAGGTTTTGCTCGAGCTGACAGCTTTATTCATTTTGGCCAGCGTTTCCAATTTGCAGGGTCGCGACCCGGTACCGGGCCACAGAAGCCTCAATACCGGGTCACAAGAAAAGCCAAAGTTAGCCTCGCCCCCAGGAAAGCATAAGCTCTGCTCTGCTTCCTTCCTTTCCCATCTCTGTGTTGTGTAGATAAAAGCTAGGCTTGAAGACTGACACAGGCTGTAAAGCCTGAGCTCCATTTTCCTTCCTTCCTTCCTCCATCTCTGTGTTATGCAGAGAAAAGCTAGGCTTGAAGAAAAGCTAGGCTTAGGTTGCAAAGCCTAAGCTCCTTTTTCTTTCCTTTCCCCATTTCTGTGTTATGCAGATAAAAGCTAGGTTTGGTGATTGACACAGGTTGCAAAGCGTGAGCTCCGTTTTCCTTCCTGCCATCCCCCAATGTCTCTGTGTTGGTCAGATAAAAGCTAGGCGTGAAGACTGACACAGGCTGCAAAGCCTGAGCTCCATTTTCCTTCCTTCCTTCCTTCCTTCCTTCCTTCCTTCCTTCCTTCCTTCCTTCCTTCCTTCCTTCCTTCCTTCCTTCCTTCCTTCCTTCCTTCCTTCCTTCCTCCGTCTCTGTGTTGTGCAGAGAAAAGCTAGGTGTGAAGACTGACACAGGCTGCAAAGCCTGAGCTCCGTTTTCCTTGGAGACTTCTATAGAAAAAGAGACAGGCTTTCCTGTCTCCCAGCTCTACCCCCAAATTTTAGTGGGCCACGACGGAGAAGTGTAAAAATAACCGGGCCATGGTGTGTAAAAGTTTGGGAAACCCTGATTTAGGCAATTTGTGGGGGCCCCCCCTTCAGTGCCCAGCAGGGGTGCCATGCAGCTTACAGACATACTTAATAAACAATCTGAAAAATTGGAACAGCAATCAGAAGCGCAAACTTGGCCCTCCCCAAAACACTGGCCGCCGGCTTAGGCCGTTTCCAAAAACTGTTGCCCCCTTCAGCCCTGTTTAGCAGCCCAAGGAAGAGTTCTGCTGAGGGAGGGAGGGAGCGTCCTTTGGGCAAGAATGTCCAGGGCAGCAAAGAAAGACGTCCGGTGGAGGAACTGAGGTTGCTTTTCCCCTCTGGGGCGGGAGGAGGCAGCTGCTTTTCAAAAGCGTGGGAGGCAGCTCTTCTCTTCTGCACAGGGTGGCTGAGACGGCCCTCTCTGGTCTCTTTCTCCAGCCTGCTTGGGAACGAGGCCGGGCCAGACGCTTACGAGCTGCAGATCTGCGTGAAGGACTACTGCTTTGCCCGCGAGGACCGCATCCTAGGCATCGCTGTGATGCAGCTCAGGGACGTGGCGGAGAAGGGGAGCTGCGCGTGCTGGTGCCCGCTGGGGCGCAGGGTGCACATGGACGACACGGGGCTCACCGTCCTGCGCATTCTCTCGCAAAGGACCAACGATGAGGTGGCCAAGGAGTTTGTCAAGCTGAAGTCGGAGTCCCGCTCGGCGGAGGAAGGGAGCTGAGCCCCCCCGCCCTGCAGGCCACGCTCCGTGCACCTCGTGCCAAGAAACACAGCACTTTGCCCTCTGCGATCCCGGTGGAGCTTCGCCTCCCTGGCCTCTGTGGTAGAACCCTGGCGGGAGGGAAGAGCCACTCTCTGAGCCATTCAGGACTGGGACTGGGGGGGGGGGGAGGGAGGGGAAGGGGTCCCTGCCTCCGTGGTGGTTGCTCTGGCTCCGGCGAGGACACTCCTTCTCTGGCAGTGGGGGAGGAGGAGGGAGTTTTCACCCGGTGTGTTCTGGACTGGCACAGAGTCCGGCAAATGGCGGAGAACGTGGGGAGCAGGGCGGAGCGTGGCTGGGTGGGCTGAGAGAGGGTCACGTGGCAGCTGCATTTGAGCCCTGGCAGAGTGGGCGTGGCGGCTGGCGCTACTCAGGGGGCTTCTGAGAGGGGTTCCTGGCAGAAACCAGGAGTTGCCTGCTACCCTTCTGACCCCCCCCCCCGAAAGAGCACATAACACTGACCAAACCCCCCCATCTCGGAGTTGTTCTCTCTCAGAGCTGCCTTATTGTCCACGGAGTTCTGTTGTTGTCCTGGAGAGCCTTCCTCCTCCTCCTCCCCCAGGCAAGGGTTGCTGTTCAGCTCTGTGGGGACTTGGGGCGATGATTTTGCACTCCTCCGCTCTGGGCCTGTGCCAGTCTGGTCCTCACCGGTCCTGCCCCGTCGCTCTTTCCGTGAGTGGGCGGGGACCGCACGTGATGGGCATCTGTGTACATATTTGGGGGCTTGTTTTTCTATTTTTGTCTTGGCCCTTGTACAGCTGTACGAGAGGACCCGTCTGTTTCTCAAGCACGCTTTCAGGCGCCGTGCGACGGAATGGACGAGCGCCCGTTGGAGCCCCACCAAGTTGTCGTCGTGATTTTTAATCACTGTTTATACGTGCCAGTGTTTGGAGAAGCAGCTCGCGTAGCCTCGAATAAAGGATCTTGTAGCAGCGTTGGCGCTCGGCTCTTTCTCGCGGGACTGAGCGGCTTATTTATTGGGGGGGGGGGAGGGAAGGAGGGGGAGATGGGTGTGCTCGTGCAGTTGCAGCCATTCCAGAGCAGGCACCAGGCCTCCTGGGCAAGGGCTGGGTTTCAAAGGCAGGACTCGGGGGCTGAGTCTGGGCTGAGCAAGAGGCCTTCCTGACCTACCAGCTGCCATTTCCCAGAAGCCAGAATGGGGGCAGGCAGAAGAAAAAGAAGACCAATTGCAGATTTATACCCCGCCCTTCTCTCTGAATCAGAGACTCAGAGCAGCTTACAATCTCCTATGTCTTCTCCCCCCACAGCAGACATCCTGTGAGGTGGATGGGGCTGAGAGGGCTCTCACAGCAGCTGCCCTTTCAAGAACAACTCTATGAGAGTTATGGCTGACCCAAGGCCATTCCAGCAGCTGCAAGGGGAGGAGTGGGGAATCAAACCCGGTTCTCCCAGATAGGAGTCCACACACTTCACCACTACACCAAACTGGCTCCCACAGAAGCTGCCCTTTCAAGGACAATGTGAGGGCTATGGCTGACCCAAGGCCATTCCAGCAGCTGCAAGGGGAGGAGTGGGGAATCAAGCCCGGTTCTCCCAGAGAGGAGCCCGCGCACTTCACCTCTTTCCCATCCTCTGTAGGGCAGCTCTACTGCAGTGCCAGCAGAAGGGTGTGTGTGTTTGTGTGTGTGCTTGGGTGGGTGGGTGTGCGTGCGCAGGATGCCTTTCGTTCTCTTTTTTGTCTGTGGGGCCTGGGAGTCCCCAGCTGCCTGCTTCTTCCGTCTCTGTGGGGACTCTGAAACAACACTCCCTCCCTGTAATAAGGGGCAGAAGGGCAACCTGCCCTGCTGAAAGAAAGCCAGCCCAGAAAGAAGGGAGGGGGCTCTTGCAGAAGAGGAAGGCAGAGGGATTCCTTCATGCCCTTCTGACCTCCATGTCAGCTTTTGGGATGGCTGCCCCCCCCCCCCACTGAGAACAGCACACCGCTGCAGGGGAAACATGCAGACTTGGCCAGGAGTCCCCAAAGGGGCAGCTGTGCTCAGGGGCAGAGAGAAGCCGTGTGGTTTCAGGCCGGTGGATCCTCCAGTCCAATTATTATTATCTCACTCTGTTGTGAGCCCACTGGCAGGAGAGGCGGACTAGAAATTAACACAAATAAATGAAAATAGGATGGGCCGAGCAGAGGTAGGTTCCACAAGAAAAATCTAATGCATGGTTATAGGATGGGGGAGACTTGTCTAAGCAGAAGTATGTGTGAAAAAGATCTAGGGGTCTTAGTGGATCAGACGCTGAACATGAGTCAACAGTGTGATGCGGTGGCTAAAAAGGCAAATGCAATTTTGGGCTGTATCAACAGAAGTCTAGTGTCCAGATCACGTTATGTGATGGTATCGCTTTACTCTGCTGTGGTAAGACCTCCCCTGGAGTATTGTGTTCAGTTTTGGGCACCACATTTTAAGAAGGATCTAGACAAGCTGGAAGGGGTCCAGAGGAGGGCGACGAAGATGGTGAGGGGTCTGGAGACCAAGTCCTAGGAGGAAAGGTTGAAGGAGCTGGGGATGTTTAGCCAGGAGAGGAGGTGGCTGAGAGGTAATAGGATCACCATTTTCAAGTACTTGAAGGGCTGTCCTCTAGAGGATAGTGTGGAATTGTTTTCTGTGGCCCTGGAAGGTAGGACCAGAACCAATGGGTTGAAATTAAATCAAAAGAGTTTCCGGTTCAACATGAGGAAAAACTTCGTGACCATTAGAACGGTTCCTCAATGGAACAGGCTTCTTCCTTTGGGAGGTAGTGGGCTCTCCCTTGGAGGTTTTTAAGCGTTTGACAGCAATGAAGATCCTGTGAATTTAGGGGGAGGTATTTGTGAATTTTCTGCATTGTGTAGAGAGTTGGACTAGATGACCCTGGAGGTCCGTTCCAACTCTATGATTCTTTGATCACAATCTCCAAGTCCTATGAGGAAAGGTTGAAGGAGCTGGGGATGTTTAGCCTGGAGAGGAGGTGGCTGAGAGGTGATAGGATCACCATCTTCAAGTACTTGAAGGGCTGTTCTATAGAGGATGATGTGGGATTGTTTTCTGTGGCCCTGGAAGGTAGGATCAGAACCAAAAGGTTAACATTAAATCAAAAGAGTTTCCGGCTCAACATTAAGAAGAACTTCCTGACCGTTAGAGCGGTTCCTCGGTGGAACAGGCTTCCTTGGGAGGTGATGTGGTCTCCTTCCTTGGAGGTTTCTAACCAGAGGCTAGATGGCCATCTGACAGCAATGAAGATCCTATGAATTTAGGGGGAAGTGTTTGTGAGTTTCCTGCATTGTTCAGGGGGTTTGACTAGATGACCCTGGGGATCCCTTCCAACTCTTCTATGATTCTAACAGGCTTCCTCCTTGGGAGATGGTGGGCTCTCCTTCCTTGGAGGTTTCTCAACAGAGGCTAGATGGCCATCTGACAGCAATGAAGATCCTGTGAATTTAGGGGGAGGTGTTTGTGAGTTCCCTGCATTGTGCAGGGGGTAGGACTAGATGGCCCTGGAGGTCCTTTCCAGCTCTTCTATGATTCTAACAGGCTTCCTCCTCGGGAGGTGGTGGGCTCTCCTTCCTTGGAGGTTTTTCAACAGAGGCTAGAAGGCCACCTGACAGCAATGTGGATCCTGTGAATTTAGGGGGAGGTGTTTGTGAGTTTCCTGCATTGTGCAGGGGGGTGGACTAGATGACCCTGGAGGTCCCTCCCAACTCCATGATCCCACATGTTCAGTTCACGCCTCTCTCTGAGCGAGGGAACAACGACAAGATGAACACACTGAGGTTTGGTTTGGGAAAGTGAACTTCCCTTGAAGGGACAGGGGCTTTACAGTTTCTCGTGGCCGTTGTTCTCACGGCTGGGTCTTTTCTCTGGCCACACACGGGAGGTGGGAGTCCCTGGGTGAGAGCGGAGTCCTGCGGGGCTGGCCTCCATCTCAAGTGCAAGAGAGGTCTTCCTTGCGCCCTGAGGAGATGGGATGCTTTCTGCAGGAGTCCATCCTCCCCCCTCTCTCGTGGCGCTTTGAGGCCTCCTGTCCTGAAGGGAAGAGTCTGCGGTCCAGTTGTTTGCCTCTTGGCAACCTCTGTCCTTGTGGGGTGTGATGTTTATTATTTAGTTATTTCTGCTCATTTCTAGTCCGTCCTATCTTGTGAGCAGCCTCACAACAGACTTACAATAAGCAGTAAAATTAGAAGTCCATTCGTACAGTATGTCACAGAAGTGAGTACGCCCCCTCACATTTTGTAAATATTTAAGTATATCTTTTCATGTGGCAACACTGAAGAAATGACACTTAGCTACAGTGTAGCTACAGTCTACATCCGCTATCGCACCGATGGCAGCCTGTTCAACCTGAGGCGACTAAAGGCCCACTCCAAGACAATGGAAAAACTCATCCGAGAGCTACTGTTTGCTGATGCTGCTGCACTCGTCTCCCACTCGGTATCAGCTCTGCAGCATATGACGTCCTGCTTTGCAGAGGCTGCCAAGCTATTCGGCCCAGAAGTTAGTCTGAAGAAGACAGAAGTTCTCCACCAGCCTGCACCCCAGGAAGGTTATCACCCTCCCTGCATCACTGTGGGTGAATCAGTTCTGAAGACAGTCCAGCAGTTCAGCTACCTGGGGTGCATCATCTCCTCAGATGCCAAGATCGACAAGGAGATTGACAACAGGCTGGCAAAGGCAAACCGTGCATTTGGCCGACTGCACAAAAGAGTGTGGAGCAACAAGCATCTGAAAAAAGGCACAAAGATCAATGTTTACAAAGCGGTTGTGATTACAACCCTCATCTACGGCTCCGAATCGTGGGTTTTATACCGTCATCACCTGCGACTTCTTGAGCGCTTTCATCAGCGCTGCCTTCGCACCATCCTCAACATCCACTGGAGTGACTTTGTGACCAACACTGAAGTCCTCAAGCGGGCGGAGGTTACCAGCATCGAGGCACTGCTGTTGAAGACGCAGCTGCGCTGGGCAGGGCATATTTCTAGGATGGAAAACCACCGCCTTCCCAAGATTGCCCTGTATGGTGAACTCTCCACCGGCCATCGAAATAGAGGGGCACCAAAGAAGAGGTACAAGGACTCCTTGAAGAAATCCCTTAGCACCTGTCACATCAGCCATCACCAGTGGTCTGACCTAGCCTCAGATCGCAAAGCATGGAGGCACACCATCCACCAGGCTGTCTCTTCCTTTGAGAACGCACGCATAGCTGGACTTGAGGACAAAAGAAGATTGAGGAAGAATCGCACTGCTACGGCGCCAGCCCTAAATCAGACTTTTCCCTGCAGCCACTGTGGACGGACCTGCCTGTCCCGCATTGGTCTTGTCAGCCACCAGCGAGCCTGCAGCAGACGTGGACTATTGCACCCTTCTTAAATCTTCGTTCGCGAAGCCAAGCCGAGAAAGTAGTGAGCCTGCAGCTTGCATAACAGTGTGAATGTGCTGTCCCCTCAAAATTACACAAAGCACAGCCATTAATGCTTAAACTGCTGGCAACAAAAGTGGGTACACCCCTAAGCGATAATGTCCAAATGGGGCCCAAAGTTTCAATATTTTGTGTGGCCACCATTATTTTCCAGCACTGCCTTAACCCTCTTGGGCATAGAGTTCACCAGAGCTTCACAGGTTGCCACTGGAGTCCTCTTCCACTCCTCCATGACGACGTCACGTAGCTGTTAGAGACCTTGCACACCTCCACCTTGTGTTTCAGGGTGCCCCACAGATGGTCTGGAGACATGCTTGGCCAGTCGCTCACCTTTACCCTCAGCTTCTTTAGCAAGTCAGTGGTCGTTTTGGAGGTGTGTTTGGGGTCGTTATCATGTTGGAATACTGCCCTGCGGCCCAGTCTCCGAAGGAAGACTGCAGATCTCGCAGTCTTTCTGAAAGATCTCTCAGTCTTTCTGCAGCCCAGTCTCCGAAGGGAGGGGATCGTGCTCTGCTTCAGTATGTCACAATACGTGTTGGCATTCATGGTTCCCTCAATGAACAGTAGCTCCCCAGTGCCGGCAGCACTCATGCAGCCCCAGACCAGTGCTGGAAAATAATGGTGGCTACTTTACACTGTAGCCAAGAGTCATTTCTTCAGTGTGGTCACATGAAAAGATATACTTAAATATTGACAAAATGTGAGGGGGTGCACTCACTTCTGTGACATACTGTGTATGTTTATTGCTCACAGACCATGCGGTCGTAAGCAAATGGCAATGGAAAAACAAAATTCATCAGTAATATAGATTTTGCAGATTTTACAAAACAAACGTTTGGAATCAGCAAGGTGCACAAAGTGAAACGCCATTTCCCATTTTCTTAAAATCCTCCTCCTGAAAATGAGAAGTCAATAGACAGAACAATAAAATGACTCCATTTCAGGTGGGAGACGACTAATCAGGCCGTAGTGCAAACACAGCCGGAACCTCTGCTGTTCTAATGGGCCGGACAAATGATGGAGTGCTGCGACAGGGAGGCGGGGCTTGAGGGGGTCGCCCGCTGTCCTGCATCAGCCGGGACCACTGGCCAAAGCAGAGCTGGGGGGCTCTGTGCTCCTCCCTTCCCTTTCACAAGCTGCAGGTCTGCAAGGGGCCCTGCAGAAGAGCAGACAGCAGCCCCAGTCCTTGACATTCTGAATTCTGGGCTGGAAGACTCTTCTGCACAGAGGGAATAAGGAATAAACCCGGCATTGCTGTGGAAGCTTCTCTCGCCACGGAGCGTTTCCTGTGCCAAGACTGGAGAGCAGCTCCTGGGACCAGCAGGTGAGTGTGAGGGGTGAACACTTTGCTTGCTGGAGAATCGGGTGCTGCTCCTTTGGGGGGGGGGGCATCTGTCCTTGTGTTCTAGAAGAAGAGATTTGATTTATACCCTGCCCTTCGCTCGGGAGTCTCAGAGCAGCTTACAGTCTCCTTTCCCTTCCCCTCCCTGCAAGAGACACCCTGTGAGGGAGGTGGGGCTGATAGAACTGCTCTTGAGAGAACTTGTGACTGACCCAAGATCACCCAGCTGGCTTCGTGGCGGGGGGGGGGGAGTGGGGAATCAAACCCGGTCCTCCCAGATTAGAGTCTGTGCTCAACCACTATACCACGTTGGCTCTCATTCTAGACTGGGGGTGTCAAACATACGGCCCGTGGACTGAATCAGACCCCAGGGGACTCCTATCAGGCCCCCAAGCAACTGGCTGTCATCTGCTTCCTTCTCCCTATATCTTGCTTCCTTCTGCATAACAGTTTGCTTTGCGAGGCTTGCTCAATCACGCCGGAGCTACAGAGCAAAGCCTCTATTTTCTCCATTGGCTGAGGCTCCTCCCTTGGGGAGGAAGGGGGGATACATAGCTTGCTTTGCCAGGCTGTCTCCATCGCACAGCAGAGCTACTGAGCCAAGTCTCCCTTCTATTGGCTGAGGCTCCTCCCCCTCCTGATTTCCTGGGGAAGGAAGGAAAGAGGCAAAGCTGGTTCCCTTGGGAGAAACACAAAGAAAGCACCTTCTAAGACCAACGAGTGCTAATGTTTTAAGCATGTTTTATTTTAAGGTTTTAAAAAACCTTTAATTGTGGTTTGTCTGTGTCCTTTATAAAGTTTATCTCTCTGCTACCTAATCTTAAATAGGGACACACATGGCCTCGCCCAGCAAGGTCTCATTTATGTCAGTCCAACCCTCATAACAAATTGAGTTCACTGCCCCTATCCTAGACGCTGCCTGCTCCTTCCTCCCGTTTGCTCAGTCCCCATAAGTAAGGCTCCTTCCCCTTGCTCCATGGCCACCTGGCAGGCTTTGGGCCTCAGCAGGGCATGGGGTGGGGTGGGGGTTGGCGCCAGCGGCTTGCCCCGCATGTGGTGCACAGGAGGGGAAGGTGTTCATCGCAATGAGGCGAGCAGTAGTTGGAAGGGAGCCTTGGGGACGAGTCCAACAGCCGATGCAGGGGGTGTTGGTGCTTGAAAGCTGGTGCCACAAACGTCATCTTGGTCTCTGCTGGACTCTCAGTGGCGGGCTGGGTCTAAAGATATTGGTTGCCAGGAGACCCGCAACTGGAAGGCGATCCGTTCATTTTTGTAAGAAATAAAAATTTTAAAAAAACATTGGCGGTAAAAAAGCAAAAAAGTACAATTAAAAGTTTTTGCGAAATAAATATTTTTATTTTAGTAATTACAGTGTAGATAAATTGTACATATTACTGATAGTATCTCTCGGCTTGGCTTCGCGAACGAAGATTTAAGAAGGGTGCAATAGCCCACGTTTGCTGCAGGCTCGCTGGTGGCTGACAAGACCAATGTGGGACAGGCAGGTCCGGCCACAGCGGCTGCAGGGAAAAGTCTGATTTGGGGTTGGTGCTGTAGCAGTGCGATTCTTCCTCAATCTCCTTTTGTCCTCAAGACCAGCTATGCGTGCGTTCTCAAAGGAAGAGACAGCCTGGTGGATGGTGTGCCTCCATGCTTTGCGATCTGAGGCTAGGTCAGACCACTGGTGATGGTTGATGTGACAGGTGCCAAGGGATTTCTTCAAGGAGTCCTTGTACCTCTTCTTTGGTGCCCCTCTATTTCGATGGCCGGTGGAGAGTTCGCCATACAGGGCAATCTTGGGAAGGCGGTGGTTTTCCATCCTAGAAATATGCCCTGCCCAGCGCAGCTGCGTCTTCAACAGCAGTGCCTCGATGCTGGTAACCTCTGCCCGCTTGAGGACTTCAGTGTTGGTCACAAAGTCACTCCAGTGGATGTTGAGGATGGTGCGAAGGCAGCGCTGATGAAAGCGCTCAAGGAGTCGCAGGTGATGACGGTATAAAACCCACGATTCGGAGCCGTAGATGAGGGTTGTCATCACAACCGCTTTGTAAACATTGATCTTTGTGCCTTTTTTCAGATGCTTGTTGCTCCACACTCTTTTGTGCAGTCGGCCAAAGGCACGGTTTGCCTTTGCCAGCCTGTTGTCAATCTCCTTGTCGATCTTGGCATCTGAGGAGATGATGCACCCCAGGTAGCTGAACTGCTGGACGGTCTTCAGAACTGATTCACCCACAGTGATGCAGGGAGGGTGATAATCTTCCTGGGGTGCAGGCTGGTGGAGAACTTCTGTCTTCTTCAGACTAACTTCTAGGCCGAATAGCTTGGCAGCCTCTGCAAAGCAGGACGTCATATGCTGCAGAGCTGATGCCGAGTGGGAGACGAGTGCAGCATCATCAGCAAACAGTAGCTCTCGGATGAGTTTTTCCATTGTCTTGGAGTGTGCCTTTAGTCGCCTCAGGTTGAACAGGCTGCCATCGGTGCGATAGCGGATGTATACACCATCGTCATCATCTAGATCTACTGCGGCTCTTTGAAGCATCATGCTAAAGAAGATCGTAAAGAGAGTTGGCGCGAGAACGCAGCCTTGCTTTACACCTGTGCCTATTGGGAAGGGCTCCGAGAGGTCGTTGCAGTGTCTGACTTGGCCTCGCTGGTCTTCGTGTAGCTGGATGATCATGCTGAGGAACCTTGGGGGACATCCTAAACGTTCCAAGATTTGCCACAGGCCTTTCCTGCTAACGGTATCGAAAGCTTTGGTAAGGTCGACAAAAGTCACATACAGAGCCTTGTTCTGTTCCCTGCATTTCTCTTGGAGCTGCCTGAGAACAAATACCATGTCGGTGGTGCTCCTGTTAGCTCTGAAGCCGCACTGGCTCTCTGGGAGGAGTTCTTCTGCAATGGTGGGCACCAGTCTGTTCAGGAGTATTCTGGCAAGGATTTTGCCTGCGATGGAGAGCAGGGTTATCCCCCGGTAGTTGGAGCAGTCTGACTTTTCCCCTTTGTTCTTGTATAGGGTGATGATGATTGCATCGCGAAAGTCCTGTGGTAATTTGCCTTGTTCCCAGCAGGTGACAAGTACTTTGTGAAGTGAGCTATGTAGTACTGTGCCCCCATGCTTCCAGATCTCTGGTGGAATTCCATCAACTCCCGCTGCCTTGCCACTTTTCAGTTGCTTGATGGCTTTAACAGTCTCTTCTAGGGTGGGGATCTCATCCAACTCTGTTTTCACCGGTTGAAGTGGGGTGAGGTGGATTGCTGAATCTTGAACTACGCGGTTGGCACTGAAGAGAACCTGAAAATACTCCGACCACCGGTTCAGTATGGATGCCTTGTCTGTGAGGAGCACTTGGCCGTCTGCACTATGCAAGGGACTCTGAGCCTGATATGATGGACCATATACTGCCTTCAGGGCTTCGTAGAACCCTCTTAAATCACCAGTGTCTGCACACAGCTGGGTTCTCTCTGCAAGCTTGGTCCACCACTCGTTCTGAATGTCTCGAAGCTTGCGCTGGAGGTTGCTACATGCAGCGCGAAAGGTTGCTTTTTTCCCAGGACAGGAGGGCTGAGCAAGATGTGCTTGGTAGGCAGATCTCTTTTTTGCCAGTAATGCTTGGATCTCTTGATTGTTCTCATCAAACCAGTCCTTGTTCTTCCTTGTGGAGAACCCGAGGACTTCTTCAGAGATCTGCAGGACGGTAGTTTTTAGGTGTTCCCAGAGTGCTTCTGGAGAAGGGTCTGTGGGGCAACTGGGGTCCTCAATTCTTGACTGGAGTTTTGCCTGGAAGGCAGCTTTAACTTCGGCTGACTGGAGGCTGCCAACCTGAAACTTCCTCCGAGGGATACCTCCTCTCCTGGGTGTGGGTTTAAAGTGAAGACGGAGATTGCAGCATACAAGACGATGATCCGTATGACATTCTGCGCTGGGCATTACTCAGGTGTGTAAGACATCTCGAAGGTCTCTCTGGCACACCAGAATGTAGTCGATAAGGTGCCAATGCTTGGACCGTGGGTGCATCCAGGTTGTCTTCAGACTGTTCTTCTGCTGGAAGATAGTGTTGGTGATGGTGAGCTGGTGCTCCATGCAGAATTCTAGCAGGAGGCGCCCGTTGTCATTGCAGTTGCCAATGCCGTGTTTGCCAAGTACTCCTTTCCAGGCTTCCGAGTCTTTACCTACTCTGGCATTGAAGTCGCCAAGGATGATCACCTTGTCCTCTGTAGGGGTCTTCCGTACGAGGTTGCGTAGATCAGCATAGAACTTGTTCTTTTCTGCAGGATCTGCTTGAAGGGTTGGGCCATACACACTGAAGAGTGTTGCATGCTGCTTGTTTTGAAGTGGGAGGCGCATGGACATGATGCGATCTGAGTGACCTGTTGGCAGGTTTTCGAGTTTGGAGGCAATGGAGTTCCTGACCATGAAGCCAACGCCAGAAAGGCGGCTCTCAGCCTTTGACTTACCCGACCAGTAGAGGGTATAGCCAGCACCGTGTTCTTGAAGACTACCTTCCTCAGGGAAACGGACCTCACTGATAGTATACAGTAGATCTTAAATGTAAATCCAGATTGCACTTTCTCCAGGGGAGCGGATCTCTGCCAGCTGGAGATCAGGTGTAAAAGCGGGAGATCCCCAGGCCCCACCTGGAGGCTGGCAACCCTACATACATCGTAACTTTTACTTGCATTACAGTAATAATACTGGAACTTCTGTTCTATTTTCAAGCTACTTAAAGGTCATTAACATTTTTAACATGGTGCCTAATGTTTAAGGGGGCCCCCTTGCCACCAGGCAAGCAGACAGCCTGGCGAGTCCTCCACTGACTGAAGGTTGACTTCTGTGTCTACAAAACATTGAGCAAAACACTGTGTCTACAAAATTGCTGAGCAGACAGGTTAAAACGGATAAAAGGAAGTCCACCCAAAGGGTGATTAACATGTGGAATTCACTGCCACAGGAGGTGGTGGCGGCCACAAGTATAGCCACCTTCAAGAGGGGATTGGATAAAAATATGGAGCAGAGGTCCATCAGTGGCTATTAGCCACAATGTGTGTATATATATAAATTTTTTGGTCACTGTGTGACACAGAGTGTTGGACTGGAGGGGCCACTGGCCTGATCCAACAGGGCTTCTCTTATGTTCTTATGTGACACAGAGTGTTGGACTGGATGGGCCATTGGCCTGATCCAACATGGCTTCTCTTATGTTCTTATGTTCACTGCTGCTGGACCCAAATCCCGTTCTCCTGCAGGCCAGCGCGTCTACCTTCTGCACTGTTCTGAAATTACAAAGCAGGAATCAAGTGGCACCTTTAAGACCAACCAATTTTTATTCAGAACATAAGCTTTCGTGTGCTCTCTCAAGCACACTTCATCAGAAAAGTACTGGGGGGCCACAATCACTGGGCCTAACAGCATTAACTACACAATCTCAGGCTCATTCACTTGTTCATCTTCCAACGTTATATATGCCATTAAATGCCCTTCAGTTCTCTACATAGGGCAAACAGGACAAACCCTCCGCCAAAGGATAAATGGACATAAATCTGACATTAGGAATCACAGAACTGAGAAATCTGTGGGAGAGCACTTTAACCTTCCAAAGCTTTCAATGGGTGACCTCAAGGTAGCTGTTTTACTGCAAAGGAACTTCAAGAACAGAATGGAGAGAGAAATTGCTGAATCACAAATTATGATGAAACTTGGAACAAACACCTCCCCAGGACTGAACAGGGATATTGGGTTTTTTTCTCATTACAGATGCTAAACCCACTCTCAGTGAGTATAGCTTTACATCCACAGTATTCCAATGTGTTTCTCTTTTAAAATTGTGTATGTATAATTATTTGTATTAACATACTCAAAATAGGGATATTGGCTGTATATCTCATTACATATACTCAACCTATTTTCATTTTATGTATTCTTATTTTCTAATGGCAGACTAGAATGATGTTTAATATGTATAGATTGATGTTGATAAGTTGATTGGGTGGACTACAAGTTGGATAGACATGTCCTTTTGTGATTCACCTAGATTTGCAGAAACACCATTTGGCAGAGAATTTTATTAACTTTTATGGCTATCCAGACCAATTGACCTAGCCACACTGTTCTGTGTGACCATGTGACCAGTTAGTTTGCCAGACTGCTTGTATTTCAGCTCACAATACCTGATCCCCTCGTCTGATGAAGTGTGCTTCAGAGAGCACACGAAAGCTTACATTCTGAATAAAAATTCATTGGTCTTAAAGGTGCCACTTGATTCCTGCTTTGTTCTACTGCTTCAGACCAATACGGCTGCCCGCTTGGATCTGTCCTGAAATTAGAAGAAGATGACATTGGATTTATATCCTGCCCTATTTTCCGAATCACAGAGTCTCAGAGCGGCTTACCTTCCTCCCCCACAACAGATGCCCTGTGAGATGGGTGGGGCTGAGAGGGCTCTCAAAGTAGCTGCCCTTTCAAGGACAACCTCTGCCAGAGCTATGGCTGACCCAAGGCCATGCCAGCAGGTACAAGTGGAGGAGTGGGGAATCAAACCTGGTTCTCCCAGATAAGTCCATGGACTTAAACACTACACCAAACTGGCTTTACAATCTCCTTTATCTTCCTCCCCCACAACACACTAAGGTAGGTGGGGCTGAGAGAGCTCTTATAGCAGCTGCCCGTTCAAGGACATCTCTGCAAGAGCTATGGCTGACCCAAGGCCATTCCAGCAGCTGCAAGTGGAGGAGTGGGGAATCAAACCCGGTTCTCCCAGATAAGAGTACGCACACTTAACCACTACACCAAACTGGCTCTCACAGAAGCTGCCCTTTCAAGGACAACCTCTGCCAGAGCTATGGCTGACTCAAGGCCATTCCAGCAGCTGCAAGTGCAGAAGTGGGGAATCGAACCTGGTTCTCCCAGATAAGAGTCCGCACACTTCACCACGACACCAAACTCTCTGTGCTGAGGGGGATCTCTCCAGGCTGAGCCCCAAGGCAGGAAATGGGGCTGAGCAGGAAGGTCCCGGTGGGTTCAGCCCTGGGGCATCTGGATAGGAAAGACCTTTCCCTGTGTCCCTGCCGAGCTGCTGGCAGTTCAGAGTGGACACTCTGGAAGTGAGGCCAAGGGTCTGACAGGCACCTCATTCCTACACCTGTGGCTAATTTTAACCCCGCAACCAGCTGGTTGGTGGCATGCTGGAAGTTAGTGCTGCCTGCAGGCAGAAGGACCAAGGGGGGGGGTGAAATTCTTCACCCTGGACATTGTGCTGTGGGTGTCTTTCCCCTCCTGAGAATCCAGTTCAAGAAAGCTGCCATGTAGATCACTGCAGATGGCGACTGTAGCCATGAAATTAAAAGACGTTTGCTCATTGCGAGGACAGCTATGGCAAACTTGGGCAGTATAATAAAAAGTACAGACATCATCCTGCCAACAAAAGTCCGTATAGTCAAAGCGATGGTACTCCCAGTAGTAATGTATGGCTGTGAGAGCTGGACCATAAGGAAGGCCGAGCGCAGAAGAATAGATGCTTTTGAGCTGTGGTGCTGGAGAAGACTCTTGAGAGTCCCTTGGACTGCAAGAAGATCCAGTCAGTCAGTCCTAAGGGGAATCAACCCAGACTGTTCCCTGGAATGTCAGATGCTGAAGCTGAAGCTCAAATACTTTGGCCACCCAGTGAGAAGGGAGCACTCCCTGGAGAAGATCCTAATGCTGGGAAAGACAGAAGGCAAAAGAAGAAGGGGACAGCAAAAGAGGAGATGGCTGGACAGTGTTACTGATCATGTAACAAACACGAATTTGAGCAGACTTTGGAAGATGGTAGAAGACAGGAGGGCCTGGCGTGACTTGGTCCAGGGGGTCGCAAAGAGTTGGACTCGACTGTGCGACTTTGCTTTGGCCTGCAATTCCCTCGCACCCAGGCCTGAAGGGTCACTCCACTCAGAAGAGCCCTTCATGAGGCAGACTCCCTGGGCTCAGAACCCGCTGCCCGAGCTACAGGCTTTCACCCTCCACATTAAGCTGCTTTCTATCAGATGAAACCCTCAGTTCATCATGGACAGGCTTGTCTACTTATGCCGGCTGCAGCTCTCCAGGGTCTCAGGGGCTCTGGTGAGACCTCCCCTGGATTATTTTGCTCAGTTTTGGGCACCACATTTTAAGAAGGATCTAGACAAACTGGAAGGGGTCCAGAGGAGGGCGGCGAAGGTGGTGAGGGGTCTGGAGACCAAGTCCTAGGAGGAAGGGCTGAAGGAGCTGGGGATGTTTAGCCTGGAGAGGAGGTGGCTGAGAGGTGATAGGATCACCATCTTCAAGTCCTTGAAGGGCTGTCATCGAGAGGATGGGGTAGAATTGTTTTCTGTGGCCCCAGAACGTAGGACCAGAACCAGCGGGTTGAAATTAAATCAAAAGAATCTCTGGCTCAACATTAGGAAGAACTTCCTGGCCGTTAGAGTGATTCCTCAGTGGAACAGGCTTCCTCCGGAGGTGGTGGGCTCTCCTTCCTTGGGGGTTGGACTAGATGACTCTAGAGGTACCCTCCAACTCGAAGATTCTATGCCTGGTCCTTTTAACTGGAAATGCTGAGGATTGAATCTGGGACCTTCACCCCAGACGCACTCTCCAAGTCGCACTTGGAGAAACTTCCCTCCCTCTTTTCCTCCAAGCCTACGGTGTCCCCACCTCCTCCCGTCTTTCTCTTCCTCTCTCGGGGACAATGCAGGGGGAGCCAGTTTGGGGAGCAGACAGGGAAACTTCCACTAGGATTTGCTTAAATTGCTTGCTGATTGCTTATTACCTGGCTTGTGCGCTTCAATCTGTGCAAACTCCCTCTGTCCCAGTATAGTTTAATTGCATTGACTTTCGATCGTTACTGGCTTTCTCTCCTGACTTCATTTATTCGTGTGATTTATTAAAGCAGTTGTACCCCACGTTTTCTTGTGGTCCAAGGCAGCTTCCAAGAAGAGTCAGAGACATTTCCAGTTCAGAATAGAATCACAGATCCCAAATAAATGCATGTTGGGTAAATATCAACCCTAGTTCTTCTGTTGCCCCCTTCAGCGCCTCACCCGAAATCCCACCCTTTGCGGGCACTGCTCTTGGTTTCTTGCCTTGGGGCTGGGCAGGTGCTTGTGTAAAGGTCCCACGCACATGTAGTCACCACACCCCCTTTTGCCATCAAATCAGAGCTGTTCAGAGGTGACTGGCCATTGCTTGCCATTGCACAACAACCCTGACCTTCCTTGGAGAGCCAGTTTGGTGTCGTGGTGAAGTGTGCGGACTCTTATCTGGGAGAACCGGGTTTGATTCCCCACTCCTCCACTTGCACCTGCTGGAATGGCCTTGGGTCAGCCAGAGCTCTCGCAGGAGTTGTCCTTGAAAGGGCAGCTGCTGTGAGAGCCCTCTCCAGCCCCACCCACCTCACAGGGTGTCTGTTGTGGGGGAGGAAGGGAAAGGAGATTGTGAGCCGCTCTGAGACTCTTTGGAGTGGAGGGCAGGATATAAATCCAATATCTTCATCTACCTCACAGGGTGTCTGTTGTGGGGGAGGAAGGGAAAGGAGATTGTGAGCCGCTCTGAGACTCTTTGGAGTGGAGGGCGGGATATAAATCCAATATCTTCATCTACCTTACAGGGTGTCTGTTGTGGGGGAGGAAGGGAAAGGAGATTGTGAGCCGCTCTGAGACTCTTTGGAGTGGAGGGCAGGATATAAATCCAATATCTTCATCTACCTCACAGGGTGTCTGTTGTGGGGGAGGAAGGTAAAGGAGATTGTGAGCCGCTCTGAGACTCTTCGGAGTGGAGGGCGGGATATAAATCCAATATCTTCATCTACCTCACAGGGTGTCTGTTGTGGGGGAGGAAGGGAAAGGAGATTGTGAGCCGCTCTGAGACTCTTTGGAGTGGAGGGCAGGATATAAATCCAATATCTTCATCTACCTCACAGGGTGTCTGTTGTGGGTGAGGAAGGGAAAGGAGATTGTGAGCCGCTCTGAGACTCTTCGGAGTGGAGGGCGGGATATAAATCCAATATCTTCATCTACCTCACAGGGTGTCTGTTGTGGGGGAGGAAGGGAAAGGAGATTGTGAGCCGCTCTGAGACTCTTTGGAGTGGAGGGCAGGATATAAATCCAATATCTTCATGTACCTCACAGGGTGTCTGTTGTGGGGGAGGAAGGGAAAGGAGATTGTGAGCCGCTCTGAGACTCTTTGGAGTGGAGGGCGGGATATAAATCCAATATCTTCATCTACCTCACAGGGTGTCTGTTGTGGGTGAGGAAGGTAAAGGAGATTGTGAGCCGCTCTGAGACTCTTCAGAGTGGAGGGTGGGATATAAATCCAATATCTTCATCTACCTTACAGGGTGTCTGTTGTGGGGGAGGAAGGGAAAGGAGATTGTGAGCCGCTCTGAGACTCTTCGGAGTGGAGGGCGGGATATAAATCCAATATCTTCATCTACCTCACAGGGTGTCTGTTGTGGGGGAGGAAGGGAAAGGAGATTGTGAGCCGCTCTGAGACTCTTCAGAGTGGAGGGTGGGATATAAATCCAATATCTTCATCTACCTTACAGGGTGTCTGTTGTGGGTGAGGAAGGGAAAAGAGATTGTGAGCCGCTCTGAGACTCTTTGGAGTGGAGGGCGGGATATAAATCCAATATCTTCTTCTTCTTCCTACCCAAGGACTCACCTGTGAACTTAAGGGAAGGCACTCACAAAGTTCCCGCACTGTGCAGGGGATTGGAGTAGATGAGCCTGGGGGATTCTATGGCCCTGCTTAGATCCAATTATCCAATGTGGCTGCCTGAGCCAGGGCAGCTGTCTCTATTCCATAGTCAAGGCCCTGCAGGTTGTGGGTGGGGTGCAGGGTGTCAGGGGAGGTTTGGTGCTGGGAAGAGGCCTAGCCATATTAGGCGGGAGGGAGTCAGAGCCTCAGACTCTCTTCCCCGTTCTTCTTTGTTCTTTCTGCAGGGCCATGAGTGTCACGGAACAACCCAGGGTCCAAAAGGGCTGCTGTTGAACTCCTGGTCCATCCATGGACAGTCTTGTGCTATCTAGGATCTAATCTGGGGTGAGGCAACTGACCGGGTTGGATGAGGCTGGGGGACTGATCCGTTCCAGCAGTGTCCACCTGCCTGCTCAGCGCCTCAGCCTAGACAGAGAACATGGCCGTCGCTCTCACCAGCGGCCTTGGTGGCTATCCTCATAGACCTTGCCCGTAGTTCTGCAGGAAGAGTGCTCAGCTCCCAGGTGTTTGTGCTGTGCAGCCCGCCCACCCATGCCAGTCTTGCCTGTGCTGTTCAGCCTGCGCACGGGACCGTTGGGGGAGAGAGCTCGTCCAGCCGTTTGGAGGCGCTGGTGACAGCACTGCAGCACCTCTGCTGAATGTCAGCTGGCCCACCGGGCGGGGCTTTCCTTGAGTGGCGGCTGGGACCACCACTGTCCATGCTGTGCTCACATCCGGATGGAACTACTGCAGGAGGAGTTGCTTTAGAAGATTCTTTGGATGGAAACTTCAGCTTGTGCAAAATGCTCTAGTGCAGACACAGGTGGTCCCTGCTTTCCAAGGCCACGTCTGAACATCTTGCGTCTTGTCTGGAGACCAAATCCTATGAGGAAAGGTTGAAGGAGCTGGGGATGTTTAGCCTGGAGAGGAGGTGGCTGAGAGGTGATAGGATCACCAAGTACTTGAAGGACTGTCCTATAGAGGATGGTGTGGAATTGTTTTCTGTGGCCCCAGAAGGTAGGACCAGAACCAGTGGGTTGAAATTAAATCAAAAGAGTTTCCAGCTCAACATTAGGAAGAACTTCCTGACCGTTAGAGCAATTCCTCATTGGAACAGGCTTCCTTGGGAGGTGGTGGGCTCTCCTTCCTTGGAGGTTTTTCAACAGAGGCTAGATGGCCATCTGACAGCAATGAGGATCCTGTGAATTTAGGGGGAGGTGTTTGTGAGTTTCCTGCATTGTGCAGGGGGTTGGACTAGATGACCCTGGGGATCCCGTCCAACTCTTCTATGATTCTAACAGCCTTTCTCCTCGGGAGGTGGTGGGCTCTACTTCCTTGGAGGATTTGCAACTGAGGCTAGATGGCCATCTGACAGCAATGAAGGTCCTGTGAATTTAGGGGGAGGTGTTTGTGAGTCTCCTGCATTGTGCCAGGGGTTGGACTAGGTGACCCTGGGGATCCCTTCCAACTCTTCTATGATTCTAACAGGCTTCCTCCTTGGGAGGTGGTGGGCTCTCCTTCCTTGGAGGTTTTGAAACAGAGGCTAGATGGCCACCTAACAGCAGTGAGGATCCTGTGAATTTAGGGTGAGGTATTTGTGAGTTTCCTGCATTGTGCAGAATTTGGACTAGATGACCCTGGAGGTCCCTTCCAACTCTAAGATTCTATGAAGTTCCTGACCGTTAGAGCATTTCCTCAGTGGAACAGGCTTCCTCCTTGGGAGGTGGTGGGCTCTCCTTCCTTGGAGGTTTTCAAACAGAGGCTAGATGGCCACCTGACAGCAATGAGGATCCTGTGAATTTAGGAGGAGGTGTTTGTGAGTTTCCTGCATTGTGCAGGGGGTTGGACTAGATGACCCTAGAGATCCCTTCCAACTCTTCTATGATTCTATGATTTCCAGCTTGCTTCTGGGAGCCACTGAAGATGCTGGGGTCTGGGAAGTGACCAGTTTGTTCCCAGGTCAGCCTGGCTCAGGGTCAACATTTTTAGTGGAGGCCCAAATCAAGTGACCCTCCGTCTTTGCGGCCCCCCTTTGGAGGCAGGAAGAACCGTGACCCTCAAATTCTTCTTGATCTCTGAGGTGTTACTGGACTGGGGCCTCACTGGCTGAACACAGACCAATGCGTTTGCCCTCTGAAACTATCCAAAGGAACGACTTCTCTCTGGTGACCCCAGAACTTCTTCCTTCCCACAGATGGTCACTGGCACCTCATCGCCCAGGAGGTTAAAACACAGGCTCCCCCTCCCTTGATCTTCTTATGCTGAATATGTACTGGTATATTGAACTTTGCTGGTTACAATTATGTTTTATGGCATTTTTAATCATTATGTTAATTGCTGGTTTATCTGGCCCTTTAACTGCAGGGCAAAGTCGCATCTCTTAAGAAAGCAGAAGATTCTAGAGTGTTGGCTGAACTGCCCCCCCCCCCCCCGCAGGAATCATCTGCCGGGTCTTGGGTGGGTGCTGAGAGCCAGTTTGGTGCAGTGGTGAAGTGTGCAGACTCTTATCTGGCAGAACCGGGGTTGATTCCCCACTCCTCCACTTGCACCTGCTGGAATGGCCTTGGGTCAGCCAGAGCTCTGGCAGAAGTTGTCCTTGAAAGGGCAGCTGCTGTGAGAGCTCTCTCAGCCCCACCCACCTCACAGGGCGTCTGTTGTGGGGGGGAGATGATAGAGGAGATTGTAAGCCACTCTGAGTCTCTGTCCTTGAAAGATCAGCTGCTGTGAGAGCCCTCTCAGCCCCACCCACCTCACAGGGTGTCTGTTGTGGGGGGGAGAAGATTAAGGAGATTGTGAGCCGCTCTGAGTCTCTGATTCAGAGAGAAGGGCAGGGTGGAAATCTGCAGTCTTCTTCTTTATGAGGTGGGGGTGGGGGCTTCTGGCTGCTTCATCCATAGAGCTCAGGCAGGTTGCAAATTTAAAAGGCCGCATGTAAATAACACTCTGGTTTGAGAAAGAACAGATGCAAAGATATCGCAAGATGTCCCAAGACACACAGGATTCCAGCCAGGACCAAAAGGTCTTCTGAGAACTCCTTGGACAGAGTTTGGGGGCCTTTGCTGGCTGGCTGGTCAGAGGATGTGGCCTCGCTCCACAAAGGCTTGGGAGAGCCCCAGCTGTGGGGTGGGTGGGGCCCAGCCCTTCTGTGTGGCCCAGCCCTCTGCCTGAAGAGGCTTGGCTGCGGTGCAGATGGCATTGAGCCTGTCCAACGATCAACCGCTTTTATTTGCTCAGTGCTTCCCGGTGCCACGTCCCTCCCCTGACACGGAAACTTGGCCTGTCTCAGCAGCGGGGCTTTTTGCGTGCTGCTCCTGAGTCTGGTGCCTCCCCCAACCCCGGCCTGGCTTGCTCTGGGCCTCTGTGGACTCTCCAGAGGGACCCTGAGGGGGGCCATTCTCTTCAGGACTGTGGACATTTGCCTTGATTGGGAGGAGTGGGGAAGCCGGTGGGATTCGTGCCATGAAGGGGAGTCTGCGCCCAAGAAGAGGAGGAACTGCTGGCGGCCAGGTATGCAGGCAGGGTGGCAACGGGCCTCTTCTTAGCATTTGGGTTGCAGGAGGGAAGGGAAGGGAAGGTTCTTCTTCACTGAGCCCCCTTTGAGACAGGCTTCTCAAGTCCCCCCCTTCAAGACAAGCTTGTCAAGTTCTGCCCAGTCCTCATCAATAAACACCCCTCATGATTTAGCCGAGTAGATTTATTGCAGGATAATAGAGAGGCACAGTGGGCGAGACTTCTCTTGCTGAAACTGAGGCCTCCCCAGATAGAGGTCTGGGCCCATCCGTTATACATTCAAACTGCTAAGCGCCAAAACCCACCAATTGCAGGCCCCCTCCTCCCAAATAGCAATAGCCATGAGAAGAAAATGAAACTACATTCTCTGAGAGTGAGAGAACACAGGGTGACCTTGGTACCATCGTGCTTTCTCAGGGTAGCAGTGATTAGTTAGTGAGGTACAGACATCACAGGCAAAAGTACAGGCATGAGCAGAGTAACAATAATGTTGACAGCCATCTCGAAATACTTTGAGGATGAACTCATGGCAAGAGGCCCTCTTGACAGAGGCAAGCATCGGGGGAGAGGTTGGGGGGTGGTATCCATGCCCCTCTCCCTTGTTCCTGCGGTCCAGCCAAGCATGCTCCAACTGTGCCCATCACTTCTCCTCTGAGAGCATGGCATTTAGAATCCTAGAGTTGGAAGGGACCTCTAGGGTCACCTAGTCCAACTCCCTGCACAATGCAGGCAACTCACAAACACCTCCCCCTAAATTCACAGGATCCTCATTGCTGTCAGATGGCCATCTAGCCTCTGTTTAAAAACTTCCAAAGAAGGAGAGCCCACCACCTCCCGAGGAGGAAGCCTGTTCCACTAAGGAACCGCCCTAATGGTCAGGAAGTTCTTCCTCATGTTGAGCCAGAAACTCTTTTGATTTATCAAAGATTTCAGGTTTTCATGGCTGGTAACATCATTAGGGTTTGTAGAATCTTTCGGGATCAAGTGCCGTGTTCTATTGGAGAAAGTTTTCCTTCTAGACGTTTCGTTCTCAGCTGCGGAGAACATCCTCAGTGGCGTTGCAACTGGAGCAGGCGCTCAGACCTTCTTGGCTGCTGTGCATTGAGTCAATGCATTATGATACTGTTTTCGGTTCCCTTCCTAATAATTCCAGCATAGTGTTGGCCTTTTTTATTGCAGTAACACACTATCTTGACATGCTGGATGAGAAGTACCCTCACTGGTCTGATCCAGCAGGGCTTTTCTGATGTTCTTCTCAGGGGAAGGCCTTGGCCTCTCTGCTCTATTGTTGACCCTCCAGAGGAACTGGTTGGCTCCTGTGTGAGACAGGAGGCTGGACTGGATGGACCCTCACTGGTCTGACCCAGCAGGGCTCTTCTGATGTTCTTCTCAGGGGAAGGCCTCAGCCTCTCTGCCCTGTTGTTGGCCCTCCAGAGGAACTGGTTGGTCACTGTGTGAGACAGGAGGCTGGACTGGACGGACCCTCCCTGGTCTGACGCAGCAGGGCTCTTCTGAATTGCCATCCTAAAAGCCTGGTCTTCCTCCAGGTTGCAGTCCAGCCTTTGGCCTTTGCCAGGAGCACCTGGCCCCCGGGTGGGTGTTTGGGGGCATAACCTTTGAAGCTGCCTCTCTGAATGGGCTTGGCATCCAGGCCTCAGTCCAAGGGCTTCAGAGAGTGGATGCCAGGGTGCTTTTTGCATCCCCCCACGGTGTGTCGGGTGGGCTCAGAGGAGCTGTCTGCTGAAGCTGCTGCCCACGCCCCTTGCCTGCCTGCCCCTCCGGGGGGTCCTGGGGCAACGTGCCGCTTCTGAGGCGCCCTCTCATCTCCGGGAGGCTCCTGCAGGCTCTGCCGCCCACCCACCCCCCGCCTCCTCATCCATCGACTTGCTTGTTTCCGGGGCTTGATGAGCTGTAATGATGCGGCTGGGCTGCGATCCCACGGAGGAGAAGCAGAAAGGAGCTCCCAGGCATGAGGGGGGCCTGGCTCAGCAGGGGCAGAGGAAGGGGGAGCAAAGCGGCTGTCAGCAACACCCCCCCCCCCCGCTTCTGTCTTGCTTTTCTGATCCCCCCCCCCCCGGGCAGGACATGTTTTGTGAGGGGAGGGAGGCAAAATTAAAAAATGACGCCCCCTTATGGGCCGTTCTGTCTTATGGTCCCATAGAATACAATGGACTCCATACTCAATTTGGCGGCCCCCCTCCATTGGTGCCCAGGGCAAGCACCCCCCTCTGCCCCTCCCCAGATCCGGCTCTGCCCCCAGGAACGGAAGTGCCCCTCCGGCTCCGCAGGGGGCAAAGAAGGACCTGGAGAGGGGGCGGACGAGGGTCCCCGCTGCAGCCTGCCTGCCCAAAGAGGCATGGGGCAGCATGGGGTTAGGCAGGGGGGCGCTGATTTCTGCCTCCTTCCCTCCAGGGGTCTTCATCCTTCAATGCCCCCCCCCCCCAGCACAGCCATTTCTATGTTTGGATCCCGCCTCTCCCTGCCCTCTGTGACGTTCTCAGGGTGCAGGCAGGCGGGAGTCCAAAGTTAGGGGAGGGACGGTGGCTCAGTGGTAGAGCATCTGCTTGGGAAGCAGAAGGTCCCAGATTCAATCCCCAGCATCTCCAAAAAAGGGTCCAGGCAAGTGGAAAACCTCAGCTTGAGACCCTGGAGAGCCGCTGCCAGTCTGAGAAGACAAGACTGACTTTGATGGACCCAGGGGGGTCTGAATCAGTATAAGGCAGTTTCATATGTTCAAGCCAGTCCAAGGTCAAAGTCCAGGAAGTCAAGCAGGAGCCAAGTCACCAATGCAGAATCACAAACCGGAATCAGAAGTCAATGTCCAAAAGCCAAAAGGTCAGGGTGCCAAGGAAGTCAAGCAGGGCAGGATCAGGGATCGGGAAGGAGCATGGATGCAAGCCAGAGGATAGACTTGTTGCTTCCACAAGGTTACCAGGTCCTGGGTGGGGGCTATATGGGAGTCTCAATCAGCCTGCTCCATCGGTGGCAGCGACTCTGCTAGAACTCAGGGCTGAGAGATCTGAAGCGTCTGCGTGCCTCATGTCTTCGCTCTGAAAGTTCTTTCCGGAGCCTGCTTCAACTCTTGAGATGGGAGGAGGAGAGCTTGGAGGAGATTGATTGTCAACAGCCGACATTGGTGCCTGGAGAGTGATTGATGGGCCAGCTGTTTGTTCAGCTGAGGAACTGGCTGGCAACTCTTCCAGGTCCGTTAACCTTTCCAGCTCCTCCTCATCAAGGCTCATGACACCCTCCCTCGGAGTGCCCAGCCCCCCTACCCCAGAGGCCGAGGCTGCCCATTCCTGGGGGAAAGGGCTGCCCCCTCAAGCAGCCAGGCTGAGCCTCTTCCTCTGGGACACTGGAGGGCTCCAAGAGCAGCCCCCCCCCACCCAGAGGCACTGCCTGCCTGGGAATCCTAGAAGGGGGTGGAGCCAGAGCAGGGGGACCCTGCAGTCTTGGCAGAGAGAGGCCAGCGTTTCCCAGGCCAGCCCCCCAGAAGGCCACGGGGTGGGGGCTGCTAGACAGCAGAGGGGAGGGCTCCCATCTGTGGCTGGATTCCCTGGAATGTGGTCTGAGGGTGAGGGGGCTGGGAGGCTAGATGGCCCTGTGACAGCAATGCGGATCCTGTGAATTTAGGGGCAGGTGTTTGTGAGTTTCCTGCATTGAGCAGGGGGTTGGACTAGATGACCTTGGAGGTCCCTTCCAACTCTAGGATTCTAAATTTCCACAGGCTTCCTCCTCAGGAGGTGGTGGGCTCTCCTTCCTTGGAGGCTTTTCAACAGAGGCTAGATGGCCACCTGACAGCAATGAAGATCCTGTGAATTTAGGGGGAGGTGTTTGTGAGTTTCCTGCATTGAGCAGGGGGTTGGACTAGATGGTCCTGGAGGTCCCTTCCAACTCTTCTATGATTCTAACAGGCTTCCTCCTTGGGAGGTGGTGGGCTCTCCTTCCTTGGAGGTTTTTCAACAGAGGCTGGATGGCCACCTGACAGCAATGAAGATCCTGTGAATTTAAGGGGAGGGGTTTGTGAGTTTCCTGCATTGAGCAGGGGGTTGGACTAGATGACCCTGGAGGTCCCTTTCAACTCTAGGATTCTATTCAGCTCCGAGGGCTCCCATCTGCGGCTGGATTTTGGGATTCCCTGGAATGTGGTCTTGGGGGGGAGAGGAGAGGGGTCAGGGGGGGGGCTCTGCTGGTGGGGGGGCCTAGTCAGTCCTGCCCCCCCCCCCCGCCGTCTTCCCGGGCTTCTCTCAGCCCCCTGCCCTTCCCTCCCTTCGCCTCCAGGAATTCCCCGCTCGGGCAGCGGCGGGGCCGACGCCTGTGAGTCCCTGTCTGCAGGAAGCATGAGCGAAGGCGGCTCTGGCGGGGGGGCCAGGCCCGTAGGCGGAGGAAGAACCCCGCCCCGCCAGGCCAGCCCTCGGCTCCGCTCTCCTCGGCCTGGGAGCCCCAGTGAGTCCCGCCGCGCCTGGGCCGGGGGTTCCGCTTTCCTTCCTGGGGGCGGCTCGCTCGCCTTGGGGCAGGGCTGCTGCTGAAGCCTCCCCCCGACGCCGGCGCCCGGGAGGTGCCCTGCAGGAGACGCGCAGGAGCTGCTGTCGAGGGTGAGACAGACGGGGGGGGGGGGCTCCAGACGGGGCCTGGCTGGCCCGAGGCGAGGGCGGGGGGGCCTCACAGCTTCCACGTGGGCGGCGAGCCATGGGCTGCCTTCCCCTCCCCTCGCTTGTGGGGCTGCCGGCTCCGAGCCAGGCGATTCCTGCGGGGGGGGGGGGAGAAGACGCCGTGCTGGCCCCCCCTCTCCCCAGCTGCTCTTGCCTCCCGGGCGATCTGAGCTCGGCGGCCTGGAGATCCCGGGCGGGGTTGGCAAGCCTCGCTGGCCGCCCTCCTGCTCGGCCTCCTCTCCCCCCACCCCTTGCTAGGCCTGGAGGGAGGAGCAGGGTTGCCAATGGGGGGGGGGGCAGGGGATCCCCCGGTTTGGAGGCCTTCCCCCCCCCCGTCCAGGGTCATCAGAAAGCGGGGGGGGGGGGGAGGAGAGGGAAGTGTCTGCTGGGAACTCCGTTCTTCTCTAGGGAGTCCGATTCCCATCGGAAAGAATGGAGGATTGATCGGCGGGTATCTGGGGCTCTTGGAGGGGTGGTCTTTGAGATAGAATCACCAAATTTTCAGCATAGCATCTAGTGCCTCTCCCCAAAATACCCTCCCAGTTTCAAGAAGATTGGGTCAGGGGGTCCAATTCTAGGAGCCCCCAAAGAAGGTGCCCTTATCCTCCATTATTTCCTATGGAGGGAAGGCCTTTAAAAGGTGTGCGGTCCCTTTCAATGTGATGGCCGGAACTGCCTTCCGAGTTCCATGATGCTTGTCCCCCCTGGCTCTGCCCCCAGTGTCTGCGGGCTCCGCCCCCAAAGTCTCCCGGCTCCACCCCCAAAGTCCCCAGCTATTTTTTGAATTGTACTTGGCAACCCTCGTAGTTTCAGGCAGGCCTCTCTTTTGTTGGGGGGAGGGGGTGTCAGGTGGGTTGCGGGGTGGGCCTGAAGCAGCTCCTGCCCCCGAGGGAGCCCCTGCAAGAGCCAGCGAGCTGCATCCCGGGCCGGAGAGACGGGGCGGGCGGGGTAGGGGGGGCTGCTGCCTTCTTCCGACGCCGCGGGCGCTCGTGCCAGCAGCAGAAACCTCGGCGGGCTTCGAGGTGCCTCCTCCGGACCCCTCTCTGGGGCAGCCGTTTTGTGCTTGCCCCCCCCCCCCCCAGCCCGTGTCAGAGGTAGAGAGAGGCAGCCACACATCCAGAAAGGTTGGGGGGGGGGGACTCCTGCGGTAGGAGAGACAAGCGCTGACTTCCAAGGGGTGAAACTGAGCTCTGCAACCCGGACTCAGCTAAGAAGCTCGCTGGGCCGACGGCCTGCTCTCCCCAACGGCTCTACCTCACAGGGCGGTTGTGAGCATGAAAGAGGCATAACCCCTCTCGCCCTGGGAGGGTCCCTGGCTGGCTGCTTCGGAGCTTCAGCCGCCGGGCGGGGGGCCGCTTGTCCGGAGCGCCCGTGGGGAAGAAGCCCCCCCCCTCCTTCTAGGCCCCGCCTCCCGGGAGCTGGCCTGCCGGGCGGGGGGGGCGGGGCTGGTGCTGCCAGGGCGGGGCCTCCAGGCTTTTCTGAAGGAGGGGGCAAAATTAAACAACGAGGCCCCCTTGTGCGCCCTTCTGTCTTACGCTCCCATAGAATCCAATGGGCTCCATGCCCCATCTGGCCACTCCTAGATCCGGCCCTGGGCGCGGCCAGCGGGGGAGGGGGGAGGGAGGGAGGGGCCTGGGCGGAGGCGGGCGAGGACGGGACCCCCTCCCGCGCCCTCCCCTCCCCGGCGAGACCCTCCTTTCTGGGGACAGCCGCGGAGCCTCCCAGGGCGCCCTTCTGCCCTGCAGTTGCAGCCCCCGCCCCCCCCATGAGCCCCGCCTGGCTGGGCGACCCCCCCCCCCCCGCAGCTGGCGCCCTTGAGGCAGGGGAGGGCTCCGAGGGGGGGGGCGCGGGAGGCTCGCAGCAGAACTTCCGCCCTTGGTCTCCAAAGCGCCGCCACACCCTGCCCTCCAACTGCACTCCTAAGGGGGGGAAGGATGGGGCAGCTGCGTGGCCCTCAGGAGACTGCTGCTGAAGGCCGTTAGCCCCCCCCCCCCCTCCCCGCCTGCCTGCCTGCGCTGGAATCCCCTTGCCGGCTCTTTCAAAGAATCGCAGAGTTGGAGGGACCTCCAGGGTCACCTAGTCCAACCCCCTGCACAATGCAGGAAACTCACAAACACCTCCCCCTGAATTCACAGGATCCACATTGCTGTCAGGTGGCCATTTAGCCTCTGTTGAAAAACCTCCAAGGAAGGAGAGCCCACCACCTCCCAGGGAGGAAGGCTCTTCCACTGAAGAACTGCTCTGACCGTCAGGAAGTTCATAGAACCATAGGGAACTCCAGGGTCATCTACTCCATCTAGTCAGGAAGTTCATAGAATCCTAGAGTAGGAATGGTGCAATCACAGAACTGTAGACATCACCCTCTTTCCTTTAGAATCATAAGAGCTGGAAGGGACCTCCAGGGTCATCTAGTCCAACTCCCTGCACAATGCAGGAAACTCACAAACACCTCCCCCTAAATTCACAGGATCCTCATTGCTGTCAGGTGCCCATCTAGCCTTTGTTGAAAAGCCTCCAAGGATGGAGAACCCACCACCTCCCAAGGAGGAAGCCTGTTAGAATCATAGAAGAAATGGAAGGGATCAACAGGGTCATCTAGTCCACCCACTGCACAATGCAGGAAACTAACAAACACCTCCCCCTAAATTCACAGGATCTTCATTGCTGTCAGATTGCCGTCTAGCCTCTGTTTAAAAACCTCCAAGGAAGAAGAGCTCACCAGTCACCACCTCCCAAAGAGGAAGCCTGTTAGAATCATAGAAGAGTTGGAAGGGATCTCGAGGGTCATCTAGTCCAACCCCCTGCACAATGCAGGAAACTCACCAACACCTCCCCCTCAGTTCACAGGATCCACATTGCTGTCAGGTGGCCATCTAGCCTCTGTTGAAAAACCTCCAAGGAAGGAGAGCCCACCACCTCCCCAGGAAGAAGCCTGTTCCACTGAGGAACTGCTCTAATGGTCAGGAAGTTATTCCTGATGTTGAGCCGGAAACTCTTTTTATTTAATTTCAACCCTTCGGTTCTAGTCCTGCCTTCTGGGGCCACAGGAAACAATTCCACGCCGTCCTCTCTAGGACATCCACACCCTTCTCTATCTTTGGCTGCTGCTGCTTCCTGCCTCTTTCTTCCTCCAGCTGGCCAGGTGGAGGATTCCTTTCCTGCCAGGTCGTGCCAACACCTCTGGCTTTTCTTGCCCTGCTCTGACATGGTTCATTCACAAGGGAAGGATTTCTGGGGTCAAAGGAGGCAGCAGGCTGGCGGCCCTTGGGGCAGTGCTCTTGCCCTCTCTGCTCGTGGACAGCACGCCCCAGCGGCCACGTTCTTGCCTCTTTGGTGTAGGATTTGGTGCAGTGGGGAAGTGGGTGGACTCTTATCTGGGAGAACCGGGTTTGATCCCCCACTCCTCCACTTGCACCTGCTGGCATGGCCTTGGGTCAGCCATAGCTCTGGCAGAGATTGTCCTTGAAAGGGCAGCTGCTGTCAGAGCCCTCTCAGCCCCACCCACCTCACAGGGTGTCTGTTGTGGGGGAGGAAGAGAAAGGAGATTGTGATCGCTGAGATTCGGAGTGGAGGGCAGGTATAAATCCAAAATCTTCTGTTGGCACGTCATTGTTAAGAGGAAAGGCAGGGAGACATCTGGGCACGGTGCCACTGAGATGTCAGCTTTCAGCACATACGGAATGGCTCCAAATCGCCTCCCCCCCCCCCCGCACTGTCACCTTTGTGCTTCATCTCCTGCAGAGCCCCCTCAAAAGGGAGGCGCAGCTGTGCTGCTGATATCAACTGGGACATCCACAGGGCCACTGACCACTTCCTGGTGATCTCAAAGATGGCTGCGTATCACACCCCCACGCCAGCGCGCCCCCCCCTGGATGCTGAAGGCCTGTTCTTGATGGGTCTTTGAGTGGCTCCAACCTGCTGCCTGTTGCAGAGGACGTCCTTCCTGTTTTGTCAGCCTGCCTTCACATCTCTGGGTTTCACAATACAATTGCCAACTGCTCTTGGTTGCCTCAGCTTCCCAGTCCCCCCCCCACCCCCCGCCACCACCCGCAGCTCAGCATTCAGGAGTCTCTGTGGTTCTCTCCCCACTGCCTCTTCAACCCTTTCCCTCTTCCCCAGCCAGGTCTCTGCCTCTAGGCTCCTGCAGTCTCTCAGCTTGGAGTTTTATCAATGATTTGGACAAAGGAATAGAGGGAACGCTTATTAAATGTGCAGATGATACTAAATTGGGAGGGGCTGCAAATACAGAAGAAGACAGAAACAGGATACAGGATGACCCTGACAGGCTGGAAAACCGAGCTAAAACCAATAAAATAAATTTTAACAGGGATAAATGTAAACTTCCGCATTTAGGTAGGAAAAATCCAAATGCATGGTTATAGGATGCGGGAGACTTGTCTTAGCAGTAGTCAGTGCGAAAAGGATCTAGGGGTTTTAGTGGATCAGAAGCTGAACATGAGTCAACAGTGTGATGCGGTGGCTAAAAAGGCCAATGCAATTTTGGGCTGTCTCAACAGAAGTCTAGTGTCCAGATCACGTGATGTGATGGTATCGCTTTACTCTGCTCTGGTAAGACCTCCCCTGGAGTATTGTGTTCCGTTTTGGGCACCACAATTTAAGAAGGATATAGACAAGCTGGAAGGGGTCCAGAGGAGGGCGACAAAGACGGTGAGGGGTCTGGACTGGAGACCAAGTCCTATGAGGAAAGGTTGAAGGAGCTGGGGATGTTTAGCCTGGCGAGGAGGCAGCTGAGAGGTGATAGGATCACCATCTTCAAGGACTTGAAGGGCTGTCCTCTAGAGGATGGTGTGGAATTATTTTCTGTGGCCCCGGAAGATAGAACCAGAACCAATGGGTTGAAATTAAATCCAAAGAGTTTCCGGCTCAACATTAGGAAGAACTTCCTGACCGTTAGAGCGATTCCTCAGTGGAACAGGCTTCCTCCTCGGGAGGTGGTGGGCTCTCCTTCCTTGGGGGTTTTTAAACGGAGGTTAAATGGCCACCTGACAGCAATGAAGATCCTGTGAATTGAGGGGGAGGTGTTTGTGAGTTTCCTGCATTGTGCAGGGAGTTGGACTAGATGACCCTGGAGGTCCCTTCCAACTCTATGATCCTATGAAAATGGAGGTGAGGCGAAGGATGCTGGAGGAGGAAGGCAGGCTGTAGGTGACTGAAGTGAAGAAATAAGGGGGGGGGGGTCTGCTGCCCAAGAGCCTTTGGGGGGGGCAGGGCTGTTCATAGCAGAGAGGGACAAGGTGGCGCATCCAAGCAGGCCGCCTTCTGCGGGGGGAGGGGGGTGGGCTGTGTGGTTTGGTGTCTTCCAGCCCAGTGATCCTCAATGGGCCTGGCTGAGGTGGAGGGAAGGGGGGGGGTTGGGGTTCACCAAAGGACTCTGGAAGGGCTTCCTGAGCACCCTCCCCACGAGGAGACCCTGGTTGCTGGTTTGTTTCCGAGGGGGCTTGCTGGGAACAGGCCAGACAAAGGTGCTGCCCCACAGAGGCCGTGGCAAAGATCTTGGGCCTTGGCCTTTCCTCTCTCCGAGGGGCCTGAGGTTTAGCCAAGCCAGGGAGGGGCTGAAGTCCCACTCTCCTCTCTCTCCTCTCCCCTGCTTGGCACCTGGAGGGGAGCAGGTGGGGGCCTTGACGGGAGCCAGAGGGCACCTTTCCGCTGGAGGGAGACAGCTGCTGCCGCTGCTGCTGTGTAATCGTAGCTGCCAGGTGAACCGCGTCCGCCTCCTCGGGGTGTGAGCTTCCAATCTTGTTCCCGCAGATGCTGGGCCGGGTAGGAGAGCGATGAGGCCCCTGCAGCCCCCACGCGCCTCTCTCCCTCTGGCCTGCAGGACGTCCCCCGAAGCCCCCCCGCTGAGAGAAGCCCCAGGATGCCTCTCTTCGGACTCAAGGTCGACAAGAAGAGGGCCCCAGGTGAGTGGGGGGCGGTGCGGGGAAGTCTGGGACGGCCGCCGATCAGTCAGGAGCCAGCGCAGGTCCTGCTGCCCAGCAGCTCAGTGGGCACCTGCCCTGGCATCCGGTCACAGCCTGCGGGGAGAGCGGTGAGCCGAAGCCGCAGCCGCAGCCACCCTCGGAGGGAACAGCAGGAGGGTTCTTTTGGTGGGGGGGGGGCTCCAGAGCAGCAAGGAGGGACTCCGGCTTCCATCTGGCCAACCCAAGCGGTGTGAGTCCCTGGCAGCACCCAGAGCACCTTCTCTGGCTCTCAACAGGAACTGGGGGGGGGGGGGGTTCAAAAGAGCAAAAAAAGGCCAGCTGTGGTAGAACCTTGAAGTCTGGCTGCCCTTCTCCCAGGAGAATCAAAGGATCATAGAGTTGGAAGGGACCCCCAGGGCCATCTAGTCCAACCCCCTGCACAATGCAGGAAACTCCCAAACACCTCACCCTAAATTCACAGGATCCTCATTGCTGTCAGATGGCCCTCTAGCCTCTGTTGAAAAACCTCCAAGGAAGGAGAGCCCACCACCTCCCGAGGAGGAAGCCTGTTAGAATCATAGAAGAGTTGGAAGGGACCTCCAGAGTCCTCTAGTCCAACCCCCTGCACAATGCAGGAAACTCACAAACACCTCCCCCTAAATTCTCAGGATCTTCATTGCTGTCAGAGGGCCACCTAGCCTCTGTTGAAAAACCTCCAAGGAAGGAGAGCCACCACCTTCCGAGGAAGCCTGTTCCACTGAGGAAGCGCTCTAACTCATAGAATCATGAAAGAGTGCTTGTGAATGGTTCCTTATCCTCTTGGAGAGGAGGGACAAGTGGAGGGCCTCAGGGATCTGTCCTGGGACCTGTTTTTTTTCAGCATCTTTACCAGTGATTTTGGATGAAGGAATAGAGGGAATGCTGATTAAACCTGCAGATGATAAAGGGGTACAAATACAGAAGACAAGAGAAGATTTACAGGACCTTTACAGCAAGAGTTGCTCAGCAGTGGGGTCAGCTACGGAGGGAAGTCTTCAAGCAGCGGCTGGATGAACGCTTCTCAGGGATGCTCTAGGCCACGGTGGCCAAACTGTGGCTCGGGAGCCACATGTGGCTTTTTCATACATATTGTGTAGCTCCCAAAGGCCCCACTGCCCTGTCGGCTGACTTGGAAAAAGGCACTTCTTCAAGCCAAGTTCCTTTCTTTCATCTGTTTTTTCCTCCCTCCATCCCTCCCTGTCTTGCAGCTCTCAAACATCTGATGTCTATTCTAGGTGGCTCTTATGTTAAACAAGTTTAGCCACCCTTGCTCTAGGCTGATCCTGCATTGAGCAGGGGGCTGGACTAGATGGCCTCTGTGACCCCTTCCAACTCTATGATTCTGTGTACCTGACAGGCTGGGAAACTGGGCCAAAACAAACAAAATGAATTTCAACAGAGATAAATGTAAAGTTCTGCATTTAGGTAGAAAAAACTCAGTGCATCTTTACAGGTTGGGGGAGACGTGTCTTAGCAGTAGTATGTGTGAAATGAATCTAGGGTTCTTAGTGGACCGTACACTCAACATGAGTCAGCAATGTGATGCAGTGGCTAAAAAGGGTAATGTGATTTTGGCTGTATCAACAGAAGTATAGTGTCCAGATCAAGTGAAGTGATGGTATTGCTTTACTTTGCTCTGGTTAGACCTCCCCTGGAGTATTGTGTTCAGTTTTGGGCACCACATTTTAAGAAGGATCTAGACAAGCTGGAATGGGTCCAGAGGAAGGCAAGGAAGTTGGTGAGGGGTCTGGAGACCAAGTCCTTTGAGGAAAGGTTGAAGGAGCTGGGGATGTTTAGCCTGGAGAGGAGGCGGCTGAGAGGTGATAGGATCACCATCTTCAAGGACTTGAAGGGCTGTAATCTAGAGGATGGTGTAGAATTGTTTTCTGTGGCCCCAGGAGGTTGGGCCAGAACCAATGGGTTGAAATTAAATCAAAAAAGTTTCCGGCTGAACATTAGGAAGAACTTCCTGACCGTTAGAGCAATTCCTCAGTGGAACAGGCTTCCTCCTTGGGAGGTGGTGGGCTCTCTTTCCTTGGAAGTTTTTAAACAGAGCCTAGAAGGCCATCTGACAGCAATGAAGATCCTGCGAATTTAGGGGGAGGGGTTTGTGAATTTCCTGCATTGTGCAGGGGGTTAAACTAGATGACCCTGGAGGTTCCTTCCAACTCTTCTATGATTCTAACAGGCTTCCTCCTCGGGAGGTGGTGGGCTCTCCTTCCTTGGAGGTTTCTAAACAGAGGCTAGATGGCCATCTGACAGCAATGAGGATCCTGCGAATTTAGGGGGAGGGGTTTGTGAGTTTCCTGCATTGTGCAGGGGGTTGGACTAGATGGCCCTGGAGGTCCCTTCCAACTTTTCTATGATTCTAACAGGCTTCCTCCTCGGGAGGTGGTGGGCTCTCCTTCCTTGGAGGTTTCTAAACAGAGGCTAGATGGCCATCGGACAGCAATGAGGATCCTGTGAATTTAGGGGGAGGTGTTTGTGAGTTTCCTGCATTGTGCAGGGGGTTGGACTAGATGGCCCTGGGGGTCCCTTCCAACTCTTCTATGATTCTAACAGGCTTCCTCCTTGGGAGGTTGTGGGCTCTCCTTCCTTGGAGGTTTTTAAGCAGAGGCTAGATGGCCATCTGACAGCAATGAGGATCCTGTGAACTTAGACAGATCATACGAAGGAGGGCAGGAAGAGATGAGCCAGTGTTTGGCTCTCACGGCCCTTTCTTGTACATCCAAAGGCAATCCTGTCTTTGTGTTGAGGAAAGAATTTCCCTCCAGGTCGGATTGACCCAGGGATCCTGGAGGTTTTTTTCCTTCTGCTGGACATGGAGCAGGGGTCACGGGGGAGGGGGTGGGAAGGTATTTCTCAATTTCCTGTATTGTGCAGGGGGTTGGACCAGATGGAGGTCCGTTCCAGCTTTGTGTTTCTAATGTCAAGCCATCTTGGGTCTGAACATTATCTCCTGAGATCATGATTGTAACAACCAACATTACCTGAAAATCAGGCGAGACACAAATGAACCCAGTCCCAACCCATGGTCAGTTACCTGACAACGGTCTTCATTGTGCTTCCGGGCCACGAGCCCCTTTCCCTGCATGGTGGCTCTGGGCCAGCTCTCCCTCTGTTGACTCCTCCAACGGTCACCAACGGACGTTCCCTCTGGCTTCCTCCCGGGGTTCTGGATCCCTCCCTCGAGCCTGCTGGGATGTGGGGGACGGCCCCACAGGCGTCCTGAGCAAGGCAGGGGTGCAGGAAGCTTCTGCTGCTGGTGAGTGAGCCCGGCTGGCCGGGACCTCGAGAGGGGGTGGGGGGGCTTGGGTGCCACTATGGTCTGCATCTGTTCCAGGTGCCTGGCAGCTCCTTTAAAAACATAAAAACATAAGAGAAGCCATGTTGGATCAGGCCAATGGCCCCTCCAGTCCAACACTCTGGGTCACATAAGAACATAAGGGAAGCCCTGTTGGATCAGGCCAGTGGCCCCTCCAGTCCAACACTCTGTGTCACATAAGAACATAAGGGAAGCCATGTTGGATCAGGCCAGTGGCCCCTCCAGTCCAACACTCTGTGTCACATAAGAACATAAGAGAAGCCCTGTTGGATCAGGCCAATGGCCCATCCAGTCCAACACTCTGTGTCACATAAGAACAGAAGAGAAGCCCTGTTGGATCAGGCCAGTGGCCCACCAAGTCCAACACTCTGTGTCACATAAGAACATAAGAGAAGCCCTGTTGGATCAGGCCAATGGCCCATCCACTCCAACACTCTGTGTCACATAAGAACGTAAGAGAAGCCCTGTTGGATCAGGCCAATGGCCCATCCACTCCAACACTCTGTGTCACATAAGAACATAAGAGAAGCCCTGTTGGATCAGGCCAATGGCCCATCCACTCCAACACTCTGTGTCACATAAGAACAGAAGAGAAGCCCTGTTGGATCAGGCCAATGGCCTATCCACTCCAACACTCTGTGTCACACAGTGGCCAAAAAACCCAGGTGCCATCAGGAGGTCCATCAGTGGGGCCAGGACACTAGAAACCCTCCCACTCTGCCCCCCCGAGCACCAAGAATACAGAGCATCCCTGCCCCAGACAGAGAGTTCCATCTATACCCTGTGGCTAAGAGGCAATGATGGACGTCTGCTCCAGATGTTTGCCCAGGGAAGCCCTTCGTCTCTGCCATCTGACCTGAATGAGCCTCCATGATCAGAGGCAGTGTACCTCTGCAGAAGAGACAAATAGCAGCTGATCCCATGCCCTGCTTTGCAAACACCGCAGAAGTGAGAGGGGGTCACTGCTTGGCCCCATGGGAAAGACGGGCCTTGCCTGAGCCCGCCAGTGTTGCATAAGAGAGGCGTGCTGTCCAAGAAGGTGTGAATGTCACCTGCCCCTGAATTCACGTCCTCTTCAGTTATATTCCCCCACCCTCAGACACACACAGACAAAACACCCACATCCAGTTCCCTCCTAGGTCATTTAAAGGAAAGGTCCCCTGTGCGAGCACCAGTTGTTTCCAACTCTGGGGTGACGTTGCTTCCACAACGTTTTCACAGCAGACTTTTTGCGGGGTGGTTTGCCCTTGCCTTCCCCAGTCCTCTGCACTTCCCCTCCAGCAAGCTGGGGACTCATTTGACCGATCTCGGAAGGATGGCAGGCTGAGTCAACCTCATGCCGATAACCTGAAAACCCAGCTTCTGCCGGGGATCGAACTCAGGTTGTGAGCAGAGCTTATGACTGCAGTACTGCAGCTTTAACACTCTGCGCCACTGGATCATTTATCCTTCCGTTAATCCCCTGATTATTCGTTGCCTGTCCAGATATCCAGATTCCCCCAAATGACCCCCTCACACACACACTTCCCCCTCTGCCTTTCCCCAAGGAAATCCCCATTCCTGCTGCTGGGGGGGGGGTGCGAAGGAGGGAAGGAAGGAAGGTGATTTCTGTGGGAGAGAAGGGGGGGAAAGACACTTGATCGCTCCCTCGCACACCAGACGCCCTGCCCCAGCTTCAGACCGACCCAGAAGAAATCGAATACTTGACACCAAGAGGGTTGATCAAATAATAAGCACAAGTGAAATGAAACCCTTTGGCTGGGGCAGGTGCTCCAAGAGTGAAACATATTATTTAACAAGAAAAATAAGATTTAAACAAAGACGTCTCCTACGATCCGAGGAGGCATCGGAGAGGTCAGTGTGACCCAATAAAGATTGCTCAGTGGTTAATATTCTGTGCTTGGTGGGCAGAAGAAGAGGTTTTAGAAACCCACTAACTAACTGAGAAGGTAACTGGGGAGTCTTTGGGGTTCACGGAAAAGCTTTGGATGCTCTTTAACTCGTGCTCTCCCTCTTTTGATGTGCTGCTTTAAAGCCAAAGGATTTGATTTCAATTACCCCGGCTACCTGATCAAACACCTTCTTATCAAGACATGTGATAGTCCACTCCACTCTCCATCAGAACGGCCTCCCCCCACCCCGCCTTCCCAGCTGCAGACACCCATCCTGGACCCCCGGCCTCCCCTTAGACGGGGAGTGGAGCAGGCAGGTGGCCAAAAGCAGCTTTCCAGTCAGCACCGGCCCTGATCCAATGCAGAACATAAAGGGCCCCCCCAAGGAAGTGCCCCCAGCCAAATGGAGCCCCCATTGATATACTGAGGGGGGAGTAGCTTATTGAATCTGGACTCTCCCCTGCCCCTTTGGAGCACTCTGTGTAAGATTGCCCATGGGCTGGTGTTAGTCTGACGTATCAGCCCCAAACACCTTTCCTCAGTAGGTCCAAACCCACTGGGGTGGAAAGGTAAAAAATGCCCCCCCCCCCCCCCGTGCCGGCATCAGTCGTCTCTGACTCTGAGGTGACCGTTGCAGCAGACTTTTTACAGGGTGGTTTGCCATTGCTGGTTTGGTGTAGTGGTTAAGTGTGCGGACTCTTATCTGGGAGAACCGGGTTTGATTCCCCACTCCTCCACTTGCACCTGCTGGAATGGCCTTGGGTCAGCCAGAGCTCTGGCAGAGGTTGTCGTTGAAAGGGCAGCTGCTGTGAGAGCCCTCTCCAGCCCCACCCACCTCACAGGGTGATTGTTGTGGGGGAGGAAGGTAAAGGAGATTGTGAGCCGCTCTGGGACTCTTCGGAGTGGAGGGCGGGATATAAATCCAATATCTTCTTCTTCTTCTTCCCCAGTCATGGAAGGCTGAGTCAACCTGGAGCCGGCCACCTGAACCCAGCCTTTGCTGGGATCGAACTCAGGTCATGCACAGAGTTTAGGACTGTAGCTTGACCACTCTGCGCCACGGGGCTGCTTGGGTGTAAAAGGGCCGTTCTGATCCAGAAAGGATGGGTCCACGTCCTACTCTGCCTTCATTTATTTATTGATTTATGTAGGAGGTTGATAATAGCCCACCGTTCCAAAATATAAACACACAGCATTAAAAACATAGCTGAACCCACAATTAAAATCTGGGAAGTTAAAAGTGCAATATTGTCACCAGCAGCTGGCAGAGATATTCCTTCGCTATTTCCACTAAGGCAGGGTTTCCCAAACTCCACCCCCGCCCATGAGCCGGTTATTTTTACACTTCTCCTTTGTGGCCCACTAAAATTTGGGGGTGGAGCCAGGAGATTTTGGGGGTGGAGCTGGGAGACAGGAAAGCTCTTTCTTCTGTAGGGGTCTTCAAGGAAAACTGAGCTCAGGCTTTGCAGCCTGTGTCAGTCTTCAAGCCTAGCTTTTATCTGCATAACACAGAGACGGGGGAAGGAAGGAATGAAAATGGAGTTCAGGCTTTGCACCCTGTGTCAGCCTTCAAGCCTAGTTTTTATCTGCACAACACAGAGACATTGAAGGATGGAAGGAAGGAAAACAGAGCTCAGCCTTTGCAGCCTGTGTCAGTCTTCAAGCCTAGCATTTATCTGCATAACACAGAGATGGGGAAAGGAAGGAAGGAAAATGGAGCTCAGGCTTTGCAGTCTGTGTCAGTCTTCAAGCCTAGCTTTTATCTGCACAACAGAGAGATGGGAAAGGAAGGAAGCAGAGCAGAGCTCATGCTTTGCTGCGGGCCGGACTAGCTTTGGCTTTTCTTGTGACGCGGTATTGAGGCTTCTGTGACCCGGTACTGGGTTGCAACCCCGCAAATGGGAAATACTGCACTAAGGGAATAATTCCGCTTTGCCCCTTTCCCAGGTGGAAGAGGAGAGGATTTGCTGAGCGTGAGGGAGATACCTTCTGGTCTGAGAGGTCAACCTGTTCAGTCTCGAGCAGAATGAGGCCAGCACTGATGGTTTGGCCCTTCTCAGGAGGGCGAGAGAACCCAGAGCGGTGGCTGCCAGTGGGCTGTGGCGGTCGGATGGCACCTTCTGTGGAGCCCCACTGCTGTCCCACCAGCCCCGAGCTTTCTGCAGAGTGTCTTAGGTGGAGATCCTTCAGCCGGAGATGCTGGCCATGGGGTCTCTGTGTGCCCCCCACCCCACCCCTCAGCAAGTGGCCCAACCAGGGCAGGTTATGGGGCTGCATTTGCAGAGCACTGGGGGGGGGAGCTCCTCACAACAGAAGGTTGACCCACCTTCCCCTGAAGCCCCTCCCTTTCCCCCCACACTGTGTGGGTCTGAGGAGGGGGCAGGAAGATACAGGGGCCTCCCTCTGTTGGTGAGGCCAGACTTTCCTTGATCCCCCCTCCAGTCCAGAGCCAGGTGGAGCCCCTGACCTCAGCCCCAGTGAAATGTGGGGAGGGGCAGAAAGCTGCTGAGCACAGAGAACCCAGAACACCCCGGAGCTCTGAGCTTCTGCCTGCCATGAGTTGGCTTGGGGGTTCAGCAAACTGCCCCCCCTTTGCCTTTGCGCATGCAAGACAAGAATCCCAGCCCCCCCCCATAAACCAGACCCGCTACTCTCCCCCTTTCCCTTTTCCCAGCTGAGCAGCACAAACCTCAGATCAGAAAGCAGACCAAGCCCTTCAAAGAGCTGGGGGTGGGGAGAGAACTCAGCTCCACCCCTTTATCTTGGGAAAAGCCCCGTGGCGCAGAGTGGGAAAGCAGCAGTCCTGCAGTACTGTGGTCTGAACTCTCTGCTCATGACCTGAGTTCGATTCCGGCGGAAGCTGGATTGAGGTAGCCGGCCCAAGGTTGACTCAGCCTTCCGTCCTTCCGAGGCTGGTAAAATGAGTACCCAGCTTTGCTGGGGGGAAAGTGTAAAAGACTGGGGAAGGCAAGGGCAAGGAAAGGAAAGGTCCCCTGTGGAAGCACCAGTCGTTTCCGGCTCTGGGGTGATGTTGCTCTCACAACGTTTTCACGGCAGACTTTTTTACAGGGTGGTTTGCCATGGCCTTCCCCAGTCTGGGCAATGGGCAACCACCCTGTCAAAAGTCTGCTGTGAAAACGCTGTGAGAGCAACGTCACCCCAGAGTCGGAAACGACTGGTGCTTCCACAGGGGACCTTTCCTTTCCTTATCTTGGGAGCCCCACCCCCATGCTCTGCCGCAGTCACCCACACACGAGCACCAGAGAATCTGCCCCCGGGAGACCATGGCTAGAGTGTGGGTGTGGGTGTGTCTCTGTGTGTGGAGTTCCTTTTAGTCCAGCAGAAACTGTTGCTTTGCCCCACCTGTGTTTGGCCCGGTGCAGAACGATGGGAAACCTTCAGCCCCAGTTGTGCCTTTGGCATGTGATGCCCTTGCTCTGTTCTGCTGGCTGGCGGGTTCCTGTCCCTTCTCCCTCTCCATCTCTGAGGGGAAAGAGTGCAGGCTCCCCCATCCACCCAGGCTCCCTACAGCCCCCTTGCCAGGGGAGAGGTGCCCCCCCCCCCCGCAATGGAGAGGAAAGGTGGGCCTGAGCCAGGTTGCTTGCAGGAGGCGAAGGGCCATGGAACAACAGGGACAGGGTAAGCCTGGAATCCTTCCTGTGGCTCCGTGGTCCTTGGGGCAAGGGAAGAAGCTGACTGTGCCATAAGGCGAGTGACGGCGGGAGGGAGTAAATCTTTGTGCTGCCCCCTCTCCTCTCTCTGCTTCCTTCACAAGCTGCAGGTCCCACCGCTGGGCCATGGCGGACTGCTTCACAGGGGGGAGACGGTTCCCCAGGTGCCGTCCGGGTGATGCCGCCATGCGCCAAGAGCGCCTTCTTCGTCCACCGTTTGGCCAGTTAAACAGACTGTTTCGGTGCTATCCAGGTGGGAACCAAGAGCCCCTTTCTTTCTTAGGGCCACAGCAGACACGGCAAGGACCCCGTCCGGCTAACTCAGCTGTGGGCAAAGGGCGTGTTGCTCCAGCTTCCTCCCTGGGACCAGGGCGTTGGCAAGAGCAGGAGGGCCCCTCTCCAGTGGGCCTTCTGGAAGGCTGCTCCTTGCCCTATGTCCAGCCCCTTGGATTTGCAGGCTCCGCTCTGTGCCCAGCTGGCTCTGGGGAAAGGCTGCATGGGGAGGGGTGCTACAGGCGGCCCGGCTTCAAACCGTCTTCATGGTGCTGCTTGAAGGCTCAGCATCTGCCCCATCACCTTCCCGCCCCTGACTTGTGGGGCAGTTTAGCACTTCCTGACCCCCAAGAGAGGCTGGGACGGGTGGCCAAGTCAGGAGGAGAAAAGAGCAGGAGTCCTGGAGCATCTTAAGGACCAACAACATTTGTGGCCGGGAGGAGTTTTCCTGAGTCACTGCAGTCCTCCTTTGGGTACCAAGAGAGTTCTGTTGCCTGAAAAATACCACGTGATCCCTTCTGCCAGAGCAGCTGGTGTGTCTGTTGGAGCAGCAAGGTCATAGAATTATAGAGTTGGAAGGGACCTCTAGGGTCATCTAGTCCAACCCCCTGCACAATGCAGGAAACTCACAAACCCCTCCCCCTAAATTCACAGGATCTTCATTGCTGTCAGGTGGCCATCTGTCAGGTGGCCATCTAGCCTCTGTTGAAAAACCTCCAAGGAAGGAGAGCCCACCACCTCCCCAGGAGGAAGCCTGTTCCACTGAGGAACCGCTCTAACAGTCAGGAAGGTGTTGAGCCAGAAACTCGTTTGATTTAATTTCAACCCATTGGTTCTGGTCCTACCTTCCAGGGCCACAGAACACAATTCCACCCCCTCCTCTAGATGACAGGCCTTCAAGGACTTGAAGATGGTGATCCTATCACCTCTCAGCCGCCTCCTCTCCAGGCTAAACGTCCCCAGCTCCTTCAGCCTTTCCTCCTAGGACTCCGTCTCCAGACCCCTCACCACCTTCGCCGTGGCTCAGTGGCAGTCACTTCCTCAGAAGCACCCTCAGTGAGAGGTGCAGATGCTCTGGCCACAGAGGAGAAGAGAAGCAAGTGTTAGACTCGTTGCACGTGTATAACAACTGCAAGCAGGGAAGGCTTCTCATTTCCCTCCCTCAGCAGCCCCCCTCACCTTTCCTGTTTTCCTGCTTCTTTCTCTTCTCCCCCTCTAGCGTTGCCAGCTCTGGGTTGGGACATTCCTGGAGATTTTGGGGGTGGGGCCTGGGGAGGGCAGGCGCCTCAGCAGGGTCTAATGCCAGAGAGTCCCCTCTCCAAAGCAGCCATTTTCTCCAGGGGCACCAATCCAGTATTCTGGAGATCAGCTGTAGTAGCAGGAGCTCTCCAGGTGCATCCTGGAGGTTGGCAACTCTGTTTCTACCAATGGGCCCCACTGTCTTCAAGCTCCCCTCCTCCCTCTTCTGGGCAGCCTCTTCCCAGGAGTGGCCCGCTGGGTGGCCCTTGGGCCTGGCCCGTTGTCACGGCTAAGCCTCTTCCTTCCTTCTGGGAGAGTCCGCTCCTCCTCCTCTGTAAGGGGCAGTAAGGGGGGGTTTCTGGGGAAAGGGGATCAGAAAAATTTCCACAACTTCCCTATTCAGACACAGGTAAATTGTTTGAGTATTTCAATATGGCTAGCCAAAAAAATTAAATGATATATTAATTGTGGTACAGTTTGGGAGTCCTTTAAGGCATGTATGAGACAGTTTCTGATTTCATACCAGGCTTATTGGGCTTAGAATAACTATTAAGTTTGGTTAGAGGTAATTGATGAGATTATTCTGTTGAGAAGAAAAACAGATAAAAGCCAAAGTTCTGAACAGGGAAGACCGGAGTTGGAATTGTTAAAAAACAAGGTTAAATATTAAGAGATGTTAAACTGATAGATACTTATGTAACACCCAAAATGCTTCTAAGAGGGAAACAAACACTGAGTATTAATTATTATTTTAGATAATAAGATAAGATAAATTTATTTTTATATCCCGCCCTCCCCGCCAAAGGCGGGCTCAGGGCAGCTTACAGACATGGAAAACCATGATACACAATATAAAAGAATACAAAATACAATAGTAACGAAACAATTTTAAATACAATTCAGTTAAAATTAAATACAATTCAGTTAAAATTAAATACAATTCAGTTAAAATACAGTTACATAGTTAATTAAATAGATAAAACAGGTGCTATAAAGTGCTGTAGGTCATAGTCATGCACAAGATGGCTGGATAACTACAAATCCGTTTAGCCAGGTTCTGTTCCAAAGGCAAGTTGAAACAGAGAGGTTTTGCAAGCCCTGTGGAACTGATTCAGGTCCCGCAGGGCTCGCACCATCTCTGGAAGTTGATTCCACCATCGAGGGGCCATTGCTGAAAAGGCTTGCTCTCTAGTTGACTTCAGTCTAGCCTCTCTTGGCCCAGGGATTTTTAAGAGGTTTTGAGAGCTGGATCTCAGTGCTCTCTGGGGAACATATGGGGAGAGGCAGTCCCTAAGGTAGGCAGGTCCTCGGCCATATAGGGCTTTAAAGGTAATAACCAGCACCTTATAGCGAACACGGTATACAACCGGCAGCCAGTGCAGATCCCGCAGCCCAGGCCGCACGTGTTCCCACCGAGGTAGTCCCATCAGCAGCCTGGCCGCCACGTTCTGCACTACCTGGAGTTTCCGTGTTCGGTACAAGGGCAGCCCCATGTAGAGGGCATTGCAGTAGTCTAATCTCGAGGTGACCATTGCGTGGATCACAGTTGCTAGGTCGCTGCATTCCAAGAAGGGAGCCAACTGCCTCGCCCTCTTAAGGTGGAAGAAGGCGGCTCTAGCAGTGGCAGCTATCTGGGCCTCCATTGATAAAGAGGATTCCAGTAGCACTCCCAGGCTCTTGACGCTGCGCACTGGTAGGCCGGTAGGGTGACCTCCCCTCTTGGTCCGCCGCGGCCCACACAAAGGACCTCAGTCTTCGTCGGGTTCAATTTTATTATTATTTATCGTATGGCAGAGTTCCACGCAGGAAGCACAAAGAATAAATACACAACCAAGTTGTTAAGGCGTATGCAGAATGATTGGGCAGTCCCCCTAAATACTTCATATATAAATTTTCTTTTTCTTTTTGGATATTTATAGTTTATTCAATTTATACACAATTTACAAAAAGGAATCTATACATAAATCTAAAATATAAAATGGAGATCAAAGGTAGTTCTATACCAGTCATTTAGTATTTTTAGTTTTTAATTTCAGACCCATATCTCATTCATTTACTCTTTTGCTCCTTATTTCTACTTTCTTGTAGCCATTTATACAGTTTATTCCGCTTTTCTTCTGCTATTTGTTCTGATTTCCCACTCAACAGGGCTGTCAATATATCCAACTCTGCAACATTCAACAGCTTATCTAAATTTTCGATCCACTCAGTCACAGCTTGGTAGAGTAAAAAATACTCCCCCACATCTCCCCGGAAAGCACTTCCTGTGACACATGAGAAACAGTTTGGTGGGCTGCACCTCCGTGGCCTTGGGGTCCTGGTGTTTTGCTTCATTTACACAACCATTGGCACAACTGCCAAAGCCCATTCGTGCTCTGTTAGCCATCTTCCATACTTTATGCAGCAAGTAAAATCCTGTGGGCCTCTCATAGGTGTTATGGCATCCGTGTTCACAACCATTAAGAACATAAGAGAAGCCATGTTGGATCAGGCCAGTGGCCCCTCCAGTCCAACACTCTGTGTCACACAGTGGCAAAAAATTTTATATATACACACACACTGTGGCTAATAGCCACTGATGGACCTGTGCTCCATATTTTTATCTAAACCCCTCTTGAAGGTGGCTATGCTTGTGGCCGCCACCACCTCCTGTGGCAGGGAATTCCACATGTTAATCACCCTTTGGCTGAAGAAGGACTTCCTTTTATCCATTCTAACCCGACTGCTCAGCAATTTCATCGAATGCCCACGAGTTCTTCTTTTGTGAGAAAGGGAGAAAAGTACTTCTTTCTCTCCTTTCTCCATCCCATGCATTATCTTGCAAACCTCTATCATGTCACCCCGCAGTCGACGTTTCTCCAAGCTAAAGAGTCCCAAGCGTTTCAACCTTTCTTCATAGGGATAGAAATTCACTAGATAGAAATTTTGTGACTGCAGAATTTGTGCAGATCTTGTTGCTGGGTGTCTGGATAAGCCCACGTCAGCCAGGGCAGCTCTCTGTTTTCTGTGATCTTTCTGTATTCACAAAGGAGAGCATTTTGTCTGTGGAGATGCAGGGGAGCAGGTAGCCAAAAGGTTGGGGTGGGTTTCATGCATCCACTGGTTGTTCTCTTGTTGCATTGAGATGGACATCGTGTTTGTGGACACATGGGGGCTGTTGAGCCTCACTGAAGCACCACATTCTGCAGATTGGTTAATCTTTTCGCAGATAACTCAATGGCTTACAGAGCCTCACAGATAACATGATCAGGAGACAGGCTAGATTCAGCAGATCTGATTGCAGAAGAATTTGGATGGGTTTTTTCAATTTCATATGTGGATGAGCCTGCTGATAAGGAGGCGGTGCACATTTCCCCCCTCCCCCCCCCCCCCACACACTTGTTGTAATACCTCATAACTCAGAAGATCATGGTCAGTATTTGTAAGACTAACTGGAGGCAATTAAGTTAGCTAGCCTATTAGAAATCTCAGAATGGGCAAATGTTTTGGACCTAATGGCTTGGCAAATGAATTCTACATGGTCTTTGTAGAAAAACTGGTTCTAATTCTGTTGAAACTGTATTTCTCCATGGTTTTGGAAAGGAAGATTACTGTGATTTATTGGGATGCCTATATTACATGAATTCCCCCCAAAGAGAAGGATACTTCCAGGTTGTCTGCAGGTTGTTCTTAGCTTAATAGAACAAAGGAAGTCCAGTGGTACCTTTAAGACCAACATAATTTAAAGGTGTCAAAGTGGACTCAAACTGTGTCCCGCTTCTTCAGACCTACGCGCTGCACACTGGAATCTCTCTTCTTTGCTTAATTTTGGATTATGAAATATTATCTTCAGTAATAGCTAATATCTTAAAAGATTTTGAACGATTACATGATACTTTTGGCAAATCATCAAATGCTGAGTAGTATTAGAAGATTAATTCAGTTGATCAACTTTGCCAATCAACAACAACTTTTTGCAGCTTTTGTGTTAGAACTAAGAAAACTTTTTGGGACATTTTGCGAGAGATTTTAAGGGCCTAGCTTCTGTAAATGGATTGATTTGTTATATTGAAAACCCCAGAGCACAAGTTAGTTTATTTGGTCAGCTCAGTTTTGTTTGTCTTGGAGGGCGATAGAAGGAGGTGTTCACATGTTAAAAAATGGATCTCTCTTGTTTGATATCATTCAGCTTTATTGATTGCACTAACAAATCGGTTTTCGGAGATAAGTAGCGATGTTTGGTAGTTGGGACAGAGAGAAATATCCGTTTCCTTAGACAGATGGTTATGACAAAGACAAATCAGAGGGCTGTATCTTTTAAAAACCCTGTAAATGATGTATAAAATGACACTTGGGGCAGATGCTTCAACAGTTTAGGACTGAAGGAGTGTCCCTTCAAGCCATGGCTGCAGGCCAAGGGGTCTGAAGAAACGTGAAGGTGAGAAGATGTGGATCAACAGAGGCGAGCAGGTTGTGCGAGAGCTGCATATCTGCAGAGACCGGGGAATCTGCTGGATTCTGATGGACTGAATCCAAGGACTGCTGGGGATAAGATTTCCTCGTTTTATCAGTCTTTTCAGTTAAGACATGAGATTCAGGCTCTCTTAAGGTATCTGAAATACTTCTGGTTGGTCAAGGACAAAAAAGGGGGGGGGGTTGTTAGCAAAGATGTATTTGGTTTTCCAGAAAATGACAAGATAAGGTGGGATTGTAAAAACAAATGGGAAAGATGGGAAATGGAATCAGGAATGAGTGTTCAGTTAAAGAAATGTGGAGAAGCCATTGCAGAGCCAGCAAAGGGCTCACTTCTCTAGAAGGAGAGAAAAGTGTTTGGAGACATTTTGCAGGTATTACTTGACACCTGGAAGATAAGGCGAGGTCATGGGCACCCCAGACTTGGGTTGGACACGAGATGGCTCAGAGAAGGAGCCTTTTGGCGTTCTGGTCGTCCTGGACAGGGGACAGTTAACCGTGGTGGTTGAGGAATGGGTGTATTTACTGCTGTATTGTTATGATGGAAGTAACTGAGAATATTATAGATGATTTCTTTTATTAGAGGTATCTTTAATAATGGAAGAAAGAGTGTAATGCTGTATATTGGGGTAACAACATTTTAATAAAAAAAATGTTAAAAAAAAGAATTATCATCTAATGCTGCAGATTGTCTTACATAAGAAGTTTCATATTACAATTTTGAATAAAACCGTGCGTGCCTTTTATTCATTCCAAAGGGGAAATGAGTGAAATGCTTTACTCAGAAACAACATGTTCTGTCAATACCCCCTTCCCCCACAGCTCAGCAAAATTCCCCAGTCCTTCTGTTGGAAGCAGAATGCTTATATTACCTTAATTCCCAAGAAAGGAAACTGGACGCTTCCAGGTTGTCTGCGTGGAGACGAATGTCTTTGCATAACTGAACAAAGTTTGAGCCCAGTAGCTTTTATATGCCATACGCTTTGCGGCCCTGTTCAGACACACAGTATAATCAGACGTTGCTGCTGTTTCCTTCCGGATTTAAAGTGGCTGATCAGACAGCAACATCTGCCTCCCAGTATTACCTCCTGGTAGCTCCCCCAATCCTTCTCGGAACCGGATTATTTTGTTATCTGCTCATTTGTGGTGTTTTTTGAGTTCTCCAGTTTCACCTCGTCGTGTTCTCCGCCTGGATAGTTCTGCTGCGATATTAACCAACTTCCGGATGTCTGAAGGCTGTCCCAGAAAAAGGGGCCTCAGACATCCAGTTTACGGTTGCCATTTTTTTGACGACTTAGCAATATGTGCATAACTGCATAATGTTTTAACCTTTGCGCACAGCGCTTGTGCGCATAATGCACGCGTGTTCATAGTAGTGGAGAAAAAAAGAACTGCATGGTGCCGTCGTATGGACGGCAGAAGATGGTTTCACCGCGGAGTGATTTGAATTGCAGTATGGCAGCCTGAGCGATAATACCCGGAACAAAGATATTCGGAACAGAACCGGGTCAGTTTGACATGGACTCAACACGCTGTGTGGACAGGGCCTGAGTGGAGAACCCTTTGCCATAAGAAGCATTTCATTCATTCTAAAAGAGAAGATATTTCAAGCAAGTCCCCCCTCCCCCTAAGTTCTTCAGAGAGATTGCTGTTTTTTAATCAGGAAGAAATGAGAATGAAGCCCTTGGGGGGAAATGGAAGAGGGGAGGAGCCCCCACATGCCTACCTAGGATGGGGCCGAGGTGGGGTGGCAGGAGTGCCTAGTTGGAAGGCCTGACATGCCAGGGGAGAGAGTGTCCTGAGGCTGGATGGAATCGTAGAATCCTAGAGTTGGAAGGGACCCCCAGGGCCATCTAGTCCAACCCCCTGCACAAGGCAGGAAACTCACAAACACCTCCCCCTCAATTCACAGGATGTTCATTGCTGTCAGATGGCCACCTAGCCTCTGTTGAAAAACCTCCAAGGAAGGAGAGCCCACCACCTCCCGAGGAGGAAGCCTGTTAGAATCATAGAAGAGTTGAAAGGGACCTCCAGGGCCATCTAGTCCAACCCCCTGCACAATGCAGGAAACTCACAAACACCTCCCCCTCAATTCACAGGATGTTCATTGCTGTCAGATGGCCATCTAGCCTCTGTTGAAAACCTCCAAGGAAGGAGAGCCCACCACCTCCCGAGGAGGAAGCCTGTTAGAATCATAGAAGAGTTGAAAGGGACCTCCAAGGCCATCTAGTCGAAACCCCTGCTCAATGCAGGAAACTCACAAACACCTCCCCCTCAATTCACAGGATCCACATTGCTGTCAGATGGCCATCTAGCCTCTGTTTCAAAACCTCCAAGGAAGGAGAGCCCACCACCTCTCAAGGAGGAAGCCTCTTCCACTGAGGAATTGCTCTAACCGTCAGGAAGTTCTTCCTAATCTTGAGCTGGAAACTCTTTTGATTTAATTTCAACATGTTGGTTCTGGTCCTACCTTCCGGGGCCACAGAAAACAATTCCACACCATCCTCTAGATCAAGGGCAGCCAACAGTAGCTCTCCAGATGTTTTTTTGCCTACAACTCCCATCAGCCCCAGCCATTGGCCATGCTGGCTGGAGCTGATGGGAGTTGTAGGCAAAAAACATCTGGAGAGCTACCGCTGGCCACCCCTGCTGTAGATGACAGCCCTTCAAGTGCTTGAAGATGGTGATCCTATCACCTCTCAGCCGCCTCCTCTGCAGGCTAAACATCCCCAGCTCCTTCAACCTTTCCTCATAGGACTCGGTCTCCAGACCCCTCACCATCTTCGTCGCCCTCCTCTGGACCCCTCCAGCTTGTCTAGATCATTCTTAAAATGTGGTGCCCAACCTCGAGAGAGGAAGGCAGGTTGTAGTTCTCTGCCCCACCAGCATGCCATGCAGTCGGAGACACAGTGCCAGGCCTGTCCCAGGCAGGGAAGCCTCCCTCCTCCGGGCTGCTCCTGGCTGCAGGGGTGGCTTCCTTGTGAGGAGCCCAATCCTGCCTCCTCTTCCTCCTCCTCTTGTGTAACTCGTGCTCTCTTTTCTGCAGAGGAAGAAAGGCACCTGCGCGCAAACAACCGGATCTTCAACCTCCAGTTTGACTATGCTGTGAGTAGGGTGGAGCAAGGGGGCTGCTTCTTCGTGGGGCTGGGCAGAGGAGGAAGTGCCGTGGCTGCCCTTGGGCGGTGTGGGCAGGGCTGAGCCCCCTGGAAACCGAAGTGTGGCTGGTGGGAGGGGGTGTGGCGGCAGTCGTGTGCCAGGCTAGAAGGTGGCATTTCTGCTGGGTCCTGTCTTAAGAGCCCAGGCCCAGCTGGAAGAGAAGGTTTTCCCTGCAAAGACTCTGGGTTGTACCAGTTCGTACCCGACTGGCATAATGTGGAAGTCACGGAAGAGCCAGGCCTTCCGATCTGCTCCCAGCTGGGGAGCGGAGGGACCCATCATGCGCTGGGCTTCCTTCCTCAGCAGCACCAGCCGTGCCCCCATTCACCAAGAGAGTGGATTTCCAGCGCTCCCAGAAATTTGGAGAATTTCTGGAAATCCACTCTCTTGACAAATGTGGGCAGAGTTTCCTGCTGGGTGATAGATCGATCGGCGGAGCAGACAGAGCTTGCCGGCTCTATGAGTCGTCGGGATTTTCTGGCCTGCTCTGGATTCCTGGGAGCTGCCAAAGGAAGTGTTGACAAAGAATGTCACGCACACTCCAGTCTTGGTGGGTGGCCGGGTGGGGGGTGAGGGCTCCTTAGCTGGGGTGTCCAGAGCGCCCCCCCCCGCCTCCCTCTGGCCTCCCTCTTTCCAGACCTTTCAGGTGTTGGGGAGGTGGGTGGGGGGAGCAGAGGCTGGAAGCCCTCAGGAGGGCCCCAGTTCCCTGGCCTGTGATGAGGCAGCCAGGAAGGGTGGCGCTGTGGGTCTCAGTGTGTCTGGCTCTGGGGGCTCAAGGCAGCTCTGTACATCTTCAAGGACTTGGTGGGCTGTCCTATAGAGGAGGGGGTGGGATTGTTTTCTGTGGCCCCGGAAGGCAGGACCAGAACCAGTGGGTTGAAATTGGAGAAAGTGCAGAAAAGGGCAACTAGAATGATTAAAGGGCTGGAACACTTTCCCTTTGAAGAAAGGTTGAAACGCTTGGGACTCTTTAGCTTGGAGAAACGTCGACTGCGGGGTGACATGATAGAGGTTTACAAGATTATGCATGGGATGGAAAAAGTAGAGAAAGAAGTCCTTTTCTCCCTTTCTCACAATACAAGAACTCGTGGGCATTCGATGAAATTGCTGAGCAGACAGGTTAAAACGGATAAAAGGAAGTACTTCTTCACCCAAAGGGTGATTAACATGTGGAATTCACTGCCACAGGAGGTGGTGGCGGCCACAAGTATAGCCACCTTCAAGAGGGGGTTAGATAAAAATATGGAGAAGAGGTCCATCAGTGGCTATTAGCCACAGTGTGTATATGTGTGTGTGTGTGTGTGTGTATATAAAAATTTGTTGGGCCACTGTGTGACACAGAGTGTTGGACTGGATGGGCCATTGGCCTGATCTTACATGGCTTCTCTTATGTTCTTATGAAATTAAATCCAAAGAGTTTCCAGCCCTACTTTAGGAAGAACTTCCTAAAGGTTAGAGCAGTTCCTCAGTGGAACAGGCTTCCTCCTTGGGAGGTGTTTGTGAGTTTCCTGCATTGCACAGGGGGTTGGACTACATGACCCCAGAGGTCCCTTCCAACTCTATGATTCTATGAGTTAGAGCGGTTCCTCAGTGGAACAGGCTTCCTCGGGAGGTGATGGGCTCTCCTTCCTTGGAAGTTTTTAAACAGAGGCTAGAAGGCCATCTGACAGCAATGAGGATCCTGTGAATTTAGGGGGAGGTGTTTGTGAGTTTCCTGCATTGTGCAGGGGGTTGGACTAGATGGCCCTGGAGGTCCCTTCCAACTCTATGATTCTAACAGGCTTCCTCCTCGGCAGGTGGTGGGCTCTCCTTCCTTGGAGTTTTTTCAACAGAGGCTGGATGGCCATCTGACAGCAATGAAGGTCCTGTGAATTTAGGGGGAGGTGTTTGTGAGTTTCCTGCATTGTGCAGGGGGTTGGACGAGATGACCCTAGAGTTCCTTTCCAACTCTATGATTCTATGAGAGATATTTCTTTGGGCTTCACAGCTCCCAGTTGTCATGGGAGGGGCAGCAAGCAATGCCAGTCCTTGGCACTGAGCCCACTGAGTGGCAGCCGGGAGGTGGTCTGGTCGAGAGGAGCCAGCCTGCCCAGGGGGCTCCTCGGATGCCCCCTTCTGCTCCAAAATCTGCTCCCGCTGCTGATTTCTGTGCCTTCTGGCCCTGCAGAGTCTCCCCTGGCTGGAGCAGAAGAGTCAGGCCTTTCTTTTCTGTTAAATAAACCTTGGTTGCTGATTTCCGTGTCTTGTCTGTCAGGTTAAAAATCTATGAAAAGGGGCCTTTCCCTATCTCAGGGGTGGCCAAGGGTAGCTCTCCGGATGTTTTTTGCCTACAACTCCGGTCAGCCCCAGCCAGCATGGCCAATGGCTGGGGCTGATGGGAGTTGTAGGCAAAAAACATCCGGAGAGCTACCGTTGGCTACCCATGCCCTACCTGGCAAATAAGCACAGCCAGAGGCCAGCAGGTTTCCAAATAAGGGGCTTGACACACGACCAGTCTTGAATTTAAAGGTTGTGTCCCCCCCCCCTTTTATTTGGGGTTTAAAGTTCCTACAGGAGAGGCCAAAGTGGGGGGACTGAACACTCTTCCACCCAGAAGACAGCGGTCTCAGAGCCTCCTTTCTCTCACCCTCTGCTAGTCTGGTGTCCTGGTTGAGAGTAGCAGACTTTGATCTGGAGAGCCAGGTTCAATTCCCCGCTCCTCCTCCTCCGCATGGAACCAGTTGGGTGACGTTGGGCCAGTCCCGGTTCTCTCAGCACTCTCTCAGTCCCACCTGCCTCAGAAGGGGCCTGCTGGGGGGGAAGGAAGGGAGCTGCTGTGAGACTCCTCAGGGCAGAGAAAAGCACGGTATAAACGCCAGCTCTTCTCCTTCTGCCCTGCTCAGTGCCACTCTCCCCCCCTTCTGCTGCAGAATCATGTAGGGGACTTGGCCCTGCTGGGTTGGCCCCCTCCCTTTCCCCCTTTGCCTTAGTCACGATAAGTCTTGGGTTCAGGAGCAGCAGCAGAGCACTTGCTGGAGGCCAGGCGGTGGGGGAGAGGTGCAGCTGATGCAATGCAAGTGGGGGGAGCTGAGCTGACTCCAGGCTGTTTCCCTTCTGACCTCCGCCTTGCTCCTTGTCTTTCCCCAGAAAAACTCCATCAAGACGGCCAAGTACAACTGCCTCACCTTCCTGCCTCTCAACCTCTTCGAGCAGTTCCAGCGCATTGCCAACGCCTACTTCGTCTTCCTGCTCATTTTACAGGTTGAGAAAAACACCTTCACTTTCCTTGCCTGGCCAGGAGGGGGGGGGGTGAGGAGGGGGGGTCCCATTTTAGAAGAGCAGTTGTGGCTTGGGGTGCAGCCAGGGCCGTAGCCAGGATGTCATAGAACCCTAGAGTTGGAAGGGACCTCCAGGGTCATCTAGTCCAACCCCCTGCACAATGCAGGAAACTCACAAACGCCTCCCCCTAAATTCACAGGATCTTCATTGCTGTCAGGTGGCCATCTAGCCTCTGTTTAAAAACCTCCAAGGAAGGAGAGCCCACCACATCCTGAGGAGGAAGCCTGTTCCACTGAGGAACTGCTCTAATGGTCAGGAAATTCTTCCTAATGTTGAGCCGGAAACTCTTTTGATTTAATTTCATCCCGTTGGTTCTGGACCTACCTTCCAGGGCCACAGGAAACAATTCCACATCATCCTCCATAGGACAGCCCTTCAAGTCCTTGAAGATGGTGATCCTATCACCTCTCAGCAAAAAAAAAAAGCAAAAAGACCAGCAGCAATGCTAGTACTTGTCTTAGCAGTAGTCTGTGCGAAAAGAATCTAGGGGTCTTAGTGGATCAGACGCTGATCATGAGTCAGCAGTGTGATGCGGTGCCTAAAAAGGCAAATGCAATTTTGGGCTGTATCAACAGAAGTCTAGTGTCCAGATCATGTGATGTGATGGTGTCGCTTTACTCTGCTCTGGTAAGACCTCCCCTGGAGTATTGTGTTCAGTTGTGGGCACCACATTTTAAGAAGGATATAGACAAGCTGGAACAGGTCCAGAGGAGGGCGACAAAGTTGGTGAGGAGTCTGGAGTCCAAGTCCTAGGAGGAAAGATTGAAGGAGCTGGGGATGTTTAGCCTGGAGAAGAGGCGGCTTAGAGGTGATAGGATCACCATCTTCAAGGACTTTAAGGGCTGACCTATAGAGGATGGTGTGGTTGGACTAGATGACCCTAAAGGTCCCTTCCAACTGTATGATTCTATGAACTTCCTCACCGTTGGAGCGGTTCCTCAGTGGAACAGGCTTTCTCCTTGGGAGGTGGTGGGCTCTCCTTCCCTGGAGGTTTTTCAACAGAAGCTAGATGGCCACCTGACAGCAATGAGGATCCTGTGAATTTAGGGGGAGGGGTTTGTGAGTTTCCTGCATTGTGCAGGGGGTTGGGCTAGATGACCCCGGAGGTCCCTTCCAACTGTATGATTCTGTGAGCCCTAGAAGTACAGTGTGAGGTCCAATTCATGGTTTTTAAAGCATTTTGAAAACGGAAAATCTTCGTAGGACTGCTGTAAATAAAGCAAAATGCCAAGGAAGAGAACTGCTTAAAGTGCAGGGATTCTTCCAGCCCGCCGGCCTCGTGAAGGGAAACTCCTGAGAGGCCACCAGGATTCCTCTGGCAAAGTGCCGGCAGGCCAGGAGGGAGCATTTTCCAGCCCTGTTTTGTTAGGCTGAAGCCCTCTGGGAAATCCCTGGCTGATGGCTTCCCGAAATGGGCGTGTGAACCAGCTGCAAAGGCCCCCTCTGTTGGGGGAGTTCAAAGAAAAAAAACCAGCAGCAGAAACATAGTCCGGGTTGTCAAATGCCTGACCAATGGGAGGGAGGGGCGGGATTGGTCCTCCTCACCAAGCAGCGAAAGGACATTAGGAAGAACTTCCTGACCGTTAGAGCGATTCCTCAGTGGAACAGGCTTCCTCCTCGGGAGGTGGTGGGCTCTCCTTCCTTGGAGGTTTTGGAACAGAGGCTAGACGGCCATCTGACAGCAATGAGGATCCTGTGAATTTATGGGGAGGTGTTTGTGAGTTTCCTGCATTGTGCCGGGGGTTGGACTAGATGGCCCTGGAGGTCCCTTCCAACTCTTCTATGATTCTAGGATTCTTCAGGAGGTAGTGGGCTGTCTTTCCTTGGAGGTTTTGAAGCAGAGGCTAGGTGGCCACCTGACAGCAATGAAGATCCTGTGGATTTAGGGGGAGGTGTTTGGGAGTTTCCTGCATTGTGCAGGGGGTTGGGCTAGATGACCCTGGAAGTCTCTTCCAACTCTTCTATGATTCTAACAGGCTTCTTCCTTGGGAGTTGGTGGGCTCTCCTTCCTTGGAAGTTTTTAAGCAGAGGCTAGATGGCCATCTGACAGCAATGAAGATCCTGTGAATTTAGGGGGAGGGGTTTGTGAGTTTCCTGCATTGTGCAGGGGGTTGGACTAGATGACCCTAGAGGTCCCTCCAACTCTTTGATTCTATGAAGTTCTTGACCGTTGGAGCAGTTCCTCAGTGGAAGAGGCTTCCTCCATGGGAGGTGGTGGGCTCTCCTTCCTTGGAGGCTTTTCAACAGAGGCTAGATGGCCATCTGTGAGCAATGAAGATCCTGTGGATTTAGGGGGAGGTGTTTGTGAGTTTCCTGCATTGTGCAGGGGGTTGGACTCGATGACCCTGGAGGTCCCTTCCCACTCTAGGATTCTACTTGTTCAGAGTGGCGGTGAGCAATGAGACAGATTGGGGGGCCCATACGTTTGGAAGGTGGGGGTTGAAAAGATAGCCCTGGCCCCACTGTATCTAGGGGTCTGGGTGGGGGTCTTTGAGAGGGCCCTGAATTTGCAGCTGGGCATGTGGGAGCAGGAACAGAAAAGGTTCTTAGGACTGACCATGCAATGCATTCAGCTTGCTGTTTCCTGCCCTGCTTGTGGGGTTCCCCCATCCCTTCACCTTTCCCTCCATGGCCTTCTTGCTGTGGCCTGGTGGACGTGGGAGTGTTGGGCCCAGGCAGCTCCTCCCTGCACCCTTCTGGCTTCAGCCCCTGCTGCTGCTGGCTGGCTGGCTGGGGGTGTCTCCAGAGGCTTGCTGGCCTGCCTGTGCACCTCACAAAGGGGCTGGGCTGGGCTCGCACTGAGGATGCTGGCCATGGTCAGGCAAGGAGGAGAGAGCCAGAAGGGGCTGCAGGAGGCCTGTGGAGGGGGGGAGCCTTGGGCAGTGTGGCCAGCCACAGGTGGGGTCAGGCAGGACACCTGAGCGTTGACTCCTTGCAGGCAGTGCTCCGTGGCAGCCCTGTGGAGCCAGCCAGGGTGGGGGCGGAGGGGGAGGCTGAGCCCCTTGCACCCCACGTGCCTGTTGAGTCCTGCCTGTTTCTGCTCTTGCAGCTCATCCCGCAGATCTCCTCTCTTTCCTGGTTCACCACGGTGGCCCCCCTGGTCTTGGTGCTGGCTGTGTCTGCTGTGAAGGATGCCATCGACGACTTTGTAAGCTTCTGAACCCCGTTCCTTTTCTCAGCTGGCAGCAGAGCCTGAGTCCAGCGAACTGAGGAGGGGCACCCCTCAGCGGGGGGGGGGGGCGGCCTAAATGGGGCTGCAGGGAGGCCATCTCTGCTGCCGCCCCTCGCTGGCCAGGGGATTGAGTGCTGGGGGAGGGGGGTTGTCGCTGCCCAGCAATGGACCTCGTCCCTTTGCCCTCTGGGAAGAGGCGCCACCCGGTGGCCAGCGGAAAGATCCTGTTAGGGAAGCATCCTCCATTCCGTCTGCCTCGGGGTGACGGCGGCTGAGCCCAAAGTGAAAGATGAGGCTGAGGGGCTGGCTGCAAGACGGTGGGTTCTGCAAATGCCAAACCCAGCCTCGCCCGAGGGGAGGGCGTGGCACGTCCACACTGGCTTGGGGGGCCGCTGCAGGGCAGAGGGGGCCAGCCTGCTGCAGGGTCTCCGTAGACCTCGCGGACAGATGGGAGCCTGAGGGGTCCGAGGAAGCCGGCTCAGAACCTGTTTCCTGGGGCGCTCTGGGGGAACTCCTCAGGGGTGCTTGTGTGGTGGAAAGGCTGAGAAGAAGGCCTCCCCCAGGACAGCTGTTTTGGCCATCTGGGAGGGGCCCGAGGAGTTCCCCCCAGTCTCTGTGCCCCCAGCCTGGTCCCTGAGCCAGCCAGGAGCAGAGAGGCCCAGCCAGCAGAGAGCCCGTCCTCTCTGGCTTCAGTGGTGGGCAGGGCCCCCACTTGTGGGTCAGGCAGGTGCTCACAGTGGGCGTTGTGTGCATTGGGTTGCCAACTCTGGGCTGGGAAATCCCTGGAGATGTCAGGGGGGCACCTGAGGAGGGGGTGGGGTTGAGGAGGGGAGCGGAGGGAAGCTCAGGAGGGGCTTGTGCTGTTCCATCCACCCTCCCATGCAGCCTGCATCTCCAGGGAACTGATCTCTGGAAACCAGTTGCAATTCCAGGAGAGCTCCAGGTCCCACCTGGAGGTTGTAACAACAGGAGAGAAGTCACTACAAGAACGACAACATGCACAACTCAATCGTTATAGTGACAAATTACTACGTAATAAAGTGCATACACAAAATGCAAAACATAATTCATGAAATTTCTTCCACAAAGAGTCCCGGTGTGCAGGCTGCCGACTTCAAAAAGTCCTGGTTCGATTGCCACTCTTCCAGCAAAGGGGGCTCCATCAATTGTCAAAAAAAAGACGTCCCCCTTCAGTGCCGCTCACTGTTGATCTTTCCAGTGCGTTGCTTGCGGTGAAATGTTTTTTAAGATGCTGTGGGAATGGAACTTCTCCAGGAGGATTCCAAACTGGCATTATGCTCTAAGGCAGCTCAACGCCTTGAGGTTTTTCAACAGAGGCTGGATAGCCACCTGACAGCAATGAGGATCCTGTGAATTGAGGGGGAGGGGTTTGTGAGTTCCCTGCATTGTGCAGTGGGTTGGACTAGATGACCCTGGAGGTCCCTTCCAACTCTAGGATTCTATTCTATGTGTAGCAGAAGACAAGAACCTGTTCAGGGAATTCCTATGAGTGTTTCATTCTACGTGTGAGGATTGAATGCTTCTGCATCTAATGGATCAACTCTATGATTCTAACATCAGGAAGAACTTCCTGACCATTAGAGCGATTCCTCAGTGGAACAGGCTTCCTCCTCGGGAGGTGGTGGGCTCTCCTTCCTTGGAGGTTTTTCAACAGAGGCTAGATGGCCACCTGACAGCAATGCAGATCCTGTGAATTGAGGGGGAGGTGTTTGTGAGTTTCCTGCATTGTGCAGGGGGTTGGACTAGATGGCCCTGGAGGTCCCTTCCAATTCTCAGATTCTAGGGTTCTGTAACTGTTGTCCCACCTGGAGGCTGGCAGCCCTCTCAGCCCTGGGGCCTTCTGCCTTGGGGAAGGGGGGAAGGAGGGTGGGGTCCTGGATTGAGTGCTTCACCCCGTTTTGTGTGACTGCCTTCTTCTCATTTCCCAGAATCGACACAAAAGCGACAAGCAGGTCAACAACCGCCCCGTGCAGGTGCTCCTCAATGGCAGGTGAGGCCAGCTTGATTCCCAGCGGCCGGGAGACCCAGAGACTGGTCAGCAGGCTCCTGTTGTGGAGCTGCGTGGGGGGCGGGGTCCACAGGGCTTGTGCTGGAGGGGGGGGAACCTTCTCCTTTTCGCCCACCGGAGCCCCCGCCCCACGGCCCCCTGTTGGAAAGGCCAGGATTTTGCAGGAGTGGGAAGCTGCCAGCCTGGGGAGAAGGCCAGGGAGCCCGTGGCTGGGCATGCAGGGGGTTTCCGAGGGGCCACCTGAGAGTCCCTGCCTGCCAATGCCAGCTAAGCCCCCAATGCAGGAATCGCCCCACCCCAGCTAGTGGCTTCTCTGCCCAGCTGCTCTCAGGCAGGGCTCTCTCATGGCAGCTGCCACAAGCGCCATGCACTCTTTGCTCAGCTGCGGCTCCTTGCCGGTGTTGAGCGGCTTACCTCGCAAGGGTGTCATAAGGAATAATGAGACCCGTGGAGACCTGCAGGGAAAAGGCGGCCGAAAGGGGACAGCTGAAAGAGGAGACTGTGTGGCAAAGGACTTGGCATCGCTCTCCCCTCCAGGCCTGGGTAGTAGCAGGTGTCATCCAGCATCAAAAGTTGAGCAAGGGCAGCCTGGGTGGTGGTGGTGATGTTACCTCCCGGTCTTGCAAGCCGACTAAGAACATAAGAGAAGCCCTGTTGGATCAGGCCAATGGCCCCTCCAGTCCAACACTCTGTGTCACATAAGAACATAAGAGAAGCCCTGTTGGATCAGGCCAATGGCCCATCCAGTCCAACACTGCGTCACATAAGAACATAAGAGAAGTCCTGTTGGATCAGGCCAATGGCCCATCCAGTCCAACACTGTGTCACATAAAAACATAAGAGAAGCCCTGTTGGATCAGGCCAATGGCCCATCCAGTCCAACACTCTGTGTCACATAAGAACATAAGAGAAGTCCTGTTGGATCAGGCCAATGGCCCATCCAGTCCAACACTGTGTCACATTAGAACATAAGAGAAGCCCTGTTGGATCAGGCCAATGGCCCATCCAGTCCAACACTCTGTGTCACATAAGAACATAAGAGAAGTCCTGTTGGATCAGGCCAATGGCCCATCCAGTCCAACACTGTGTCACATAAGAACATAAGAGAAGCCCTGTTGGATCAGGCCAATGGTCCATCCAGTCCAACACTCTGTGTCACATAAGAACATAAGAGAAGCCCTGTTGGATCAGGCCAATGGCCCATCCAGTCCAACCCTGTGTCACATAAGAACATAAGAGAATTCCTGTTGGATCAGGCCAATGGCCCATCCAGTCCAACACTCTGCCACATAAGAACATGAGAAGCCCTGTTGGATCAGGCCAATGGCCCATCCAGTCCAACACTCTGTGTCACATAAGAACATAAGAGAAGCCCTGTTGGATCAGGCCAATGGCCCATCCAGTCCAACACTCTGTGTCACATAAGAACATAAGAGAAGCCCTGTTGGATCAGGCCAATGGCCCATCCAGTCCAACACTCTGTGTCACACAGTGGCCAAAAAACAAACAAACCCAAGTGCCATCAGGAGGTTCACAATGGGTCTAGAAGCCCTTCCACTTTGCCCCCCCCCCCCCAGCAGCAAGAATACAGAGCATCACTGCTCCAGAAAGTTCCAATAATATACTGTGGCTAATAGCTACTCATGGACCTCGGCTCAATATTTTTATCTACCCCCTCTTAAAGCTGTCTATGCTTGTAGTCGCCACCTCCTGTGGCAGTGAATTCCACATGTTAATCCCCCTTTGGGTGAAGAAGGACTTCGTTTCATCCATTTTAACCCGACTGTTCAGCAATTTCATCGAATGCCCACGAGTTCTTGCATTGTGAGAAAGGGAGAAAAGTACTTCTTTCTCTACTTTCTCCATCCCGTGCATAATCTTGTAAACCTCTATCATGTCACTCCGCAGTCGACGTTTCTCCAAGCTAAAGAGCCCCAAGCGTTTCAACCTTTCTTCATAGGGAAAGTGTTCCAAACCTTTAATCATTCTAGGTGCCCTTCTCTGGACTGGCAGATTGGTTCACTTTGTTTATATCAGGGTGGCCAAACTTGCTTAAGGTCAGAGCCGCATGAAATAAACATCAGATGTTTGAGAGCTGCAAGACAGGCAGGCAGGCAAGTAGATGGTGGGAGGGGGAGGGAGAGGTGGACAGAAAGCAACTTTAACTTCTAATGCATTCTCCAAGCTGCTGGCTGGCTTGGCTTGGAGAAGTGATTTAAAGAGAGAACTGCCTTCTCCAAGCCGGCCAATGTGGTGGCGGGGGCTTCCAGAGCCGCACAACATGTGTGTAAGAACCACATGTGCCTCCTGAGCCTCAGCTTGGCCACCCCTGGTTCATATCGTGGCTTTCTCCCCACTGGGGAGCCAAAGCAGCTGACGTCATTCCCCTCTCCTCTCTTTTATCCTCAGAACAACAACCACACCCCTGTGGGGTGGGTGAGGCTGAGAGCCTGTGACTGCCCCAAGGTCACCCAGCGAGCTTCCCAGGTAGAGTAGAGATTCGAACTTGGGTCTCCTGGATCCCAGTCTGACACTTTAACCACACCACACTGGTTCCAAGAGACGTGCCACTTAGCCACAGAAAGGATGGTTGCCTCACCCGCCCCCTGCTTTGGACCCACTGGGACAAGGTGGAGCCACTCCCTGGCGAATGACGCTCCTTCCAAAGTTTGCTTTTCAAGTTCATCCCCCCATCTTTGCCCTGCAAATCACAGCATCACCCACAACACCCAGAGGGTGATTAACGTGGAATTCACTGCCACAGGAAGTGGTGGCAGCTACAAGCATAGCCACCTTCAAGAGGGGATTGGATAAAAATATGGAGCACAGGTCCATCTGTGGCTATTAGCCACAGTGTGTGTGTGTGTGTGTGTGTGTATTTTGGCCACTGTGTGACACAGAGTGTTGGACTGGATGGGCCATTGGCCTGATCCAACATGGCTTCTCATGTTCTTCCTGCAATCCTGCAGCTGCTGGGTCTGCTGTGACCCCTGGTGCAGTGCCAAGACAGAGCCCGAGGGTGAGGGGCACAGCCCACGCTGCCTGCTGCAAGGATCCTTGGGAGGTTGGGGGCCTCCTGCCTCCCTCCCCCCTTTTGCCAGTGGGGTTTTCTTCCAGGTTGAAGGCGGAGCGCTGGCTGAACGTCGAAGTGGGGGACATCATCAAGCTGGAAAACAACGACTTCGTGACGGTGAGCGAGGCCGAGCCGCGAGCTCTCCGGGTTTCCCTGCCCACTGCTGGAGATGCAGACCCAAAGGCCCTGGAGTTTCCCATGGGGGGTGGATTGCAGGTGGTTTTCCTGTGGCATCCAATAGATGCTTCCCAGTGCCCCCCCCCATGTCCCTTGCAGTGGCCCACAGCATGGCGGTGGGGTGAGGGCTGCGTCAGGTTTTTGGAAACCAACATAAGAGAAGCCCTGTTGGACCAGGCCAATGGCTCATCCAGTCCAACACTCTGTGTCACATAAGAACATAAGAGAAGCCCTGTTGGATCAGGCCAATGGCTCATCCAGTCCAACACTCTGTGTCACATAAGAATATAAGAGAAGCCCTGCTGGATCAGGCCAGTGGCCCCTCCAGTCCAACACTCTGTGTCACAGAAGAACATAAGAGAAGCCCTGTTGGATCAGGCCAAGGGCCTACCCAGTCCAACACTCTGTGTCACAGAAGAACATAAGAGAAGCCCTGTTGGATCAGGCCGGTGGCCCCTCCAGTCCAACACTCTGTGTCACAGAAGAACATAAGAGAAGCCATGTTGGATCAGGCCAGTGGCCCTTCCAGTCCAACACTCTGTGTCACATAAGAACATAAAAGAAGCCCTGTTGGAACAGGCCGATGGCCCATCCAGTCCAACACTCTGTGTCACATAAGAACATAAGAGAAGCCCTGTTGGATCAGGCCAGTGGCCCCTCCAGTCCAACACTCTGTGTCACATAAGAACAGAAGAGAAGTCCTGTTCGATCAGGCCAGTGGCCCCTCCAGTCCAACACTCTGTGTCACATAAGAACAGAAGAGAAGCCCTGTTGGATCAGGCCAGTGGCCCCTCCAGTCCAACACTCTGTGTCACATAAGAACATAAGAGAAGCCCTGTTGGATCAGGCTAATGGCCCATCCAGTCCAACCCTCTGTCTGTCACACAGTGGCCAAAAAACCCAGGTGTCATCAGGAGGTCCACCAGTGGGGCCAGGACACTAGAAGCCCTCCCACTGTGCCCCCCAAGCACCAGGAAAACAGAGTACCACTGCCCCAGGCATGAGAACATAAGAGAAGCTCTGTTGGATCAGGCCTGTGGCCCATCCAGTCCAACGCTCTATGTTACACAGTGGCCAAAAACCCAGGTGACATCAGGAGGTCCATCAGTGTGGCCAGGACACTAGAAGCCCTCCCACTGTGCCCCCCCAAGCACCAAGAATACAGAGCATCACTGCCCCAGACACAAGAACATAAGAGAAGCCATGCTGGATCAGCCCAATGGCCCCTCCAGTCCAACACTCTGTGTCACACAGTGGCCAAAAAACCCAGGTACCTTTAGGAGGTCCACCAGTGGGGCCTGAACACTAGAAGCCCTCCCACTGTGCCCCCCCCAAGCACCAAGAATACAGAGCATCACTACCCCAGACACAAGAACATAAGAGAAGCCATGTTGGATCAGGCCAATGGCCCATCCAGTCCAACACTCTGTGTCACATAAGAAAAGCCCTGTTGGATCAGGCCAGTGGCCCATCCAGTCCAACGCTCTGTGTCACCTAGTGGCCAGAAAGCCCAGGTGCCATCAGGAGGTCCACCAGTGGGGCCAGGACACTAGAAGCCCTTCCACTGTGCCCCCCCCCAAGCACCAAGAATACAGAACATCACTGTCTCAGAAATAAGAGAAGTCATGTTGGATCAGGCCAATGGCCCATCCAGTCCAACACTCTGTGTCACACAGTGGCCAAAACCCCAGGTGCCATCAGGAGGTTCATCAGTGGGGCCAGGACACTAGAAGCCCTCCCACTGTTGCCCCCTCCCCAAGCACCAAGAATACAGAGCATCCCTGCCCCAGACAGAGAGTTCCAACAACAGCAGCAGCTGCAATCTGATGTTTCGGTAGCCTCAGGCCATTATAGCAGTCTGTCTGTCAGATTCTGTGAAGTTCCAGCTGGGAAGAACAGAACTTTGCCACCTGCACCAGTGCTGAGGTCTTGCCCAAAACCTTGTAGGGGAGATTGGAGGGAAGATGGGGAAGCTCTGTGATGTCAGGAGGGGGTTGGGAGTGGGGGGGGGGAGATGCAAGCTGTGTGGAAGCGTCCCAAGCGGAGGCCATAGAAAGGTTGCTGCCCCGGGAGGAAAGGCCAGCCTGGGCTTCACAGACAGCCTCTGCTTGGCATGCCGGAAGTCCCAGGTTCAGTTCCTGCCACCTCCATTTAAAGGCCCAGGTAGCAGGGGATGTGGAAGATCGAGACCCCGGAGAGCCACAGCCAGTCTGAGCTGACAGATGTGTTTGGCAGGTTATCCTCACATCTGTGGGGCTCAGCTTCCGAGTTTCAAACTGCTGCCAACACAAAAGCCACTTTCTATTAGGCCACACCCCATGATGTCACCATTGTTTTGCGCAGGGTTTGTTTGTAGAAAAAGCCCAGCAGGAACTAATTTGCATATTAGGCCACACCCCTGACGCCAAGCCAGCCAGAACTGCGTTCCTGTGCATTCCTGGTCAACGAAAGGCCCTGCATCGGCCGCATGTGTATCCGAAGCAGAAGGATGCGCGGCCCCCCTTGCCTGCCCCTCCTCAGTTGTGCCCACTGAGTGGTCTGGATGCATTTCCCGGCGTCTCTTGGAGCATGGCTGAGTCACAACTAGATGAGGGCCAGCTTGACTTTCACTTCTTGATCTATGGCCAGAAACATCAGATCCACTTTAAGGTTCTTCTTCTAACCTTTCAGGCTTTGAATGGTCTGGGCCCAAGGTGCCCGCCGGACTGCCTTTTGCGCTCACGAGAGCAAAACCTGCTGGTGATCCTGGCCCCAGATATCAACCAGTCAGTCGAATGAACCTTTAATGGCATAATAATACAATAAAAGAGGGACAAGCCAGAACCCACTGAAGGTCAAAAGGCAGAGCAGGCAGGCAGAATAGATCTATATATTGTATTCTCTAGTCCTTGACTTCCCTGCACAGGACAGAAACTCAGCCGCAGGTGCAGTGATTTCGGGGGACTTGTCGGATAACAAAAAGGCTAAATCGTTATGGGTCAAGGTTTTGAAGAGGGGAGAAGAGGCCGAATCCAGCGGTGGCTCAGAGAAGAGTAATGAAGGCAGTGAAAAAGAATATGTTGTACGGAATCAGGTTCCCTAAAGAGGCAGCAGCAAACTCTTTCCTTATAAGGAATGCGCTTATATCTGCCTTTCAAGACAGTCGAAGGGGAAAGATTAAATCTGGCAGGCAGAAAGGCTCTGCAATGTAAGGGATCTGTCAGGTTGGGAAAATACTGCATCATAGAATCTTGTGCGAAAGAGAGGCCAAAATAATGAGGGGACGGCTCAAATATATATCTGGCCCTCAACCAAAGGCAGGGCTTTCTCAGCCCTGGCTCTGGCCTGGTGGAACTCTCTCCCTGGAGACATCCCCGCCCTGCAGGACCTGCTGCTGTTCGGCCCGGAGTGCAAAACAGAGATGTCACGTTCTCTGGGTGCAGGCAGGCAGGCGTCCAAAGCCAGTCCAAGGTCAAAGTCCAGGAAGTCAAGCAGGAGCCAAGTCACCAAGGCAGAATCACAAACCGGAAGCAGAAGTCAGTGTCCAAAAGCCAAAAGGTCAGGGTGCCAAGGAAATCAAGCAGGGCAGGATCAGGAAGAAGCGTGGATACAAGCCAGAGAATAGACTGGCTTGCCTCACCATCTTCAAGGACTTGAAGGGCTCTCCTATAGAGGATGGTGTAGAATTGTTTTCTGTGGCCCCGGAAGGTAGGACCAGAACCAGTGGGTTGAAATTAAATCAAAAGAGTTTCCGGCTCAACATCAGGAAGAACTTCCTGACCTTTACAGCGATTCCTCAGTGGAACAGGCTTCCTTGGGGGGTGGTGGGCTCTCCTTCCTTGGAGGTTTTTCAACAGAGGCTAGATGGCCACCTGACAGCAATGAGGATCCTGTGAATTTAGGGGGAGGCGTTTGTGAGTTTCCTGCATTGTGCAGGGGGTTGGACTAGGTGACCCTGGAGGTGCCTTCCGACTCTTCTATGATTCTAACAGGCTTCCTCCTTGGGAGGTGGTGGGCTCTCCTTCCTTGGAGGTTTTTTAACAGAGGCTAGATGGCCATCTGACAGCGATGAAGATCCTGTGAATTTAGGGGGAGGTGTTTGTGAGTTTCCTGCATTGTGCAGGGGGTTGGACTAGGTGACCCTGGGGGTCCCTTCCAACTCTCGGTTTCTATGATTCTATGAGTCGATGCAAATTGGCTGAGTCCTGGTGTCTCCATGGACGACACCAGATCCTGTGCCTGCTGAGATGCTGCGTCATCAACATGGACGTTGAAATCTCCCAGAACGAATAGCCTGGGGAAGTCCAGTGCTTAGGTGGGCACAGCATCCAGTGGGGCAGGCAGGCTTCCTGGTGGTGCAGTAGGCGGTCGGTGCCCCGCCCAGATTGCCGAACTCTCCTCGGCTTCCCACACTAGAGCGACACACTCAATGCCGGCAGTGTTTGGGGCAGAAAGCGCCCTGAAAGAAAAAGAGTCCCGGACAAACACAGCAGCTCCACCCCCCCCCCCACCCATTTCTCCGAGACTGGTGGGAGGAAAGCATCCTCTGGGAGGAAAGCCAGTCTGAGACTGAGGGTTGATGTTTTTAATGGTTTTTACTGGAAACTGAGCAATTATTTTGGTTTATACAAATGAACATTTATTGCCATGTCTTACCTATATTGTATGTTATAGATGTCCGCTGCCCCGAGTTCTTTGGGGAAGGCAGTATAGAAATGTAATGAATACTAACCAATTCAGGAGGGAGATGAGCCCCTCCAGCCTCACTCGCTGCTCTCCTCCTACACAGGCTGACCTCCTCTTGCTGTCCAGCAGTGAACCCCACAGTCTGACCTACATCGAGACGGCCGAATTGGATGGGTGAGTCTGCAGCCTTTGCCCAGGCAAGAATCCTTTAGGGGACCCAGAAATGAAGGACTTCGGAGGAAGGCTCAGTCTAGATGACCTGGGAAGCCTTCCTGCCAACAGGGGATGGGAAAAGCCTTTCTGGAGCTGGGAACCTGGGAAACCATTGGTGGTCAGAGTAGGCGTACAGTGGCCAGTGGTCTGCCTGGCTGTAAGAACATCAAGAGAGTGCTGAATCCTCAGGCAGGACTACTGATCCACAGGACATAAGAGACTGGAGGGGCCACTGGCCTGATCCAAGATGGCTTCTCTTATGTTCTTATGTGACTCAGACTGTTGGACTGGACGGGCCATTGGCCTGATCCAACATGACTTCTCTTCTGTTCTGATGTGTGACGCAGAGTGTTGGACTGGAGGGGCCATTGGCCTGATCCAACAGGGCTTCTCTTATGTTCTTATGTGACACAGAGTGTTGGACTGGAGGGGCCATTGGCCTGATCCAACAGGGCTTCTCTTATGTTCTTATGTGACACAGAGTGTTGGACTGGAGGGGCCACTGGCTTGATCCAACAGGGCTTCTCTTATGTTCTTATGTGACACAGAGTGTTGGACTGGAGGGGCCATTGGCCTGATCCAACAGGGCTTCTCTTATGTTCTTATGTGACACAGAGTGTTGGACTGGAGGGGCCATTGGCCTGATCCAACAGGGCTTCTCTTATATTCTTATGTGACACAGAGTGTTGGACTGGATGGGCCACTGGCCTGATCCAACAGGGCTTCTCTTATGTTCTTATGTGACACAGAGTGTTGGACTGGATGGACCATTGGCCTGATCCAACAGGGCTTCTCTTTTCTTATGTGACACAGAGTGTTGGACTGGAGGGGCCACTGGCCTGATCCAACAGGGCTTCTCTTATGTTCTTATGTGACACAGAGTGTTGGACTGGATGGGCCACTGGCCTGATCCAAAAGGGCTTCTCTTATGTTCTTATGTGACACAGAGTGTTGGACTGGATGGGCCATTGGCCTGATCCAACAGGGCTTCTCTTTTCTTATGTGACACAGAGTGTTGGACTGGAGGGGCCACAGGCCTGATCCAACAGGGCTTCTCTTATGTGACACAGAGTGTTGGACTGGAGGGGCCACTGGCCTGGTCCAACAGGGCTTCTCTTATGTTCTTATGTGACACAGAGTGTTGGACTGGAGGGGCCACTGGCCTGATCCAAAAGGGCTTCTCTTATGTTCTTAAAGTGGGGTGGGGGGTAGCTTCACTGCTGTGGTTTAGACTCCACAGAGTCTTGAATGCTCCCCCTCCCCTGGCTGCCATGTCTGCTGCAGCGCAGAAGTCCAGCCCGGGCACCGTCTGTGTGGGCAGCTGTGGCCAAATACTTTCGAGGTCACTGCTCTACTAAAAAAAACTCAAAGCAGTTAAAATGTTATACACGAACCATTTAAAAATCACTTTCAGCAGTCACAGAGACGGCAGAAAGCATAACATCCTGTGGAAAACCATAAAATACAAGCCAGGAAATGTCTCCACATCAGAGAACAGAACAAACACCCCCCAAAGCCTGCCAGGAGGAGCGTGTGTTGAGTTTATGTTGTACCGTTTTTTTAAAAGCTTTATGATTCTCTGTAAGCTGTTGGGAGTTAATAATAAAGAAAATTTTGGAAGAAGAAGACGAAGAAGCAGCGTGCCTTCCCCCTGGCCCTCCGAAGGGAAGGCCACTGTGGGTGTTGTGTGTTCAGCAGGCCCTTGCTGGCTGATCTCTGGGCACGAGGGGCCCGGCTCCTTTGGAGGGGGCTTCTGGGGCATTAATGCCCACCGAGGGTGGCGCCTCCTGCGGTCCCTGGGGTGCTGTGGAGCTCAGGGCACAGAGAACGCAAGGGGCGTCAGGGGAGGCTGGCTTTGGAGAGGTGCCCAGACCTTGCCCTGGGGTGCCATTGCTGAAGGGGCCCCCCTGGCTTCTCTGGGTGACAGGCCAAGTGCCATCTCAGCCACGCACCCATCTTAGAGAGCAGGACGCGACCTGGCCGAAGGACGTCCCCTCCTGCCTGGCCGTGGCCGTGACCCGCAGCTCTCTGTCTCCTCAGGGAAACAAATCTGAAGGTGCGGCAAGCCCTGACGGTCACTGCCGAGATGAGAGAGGACCTGCAGGCCCTGAGCAGCTTTGAGGGTGAGTGCCGCAGGCGGGCGGGGGCAGCCGGAGCCCTTCTCTTCGCAGGCCATGAAGGCGGCTGGTCCAGCCCCACGATGCCTCCCCCTCCCCCCCCCAGCAGTCAGAGGAGCTGGGCTGCATGGGCCCTGGGTGGGGCTGGCCCGGCAGGGTGGCTTCCTCTTGGCCAGGAGCTGCCCTCAGAGCCCAGGCCGGGGTGGGGGGGGGGAGTGGCTTTGATTTCTCCGCTGATGCCTTCCTTTCTCCTCCTCCTCTGCTCTGTCTGCTCAGCCCTTTGGCTTCTGATCTGCCCACCTGGCTCTCTCCGAGCACAAGGGAGCGCGGGATTGTGGGAAGGAAGGGAGGCTGCCTCTGAGAGGGTGGAGCTGGATGACTGGCAGCTCCTGGCCGGGCTGAGCCGTTGGGGCGGGGCAGGGGGTGGCCCGGAAGCTCCGGGAGGAGGAAGGGTCTCGAGCAGTTCTGTGCTGGGCTCAGGCAGGAAGCTTCTGGCGCAGCATCACAAGCCGGGGCAGCTGTGCTGGAGGAGGCCTTCCCTTTCCTGCAGTGGCCAGACAGGGGCGGGGGGGGGGAGGCATCCCTACAGCAACAGGCACAGACACACCCCGGAGCCCAGCCAGTGCAGTCACCCCAGGATGTGCCAGCCAGAGTTAGGATGGGCAGTCAGAGAATCAGAAGAGTCGTAAGGGACCTCCAGGGCCATCTAGTCCAACCCCCTGCACAATGCAGGGAACTCACAAACACCTCCCCCTGAATTCACAGGATCCGCATTGCTGTCAGGTGGCCATCTAGCCTCTGTTGAAAAACCTCCAAGGAAGGAGAGCCCACCACCTCCCGAGGAGGAAGCCTGTTAGAATCACAGAAGAGTTGGAAGGGACCTCCAGGGTCATCTAGTCCAACCCCCTGCACAAGGCAGGAAACTCAGAAACACCTCCCCCTAAATTCTCAGGATCTTCATTGCTGTCAGATGGCCATCTAGCCTCTGTTGAAAAACCTCCAAGGAAGGAGAGCCCACCACCTCCCGAGGAGGAAGCCTGTTAGAATCATAGAAGAGTTGGAAGGGACCTCCAGGGCCATCTAGTCCAACCCCCTGCACAATGCAGGAGACTCACAAACACCTCCCCCTAAATTCACAGGACCTTCATTGCTGTCATATGGCCATCTAGCCTCTGTTGAAAAACCTCCAAGGAAGGAGAGCCCACCACCTCCCGAGGAGGAAGCCTGTTAGAATCACAGAAGAGTTGGAAGGGACCTCCAGGGTCATCTAGTCCAACCCCCTGCACAAGGCAGGAAACTCAGAAACACCTCCCCCTAAATTCACAGGATCCGCATTGCTGTCAGGTGGCCATCTAGCCTCTGTTGAAAAATCTCTAAGGAAGGAGAGCCCACCACCTCCTGAGGAGGAAGCCTGTTAGAATCATAGAAGAGTTGGAAGGGACCTCCAGGGCCATCTAGTCCAACCCCCTGCACAATGCAGGAAATGCACAAATTTCCCCCTCCACACACACACATGTATTTTGCCTCTGGGCTGGCCCAAGAGAAGCCTTTCCCCAGGGGGTTGTGCCAGACGCGGAGCACCTGCGAGGAGAGGAGACCTGGACCAATTTTCCCACTAGCCTTCTGCTGCCGTCACGCTCCTCCGCAGGGCTTCCGTCGGATTTCTGCCCCAGGGCTGCAACTACCGTCGCCTTTTCCACGCAGCAAACAGAAACTGGTTTTCAGAGGATCTTGTTGGCTGCACGAAAGAGGTGGGGCAGATCGTGTGCAATCCGAGGGAAGCCCCACAGAGAGAAGGGGAGCGTGAGAGCGGCAGAAGGCGAGTGGGAATTCAGTCCTGGCGACCAGCTGCCTGTTGGAGGAGGGGCCGAAGGTGCAGCTGCGCAGAAGGCCCTGTGGAGCTTCAGCAGAGGCCCTTCCTGGTGGCCAAGAGTGAGCGGCCAGCCCAGGAGGGCCTTCCAAGGCTTTCAGAGGAGAAGCCCCTTTGTCCGGCCAAGCGGGCCAAGGCAGAGCAGGAGGCTGCCAGCGGAGGGGTTGGGAATTCTCTGGGGGAAGCTCCGTGTTTCCTTTCCCGGCTGGAGCTGGCTGCCGCTCTTGACCCCCCTCCCTAGCTCCATTGTGGACCCAACAATGGGATGTTGATAGGACTCTCCTTAGAGGGCAGCTGAGGACTTCTCATAAGGAGGTTCACTTTGCTTTCTCTTTCTAGCAAAGGCAACTTCCCTTTTCCGGAGCTGTTTTGGGAAGCGTCCTGGGAGGAGCTTGGCTTCCTTCTCGGTCAGGCCGTGCAGCTCCCCAAAGTGACTGGGAGTCCTGCCCGCCCTCAGCAGCTTCCTCCTGATCCGAGAGGGGCCTTTTGTCCTGCTTCTTTGGGGAGATGTGGGCCTTGGGTCAGCTGGGAAAAGCAATGAAGCCTGCAGCCCAAGGGATAGATTGCAGTGGACAGCAGCCCTATCGGCCTGAAGCAGTAGAACAAAGCTCTCCTTCCTGGGAGGTTTTTCAGCAGAGGCTAGATGGCATCTGACAGCAATGAAGATCCTGTGAATGTAGGGGGAGGTGTTTGTGAGTCTCCTGCATTGTGCAGGGGGTTGGACTAGGTGACCCTAGAGGTCCCTTCCAACTCTTCTATGATTCTAACAGGATTCCTCCTCGGGAGGTGGTGGGCTCTCCTTCCTTGGAGGTTTCTAAACAGAGGCTAGATGGCCATCTGACAGCAATGAAGGTCCTGTGAATTTAGGAGGAGGGGTTTGTGAGTTCCCTGCCTTGTGCAGGGGGTTGGACTGGATGACCCTAGAGGTCCCTTCCCACTCTATGATTCTATGAAAGCAGCAGACAAGTGGCACCTTTAAGTCCAACTAAGTTTCATTCAGAATTTAAGCTTTTGTGTGCTCTAAGCTTAGAGCATACGAAAGCTTACATTCTGAGTAAAACAAAGCAGGAGTCAAGTGGTACCTTTAAGACCAACCAATTGTTATTGAGACCGTACACTTCCATGTGCTCTCTAAGCACACTTCATCAGACGTGGGGATCACAATACATGATGAAGTGTGCTTAGAGATTTCTCAATAAAACTGGTTGGTCTTAAAGGTGCACCTTGAATCCTGCTTTGTTCTGCAGCCCAAGGGAGTGTGGTCTGTGGGGGGGGGGAGTTGCATTGAAATGGCTGCTGGAGCGAAGGGCAAAGTGGTCCCTGGTGCCAAAGTAGAAGAGGCACTTGGGCAGCTGCGGGGAACAGATAGGGCCACCCCCAAAGCGCAGGAGTGAGCCCAGCCGTGTAGCCCCTGCAGACCAGGCCGGCTGCAGAGACGGGGTTAACATAAGAACAGAAGAGAAGCCCTGTTGGATCAGGCCAATGGCCCCTCCAATCCAACGCTCTGTGTCACATAAGAACATAAGAGAAGCTCTGTTGGATCAGGCCAATGGCCCATCCAGTCCAACACTCTGTGTCACATAAGAACATAAGAGAAGCCCTGTTGGATCAGGCCAATGGCCCATGCAGTCCAACACTCTTTGTCACATAAGAATATAAGAGAAGCCCTGTTGGATCAGGCCAGTGGCCCATCCAGTCCAACACTCTGTCACATAAGAACATAAGAGAAGCCCTGTTGGATCAGGCCAATGGCCCATGCACTCCAACACTCTGTGTCACATAAGAACATAAGAGAAGCCCTGTTGGATCAGGCCAATGGCCCATGCAGTCCAACACTCTTTGTCACATAAGAGAAGCCCTGTTGGATCAGGCCAGTGCCCCCTCCAGTCCAACACTCTGTCACATAAGAACATAAGAGAAGCTCTGTTGGATCAGGCCAATGGCCCCTCCAGTCCAACACTCTGTCACATAAGAACGTAAGAGAAGCCCAGTTGGATCAGGCCAATGGCCCATTCAGTCCAACACTCTGTGTCACACAGTGGCCAAAACCTAGGTGCCATCAGGAGATCCACCAGCAGGCCCATAAGAACATAAGAGAAGCCGTGCTGGATCAGGCCAATGGACCTTCCAGTCCAACACTCTGGGTCACACAGTGGCCAAACCCACCCCTCCAAGTGCCATCAGAAGGTTCACAAGTGGGTCTAGAAGTCCTTCCATTTTGCCCACGCCCCCAAGTACTAAGAATACAGAGCATCACTGCCCCAGACAGTTCCAGTAATATGCTGTGGCTAATAGCCACTGATGGACCTCTGCTCCATATTTTTATCCAATCCCCTCTTGAAGCTGGCTGTGCTTGCAGCCGCCACCACCTCCTGTGGCAGTGAATTCCACATGTTAACCCCCTTTTGGGTGAAGAAGTTGCACTGCCTCCGGCCTCCTTCTGTTCGCGCTCTGGCTGGCAGACCAGGCGGAGGTGATGGGCAAGCCCACCTTGGGCACTGTGGTTGGCTGGGCAGTGCGGTGAGAGGAGGGTGCTGACAAGAGGTTCAGATTCCCAGGCCGGCCACGATCTCACCGGGTAGCCTTGGGTGAGATGAACTCTCTTGGCCTGAGCTCCGTGCAGGGAAATGCGTTGTAGTGCCCTTGGCTACAGGGGCATCCTGGGAATTTGTCCTCTATTACGGACGGCCGTGCACACCCCTGAAGTCACCTGCATGAACACGTGAGGCTGCCGGATACTGACTCAGCCCCTCGCCCCCCCCCCCCCCCCGGTCAATGCAGGTCAGCCTTGTCTACTCAGGCTGGCAGCCGCTTTCTCTCCAGGGTCTCAGGCAAAGACAGGTCTTTCCCATCACCTGCTGGGGATGGAACCTGAGACCTTCTGCATGCCAAGCAGATGCTCTAACACTGAGCCACAGCGCCTGCATGGCCGCCTCACTCGGGGATGGGGGTCTCCGCCTTGGGGTCTGCCTGTTCTTTGTCTGTGCCACCCCCCCTTTCTTTTCACAGATCTTTGCACCCCACCCCCAGTCCTCTCTCCTGAGTCTTCTCCTGCTTCACTTCCTTCACTCCACTCTGCCACTCTTGGGGGGAGATTCTCACCTCTGGCGTTGATGGCATCCGTCCAGCACGGCTGTGCCAGCCTCGGAGGGCGGAGGGTATGTCCGCCACCTCTTGCCGTGACCGGGGGTGGGCGAGCTGGGCTTCTGGGGCGGGTGGGCGAGAGAGCGGATGCAAGCAGTGTGGGTGGGGGGGAGTGGAGGGGTTTCTGAGGAGGGGGGGGCTTCAGCGGGGCCAAGACAGGAGGAGGATAGGGCTGGCCTTTGCCAATTCCAAGGATTGACACTCTAAGAAAATCCCTCAAGCTGTTTTGCAAAAGCATGTCCCCCCCCCCAGAGCAGTACCCCCTCACCCACCCCTGCTCTTATTTTATTTAGTTCGTTATATATCAAGATTTATAGCCCGCCCTCCCCTAATGGGCTCAGGGCAGCTAACACAGTTAAAAACCACATCGAATATTAAAAAGAACATATAATAAAATCAGTTTCTCACATTTTGTTGCTGAACCATGGCACAGCTGTCTGGAGCAGAGAGTCAGCCGCTGAAGGCATGGCCAGGGGGCCAGTGAAGCCTGAGTCAAACCCCTGCTCAGCTAGGGAGCCCACCCCTGGCCCCCGGCAAATCCTGGCCTGCCTTGCAGGGCTGTTGTGCATCCCCTTGCACTCCTTCAAGGCAGGGGCCGTGGGATAGTGGCCTGAGGAGCAGGCGTGGTGGTCGAACCCGAGCCAGAGAAAGCAGCTTTCCCTGAGAAGCAGCCGCGGAAGTGGAAGCAGGTGAGGCCAAGGAGAGAACTGCGTTCACCCCAGCCCCCCCACCCCTCTTTGTCTTCAGGGGAAGTCCGATGCGAAGCCCCCAACAACAAGCTGGACAAATTTGTGGGGACCTTGACCATCAAGGGGGAGAAGTTTGCTTTGGACAACGAGAAGCTGCTGCTCAGGGGATGCACGATCCGCAACACAGACTGGTGCTTTGGGCTGGTCCTCTTTGCTGGTGAGTCTCAGTGTGCAGTAATGGGAACTCCCTACTCACGAGCTGAGTTCTATCCCAGCGAAAGCTGGATTCAGGTAGCCAGCCCAAGGTTGACTCAGCCTTCCATCCTTCCGAGGTCAGTCAAATGAGTCCCCAGCTTGCTGGGGGGAAAGCGTAAAAGACTGGGGAAGGCGATGGCAAACCAGCCCGTCAAAAGTCTGCCGTGAAAATGTGAAAGCGTCACCCCAGAGTCGGAAACGACTGGTGCTTGCACAGGGGACCTTTCCTTTTTTCTCAGAACTGGGGGCTTCTGGGGGGGCCGCCTGCTCTCGCCAGTCTCCAGCTCTTGCCTACCCTGCTGCCCTGAGGGGTATCGTTTGGGGTACCTTCTTGTGCCTCCCACCTAGGAAGCCCCTCCCCCCTCCCCACAGGTGTGTGTGACCTGGAGGAAAGGCCAGGGAAGAAAATTCCGGCCACCTGGGATCACAGTTCACATAACATCCAATGCAAAAAAGCAAACGCTGGGATACACTGGCTGACAACATTTAGTAAAACTTTTGAAAGTCATATAAGACTTTAATGTATGTTATGAAGTACCACTTTACAGCATTACAAGAAGGGTCCCTCCAGTCTCGAGGAACCAGATCAAGGCTCATTTTGCCCAAAACACTTCCTCAAGAGTGTTCCTGTTTCCTTTAGGGTTATCAGCCTTTTATTACGATGCAATGGAAATGCTCTCTGCAATCTCTTGATTTTCTTCAAGCTCTCTCATTCTCCTGGTGCCACTTTAGCATGTGTGTAATAGGAGAAAGCCAGTCCTTTGCTGGCAACATACTCTCAACAATATTTATATTCTAGGAGCAAGCCGTTCCTTTGGATGGCAAAATGCTCTCAATTTGTGTATCAATTTAGGAGCAAGCCAGACCTGAACCTCTTTGGCTGGCTCAAGGCTCTCAACAATTGTTAGTCTTAGAAAGCCCTTCCTGATTGAGGGCAATTTTAAGGCTCTCAGTGCCACTTTAAGTGTGTCGCTTGGGAGCAGCCAGCCCTGAATAACTTCTCAGCCCAGATGCTGTTAAGACGCTGGCAAAATTGAGAGAGAATGAATCATAGAATAGAATCCTAGAATCATAGAGTTGGAAGGGACCTCTAGAGCCATCTAGCCCACCACCTCCCAAGAAGGAAGCCTGTTCCACTGAGGAATCGCTCTAACGGTCAGGAAATTCTTCCTCATGTTGAGATGGAAACTCTTTTGATTTAATTTCCACCCATTGGTTCTGGTCCTACCTTCTGGTGCCACAGAAAACAATTCCACACCCTCCTCTATAGGACAGCCCTTCAAGTACTTGAAGATGGTGATGCTATCACCTCTCAGCCGCCTCCTCTCCAGGCTAAACATGCCCAGCTCCTTCAACCTTTCCTCAGAGGACTTGAGAGAGCTTGAAGAAAATTGCAGAGAGCATTTACATTGCATTGTTATAAATGACTAGTTGTTGTGCCTGGAGAAATGTATTTTTGATTTGGATTCACCTGGAGGTTGGCAACTGTGGTGCAGAAGCGCCTGGCTAGGCTCAGGGGCAAGAACCAGTGCTGGCTTTGGATCTGGCCCCCAGCTGGGGTGGGGCGGGGGGCCTACAGCGCTTGTTTGCTGCCTCCCGTGTGGAAGCAAAGGGAGCCCAAGGCTGGGCGGGCAGTGTCCATCCCCCCCAGCTGCTCTGAGTAGCGGCCCTGCTCCTGGGGCCCCCTCCTGCATTAATCACAGGCCCTGCGGGACTGCTTGATCTTCCAGGGCCGGACACGAAATTAATGCAGAACAGCGGCCGAAGCACCTTCAAGAGGACCAGCATCGACCGGCTCATGAACACCTTGGTGCTGCTGGTGAGTCTTACCTGCTCTGCGCTGTCCCGGCTCTGCCTGACTTGCCCCACCCCAGGCCAGGAGGGCGGCTTTTATTCCCACGGGGTTGGGAGGAAACTCATCCACTCATCCTCCCCCTCCCCCATCCTCTCCTGAGACTCTGGGCTTGCAGTGGTATGGGAGCTGCCTCCACCCCAAGATTAAATTTTTTGTTGTTCAGTCGCTCAGTCAAGTCCGACTCTTTGCGACCCCCTGGACCAAGTCACGCCAGGCCCTGCTGTCTTCTGCCATCCTCTGAAGTCTGCTCAGATTCGTGTTTGTTACCTCAGTAACGCTGTCCAGCCATCTCCTCTTTTGCCGTCCCCTTCTTCTTTTGCCGTCTGTCTTTCCCAGCATCAGGATCTTCTCCAGGGAGTGCTCCCTTCTCATTGGGTGGCCAAAGTATTTGAGCTTCAGCATCTGACCTTCCAGGGAACAGTCTGGGTTGATTTCCCTTAGGACTGACGGGTTGGATCTTCTTGCAGTCCAAGGGACTCTCAAGAGTCTTCTCCAGCACCACATCTCAAAAGCATCTATTCTTTTACATTCAGCCTTCATTATGGTCCGGCTCTCATAGCCATACATTACTACTGGGAATACCATCGCTTTGACTATACGGACTTTTGTTGGCAGGGTGATGTCTCTACTTTTTATTCTACTGCCCAGGTTTGCCATAGCTGTCCTCCCAAGGAGCAAACGTCTTTTAATTTCATGGCTACAGTCGCCATCTGCAGTGATCTTGGATCCCAGAAATGTGAAGTCTGTCACTACTTCCATGTCTTCCCCTTCTATTTGCCAAGGAGTGATGGGGCCAGATGCCATGATCTTAGTTTTTTTGAGGCTGAGTTTCAAGTCTACTTTTGTGCTCTCCTCTTTCACCCTCAACAAGAGGTTCTTTAGGTCCTCCTCACTTTCTACCATTAGTATCATCTGCATATCTGAGGTTGTTGATGTATTTCCTGGCTTGTGCTTCATCCAGGCCAGCATTCCACATGATGTACTCTGCATATAAATTAAATAAGCAGGGTGACAATGTACATCCTTGTCGAACTCCTTTTCCTATTCTAAACCAATCAATTGTTCCATATCCCGTTCTGACAGCTGCTTCTTGACCCTTATACAGGTTTCTCAGGAGACATGTGAGGTGGTCTGGTATTCCCATCTCTTTAAGGACTTGCCACACAATCAAAGGCTTTAGCATAGTTAAATTAAATTAAATTAAATAAAGATTAAATTACTCTCCCCCAAATTCCTCTTGATTTTTGTGCTCCCCAAGATGGGAGGTGTGCATAGTTTAGCTAAGCGCCAGGTCATGGGCAGAGGTACGATGCTTCTTTATGCAAAAACATTGATTTTCCTAGCAGCATTCTATTCAAAATGTACCAGCAGAGACACTGCCCAGGAAACATCAGCTTGCAAACGATCTATTTTATAGCAAATAAAAGAGAACAGAGACATCCTAGCTATCCCGACTTGCCAGAGTTGTCACTTCGTAAGCTCAGATCTCAGCCTCTCTTTGCTCTCTGCACGCTCCCCCCCCCCCCGCCCCAGGCTGACACGCAGTTCAACCCTTCCTTTCTCAGAGTCTCTCAAAGTCCTGTTACACAATGCTGTGTTGTTTTGCCCCACTGCTCTCTATGGCGGAGAGTCCAGTAGCACCTGTAAGACCAACAGAGTTTAATGTGTGCACAAAAAGCTTCTACCCAGAAGCAAACTGTTGGTCTTCAAGATGCCTGACCGGACTCAAACTTTGCCCTGTTGCTTCAGACCAACACGGCAGTGCCCACCTGAATCTATCAGGAGGTATTAAAGCCGACTCATCTCCCCTTCTCGTCAGCGGAGCCCAATTGCCTCTGCTCTGCCACAATCAAAGCCCAGGTTTCTTTTCCTGAGTGCCCCAAGTGGGATTTGAGAGCTGTTGTTTCGGCGGGTTGTCTTTGAAGGCGGCTCTGCAACACCACCCACGTTCCTTTCTTGGAAATATTTATATCCTGTCTCAGGTGCTGGAGGCAGTTTGCAGCTATCAGATGAAAGGATAGAAAGAGCTGCAAGACCAGTGGAAAAGCAAGTGCCCAATAGCAGAAAGCTTTAGACATCACTTTTTTTCTTCTTTTTTTGCACTGGATTTAGGGCAGGGAGAAAAAGGAGCACTTCACAGGAATTGGACTGGCTGGTGAGGGGCGGGGGAGGACTGGCCTTGCTGTCTCCTGGAGATTTGGGGGGAGGGCAGGGTTTGGGAGGGAAGGGAGTTCAGTGGCAGAGGGCCCACCCTCCAAAGCAGCCATCTCCCCCAGAGGAATTGGGAATTGGTATTAATTCCAGGAGATCTCCAGAGGAGGTTGGCAACCTTTTGAGTGGAGGGGAGTGCTGGACCTGGGGTGGGGGCCATGGTGGTCAGCCGGACATGCTGCCTCCTGGCCAGCGTGTCGGGAGGACCCTGTGCTGCCCAGGCCTCAAGAGCACCGCAGGCCTCAAATGCCAGAAGCTGCTCTTCTCCCTCCCCCTGTGATCCCACTCAGTGGGGCTCTGGGCCTGCCATTCTGCAGAGAGTTCGGGATGTTTAGCCTGGAGGAAGAACTTCCCGTTAGAGCGATTCCTCAGTGGAACAGGCTTCCTCCTCGGGAGGTGGTGGGCTCTCCTTCCTTGGAGGTTTTTCAACAGTGGCTAGATGGCCACCCGAGAGCAATGAGGATCCTGTGAATTTAGGGGGAGGTGTTTGTAGTTTCCTGCATTGTGCAAGGGGTTGGACTAGATGGCCCTGGAGGTCCCCTCCAACTCTTCTATGATTCTAACAGGCTTCCTCCTGGGGAGGTGGTGGGCTCTCCTTCCTTGGAGGTTTTTCAACAGAGGCTGGATGGCCATCTGACAGCAATGAGGATCCTGTGAATTTAGGGGGAGGTGTTTGTGAGTTTCCTGCATTGTGCAAGGGGTTGGACTAGATGACCCTGGAGGTCCCCTCCAACTCTTCTATGATTCTAACAGGCTTCCTCCTGGGGAGGTGGTGGGCTCTCCTTCCTTGGAGGTTTTTCAACAGAGGCTGGATGGCCATCTGACAGCAATGAGGATCCTGTGAATTTAGGGGGAGGTGTTTGTGAGTTTCCTGCATTGTGCAAGGGGTTGGACTAGATGACCCTGGAGGTCCCCTCCAACTCTTCTATGATTCTAACAGGCTTCCTCCTGGGGAGGTGGTGGGCTCTCCTTCCTTGGAGGTTTTTCAACAGAGGCTGGATGGCCATCTGACAGCAATGAGGATCCTGTGAATGTAGGGGGAGGTGTTTGTGAGTTTCCTGCATTGCGCAAGGGGTTGGACTAGATGACCCTGGAGGTCCCCTCCAACTCTTCTATGATTCTAACAGGCTTCCTCCTGGGGAGGTGGTGGGCTCTCCTTCCTTGGAGGTTTTTCAACAGAGGCTGGATGGCCATCTGACAGCAATGAGGATCCTGTGAATTTAGGGGGAGGTGTTTGTGAGTTTCCTGCATTGCGCAAGGGGTTGGACTAGATGACCCTGGAGGTCCCCTCCAACTCTTCTATGATTCTAACAGGCTTCCTCCTCAGGAGGTGGTGGGCTCTCCTTCCTTGGAGGTTTTTAAACAGTGGCTAGATGGCCACCCGAGAGCAATGAGGATCCTGTGAATGTAGGGGGAGGTGTTTGTGAGTTTCCTGCATTGTGCAGGGGGTTGGACTAGATGGCCCTAGAGGTCCCTTCCAACTCTTCTATGATTCTAACAGGCTTCCTGGGGAGGTGGTGGGCTCTCCTTCCTTGGAGGTTTTTCAACAGAGACTAGATGGCCATCTGACAGCAATGAAGATCCTGTGAATGTAGGGGGAGGTGTTTGTGAGTTTCCTGCCTTGTGCAGGGGGTTGGACTAGATGACCCTGGAGGTCCCTTCCAACTCTAGGATTCTATGAGTGGTGCTTCTATGGAGGGGGTGGGAGGCAACTCTTGGGGGGCTCCCTCTTTCTTGGATCCTGTGCAGGGGGTGGGCCTTCTCTCTCTGACCCAAGCACTCCTTCTTGGCAGATCTTTGCCTTCCTGACCGCCATGTGTCTCATCCTGGCGGTTGGCAACAGCATCTGGGAGTGCAAGAAGGGCTTCTACTTCCAAGTGTACTTGCCATGGCCGAAGGACATCCACTCTGCGCCCTTCTCCGGCTTCCTCATGTTCTGGTCCTACGTCATCATCCTCAACACGGTGGTCCCCATTTCTCTCTATATCAGGTAAGGGGGGCCAGCCAGCCTGGCTGTGGAAAGAGGAGGGAGGGAGGACCGGGGGCTCCTGGGGGCGGAGTTTGCTGGAGCTCTCAGCCTTTGGCTCCACCCCTCCTGGGGCCAAGAGAGCCAGTTTGGTGTAGTGGTTAAGTGTGCGGACTCTTCTCTGGGAGAACCGGGTTTGATTCCCCACTCCTCCACTTGCACCTGCTGGAATTGCCTTGGGTCAGCCATAGCTCTGGCAGAGGTTTTCCTTGAAAGGGCAGCTGCTGGGAGAGCCCTCTCTGCCCCACCCACCTTAGACGGTGTCTGTTGTGAGGAAGGAAGGAAAAGGAGGTTGTAGGTCGCTCTGAGACTCAGTCCTTGAAAGGGCAGCTTCTGGGAGAGCCCTCTCAATCCCACCCACCTCACAGGGTTTCTATTGTGGGGGGAGAAGATAGATTGTGAGACTCTTGGAGACTCTGAGATTCAGTGTGGAGAGCGGGATATAAATCTAATATCATCAAGAGGGAAGGCCACAGCTTGCCACCCCCCCCCCCCCCGGTGCAAACAAATGCCAGGAGAAGCAACGGGGCTGCCCCAGCACTTGCTGCCTCTTTCCATCCCTCCCACCTCCTCCCAAGTCTGAAGAAGATATTGGATTTACATCCTGCCCTATGTTCTGAATCTCAGAGTCGCAGAGCGGTCACAATCTCCTTTACCTTCCCCCCCTCCCCCAACAAACACCCTGTGAGGCGGGTGGGGCTGAGAGAGCTCCCTCAGAAGCTGCCCTTTCAAGGACAACTCCTACCAGAGCTATGGCTGACCGAAGGCCATGTCAGCAGCTGCGAGTGGAGGAGTGGGGAATCAAACCCGGTTCTCCTAGATAAGAGTCTGTGCACTTAACCACTACACCAAACTGGCTCTCACAGAAGCTGCCCTTTCAAGGACAACCTCTGCCAGAGCTATGGCTGACCCAAGGCCATTCCAGCAGCTGCAAGTGGAGGAGTGGGGAATCAAACCCGGCTCTCCCAGATAAGAGTCAGCACACTTAACCACTACACCAAACTGGCTCTCACAGAAGCTGCCCTTTCAAGGACAACCTCTGCCAGAGCTATGGCTGACCCAAGGCCATTCCAGCAGCTGCAAGTGGAGGAGGGGAGAATCAAACCTGGTTCTCCCAGAGTCCACACACTTAACCATTACACCAAACTGGCTCTCTGTGACCTCGACTGCTGAAGGGCAAACGAGGGACATCCCACCAGGTCCCCCTGAGAAGAACTTTCAAAGGAGTTGTGTAAAAGAGAGCGTGAGGCAAACTCCTGAGTGATGGCCAGGGGCAGGCAGCAAAGCAGAGGAGGGAGCTGTGGCCCAGGGCACCTGGTTGGCAGCAGAAGGTCCCGAGTTCAATCCCCGGCATCTCGTGAACTTGACCTGGGTAGCCAGTGAGGGGAAAGGCCTTTCTCTGCCTGAGACCCTGCAGAGCCGCTGCCATTGCAAGTGGACCAGACTGACCTGGACGGACGGCCCCTCTGGCTCAGGAGAAAGCTGCTCCAGGGCTTCAGGCGGATGTGTGCTTTCAGCGCAGCCCTTGCTGGGCCTGCTCTACCTCGCCAGCAATGTTCCCTCTACGCTGCGGAGTCCTGTGAGCAAAAACTCCACTTTGTGAGCTGCTGGCATTAACGCTGTGAGCGACTGCATCAACTTGTGTGCTCTGAGGCCATTTTTCCTGAGCTAAGACAAAAAGGTGTGAGCCGGAGGCTAAAAATCTGAGAGCTAGCTTACGCTAAAGAGCCCTGTGGCGCAGAGTGGTAAAGCTGCAGTCCTGCAGTCGAAGCTCTCTGCTCACGACCTGAGTTCGATCCCTGGTGGAAGCTGGGTTTTCTGGTAGCCAGCTCCAGGTTGCCTCAGCCTTCCATCCTTCTGAGGTCGGTCAAAGGAGTCCCCAGCTTGCTGGGGGGAAAGCGTAGAGGACGGGGGAAGGCAATGGCAAACCACCCCATAAAAAAAAAAGTCTGCCATGAAAATGTCGTGATGAAACATCTCCCCAGAGTTGGAAACCGCTGGTGCTCATCATCATCATCTTCTTCTTCTTTTTCTGCTTCTTTAACTTTTTCTTTTTAGCTTAGGCTAATTCAGCTAAGAAGGGACACTGCCCCCCAGCTGGTGTTTTGGCAGGCTGCAGTGCCTCCCTCTGCTGGAAAGCCATGGCAGACGGCACCTCCCCAAATGGCATGCAGCAGTTCACATGCGGGGGGCGGCCTTCTTGACTCCCGTCCACGGGTTATGTGCTGATTCCTTCGGAAGCCTCCCTCGAATGGCCCATGCAGTCCAACACTCTGTGTCACACAGTGGCCAAAAAAAATTTATATATACACACACACACACACACACTGTGGCTAATAGCCACTGATGGACCTCTGCTCCATATTTTTATCTAAACCCCTCTTGAAGGTGGCCATGCTTGTGGCCACCACCACCTCCTGTGGCAGTGAATTCCACATGTTAATCACCCTTTGGGTGAAGAAGTACTTCCTTTTATCTGTTTTAACCTGTCTGCTCAGCAATTTCATCGAATGCCCACGAGTTCTTATATTGTGAGAAAGGGAGAAAAGGACTTCTTTCTCTACTTTCTCCATCCCATGCATTATCTTGTAAACCTCTATCACGTCACCCCGCAGTCGACGTTTCTCCAAGCTAAAGAGCCCCAAGCATTTCAACCTTTCTTCATAGGGAAAGTGTTCCAGCCCTTTAATCATTCTAGTTGCCCTTTTCTGCACTTTTTCCAATGAAGGAAGGAGAAGTCAGGAGAAGCTAGCAGGGATGGCACCTGGCAGCTGAGGTGGGGGGGAGGTGTTTTTTTCTGTTAATCCTCCCCCCATCTTCCATTTGCTCCTGTGCTATAGATACAGACCCGCACATAGATATTCATGCGTCTGATGAAGTAGGCTGTTGCTCACCAAATCTGTTTTTTGCAATAAGCGGCTTCCTTATGGCCAGTCGGTCAGTTGCCTTCCTTTTTCTCCAGCGTAGAGATCATCCGTCTCGGGAACAGCTTCTACATCGACTGGGATCGGAAGATGTACTACCCGCTGAAAGACACCCCCGCCCAGGCCCGCACCACCACCCTCAACGAGGAGCTGGGCCAGATCAAGTACATCTTCTCGGACAAAACCGGCACCCTGACGAGGAACATCATGGTCTTCAACAAATGCTCCATCAACGGGAAGTCCTACGGTAGGGGCCCTTTCGGCAAATGGACTCTGGCAGGCCTCCCCCCCCCCACTCCCCCCAGATTTCATGTCAAAAACAGGATGCAGGACGCTGGAAGGGCTGAGAGTTTCCCCTGCTGGCACCTGGCAGCTGCACTTGCCCTTGCTGAGATGCTGTGGGCACAGGGGAGGGGGGATGAAGCTAAGGATTTTGTGAGACTTCCTTCTTTGTGGAGTTCAGGGGGTGACACTCACCTATGACGTTTAAGCCATCAAAGAGCATCTTCCCCCCCGTCCTTGTGCAATGTTGGAGACTATGCCTTGGGTACATAAGAGAAACCATGTTGGATCAGGCCAAGGGCCCATCCAGTCCAACACTCTGTGTCACACAGGGGCAAAAAAACCCAGGTGCCATCCAGAGGTGCATCAGTGGGGCCAGGACACTAGAAGCCCTCCCACAGTGCCACCCCCCAAGCACCAAGGATACAGAGCATCTCTGCCCCAGACATAAGAACATAAGAGAAGCCATGTTGGATCAGGCCATTGACCCATCCAGTCCAACACTCTGTGTCACACAGTGGCCAAAAAACCCAGGTGCCATCAGGGGGTTCAGCAGTGGGGCCAGGACACTAGAAGCCCTCCCACTGTGCCGCCCCCCAAGCACCAAGGATACAGAGCATCCCTGCCCCAGACATCATCATCATCATCATCATCATCATCATCAATTTATTCTTATATCCCGCCCTCCCCCGCCAAAGCGGGCTCAGGGCGGCTCACATGACAAGGGTTACTCCATGATTACACTAAAATCCAATCATTACAATAAAAGACAATTAAAATAGTTAAATACATTCAATTAAATTAAATAAACAATTAAAATTATTAACAGCTACAAATTAAAGTGCCACAGTTCAGTATATGTATAAGATGGCTAGGTGTCATTTCCGGGTTCCATCTTAAACGTGAGTTGATAGAGGGTGGTTTTGCAAGCCCTGCGAAACTGATTTAGGTCTCGCAGGGCTCGCACCTCCTCTGGTAGTTGGTTCCACCATTGGGGAGCCATTGTGGAGAAGGCCTGCTCCCTTGTTATCTTCAGTCTGGCCTCCCTTGGTCCAGGGATTCGTAGTAGGTTTTGGGAACTGGATCTCAGTGCTCTCTGGGGAACATATGGAGAGAGGCGGTCCCTAAGGTAGGCAGGTCCTCGGCCATATAGGGCTTTAAAGGTAATAACCAGCACTTTGTAGCGAACTCGGTACACAATTGGCAGCCAGTGCAGCTCCTGCAGCCTAGGCTGTGTTCCCACCGTGGAAGTCCCACTAACAGCCTGGCCGCTGCATTCTGCACTGGCTGTAGTTTCCGCGTTCGGTACAAGGGCAGCCCCATGTAGAGGGCATTGCAGTAGTCCAGCCTCGAGGTGACCATTGCGTGGATCACAGTTGCCAGGTCGCTGCGTTCCAGGAAGGGGGCCAACTGCCTCGCCCTCCTAAGGTGGGAGAAGGCGGATTTGGCAGTGGCAGCTATCTGGGCCTCCATTGTCAAGGAAGGCTCCAGTAGCACTCCAAGCTCCTGACCCTGCACACTGGTATCAGTGACGCACCGTCAAAAGTCGGTAGGGAGACCTCCCCTCCTGGCCCACCGCGACCCACACAAAGGACCTCTGTCTTCGCTGTATTCAGCTTCAGCCCACTCAGCCTGAGCCAGCCTGCCACGGCTTGCAACGCCCGGTCCAAATTTATAGGGACATCGTCAGTCCGGCCGTCCATCAATAGATAGAGCTGGGTGTCATCAGCATACTGGTGGCAACCCAGCCCATACCTCCGGGCAATCTGGGCAAGGGGGCGCATGAAGATATTAAACAACATCAGGGAGAGAACTGCCCCCTGAGGCACCCCACAATTAAGTAGGTGTCTCTGGGACAGCTCTCCTCCACTCGCCACCCTTTGTCCCCGACCTACAAGGAAGGAGGAGAGGCATTGTAAGGCTAGCCCCCGAATTCCTGCGTCGGCCATGTTGCATCAGGCCAGTGGCCCATCCAGTCCAACACTCTGTGTCACACAGGGGCAAAAAACCCAAGGTGCCATCAGGAGGTGCATCAATGGGACCAGGACACTAGAATCCCTCCCACTGTCCCTGCCCCCCCCAGCACCAAGAATAGAGAACATCCTTACCCCAGACATAAGAACATAAGAGAAGCCATGTTGGATCAGGCCAGTGGCCCATCCAGTCCAACACTCTGTGTCACACCATGGCCAAAAATCCCCAGGTGCCATCAGGAGGTCCATCAGTGGGGCCAGGACACTAGAAGCCCTCCCACTGTGCCCCCCCAAACACCAAGAATACAGAGCATCACTGCCCCAGACATAAGAGAAACCATGTTGGATCAGGCCAATGGCCCATCCAGTCCAACCCTCTGTGTCACACAGTGGCCAAAAACCCAGGTGCCATCAGGAAGTCCACCAGTGGGGCCAGGACACTAGAAGCCCTCCCACTGTGCCCCCCCCACCCAAGCACCAGGAATACAGAGCATCACTGTCCCAGACAGAGAGTTCCAACAATGCACTGTGGCTAACAGCCTCTGATGGACCTCTGCTCCAGATGCTGATCCAATCCCCTCTTGAAGCTGTCTGTGCTTGCAGCCGCCACCTCCTGTGGCAGTGAATCCCACGTGTTAATCACGTGGACAGTGAAGGGAGGGTCCTGAAAGCCACAGGTTTGGCGTGGTCTCTACTGCTGCGTTAAGCATCTGCTTGATGTCATCGCAGTACACTCTGTGTGCCACTTCTGTCCTTCTGCTCTGCTTCCGTTGCTTTCCGGAAGTTCCAGGCTTCTGCAGCTCCAAAGCACTGGCTTGGGAAGGTCCTGTTTTGTTGACTGTACTGACTTGCTATGTGCAAAATCCCCCTTGAGTCATAGAATCATAGAGTTGGAAGGGACTTCCAGGGTCATCCAGTCCAACCCCCTGCACAATGCTGGGAACTCACAAACACCTCCCCCTAAATTCACAGGATCTTCATTGTTGTCAGATGGCCATCTAGCCTCTGTTGAAAAGCCTCCAAGGAGGGAGAGCCCACCACCTCCCCAGGAGGAAGCCTGTTAGAATCATAGAAGGAAGAGACCTTCAGGGCCATCTAGTCTAACCCCCTGCACAATGCAGGAAACTCACAAATACGTCCCCCTAAATTCACAGGACCTTCATTGCTGTCAGATGGCCATCTAGCCTCTGTTGAAAAGCCTCCAAGGAAGGAGAGCCCACCACCTCCCCAGGAGGAAGCCTGTTAGAATCATAGAAGGAAGGGACCTCCAGGGCCATCTAGTCCAACCCCCTGCACAAGGCAGGAAACTCACAAACACCTCCCCCTAAATTCAAAGGATCTTCATTGCTGTCAGATGGCCATCTAGTATCTGTTTAAAAACCTCCAAGGAAGGAGAGCCCACCACCTCCCAAGGAGGAAGCCTGTTCCACTGAAGAATCGCTCTAATGGTCAGGAAGTTCTTCCTGATGTTGAGCCGAAAACTCTTTTGATTTAATTTCAACGCGTTGGTTCTGGTCCTACCTTCCGGGGCCACAGAAAACAATTCTGCACCATCCTCTAAATGACAGCCCTTCAGATGGTGATCCTATCACCTCTCAGCCAGCTCCTCTCCCGGCTAAACATCCGCAGCTCCTTCAATTTTTCCTCATAGGACTTGGTCTCCAGACCCCTCACCATCTTCGTCGCCCTCCTCTGGACCCCTTCCAGCTTGTCTATATCCTTCTTAAAATGTGGTGCCCAAAACTGAACACAATACTCCAGGGGAGGTCCTTCCAGAGCAGAGTAAAGCGATACCAGCACATCACGTGATCTGGACACTAGACTTCTGTGGATACAGCCCAAAATTGCATTGGCCTTTTTTGCCGCCGCATCACACTGTTGACTCATTTCAATGTGACATGAGTCCCTGGGAGGAAGGCGAGGCGGGCTAGAAATGATGCCAGCCAACAAAAAGTCAATAACATCTGCTCGGAATCCCTGGGCTGCTCTTCATGCTGTAGGACTGGCAGCCCCATCCCCGCGGCGCAGGCTGCCTGGGTGCCGCTCAGTCTCTGCTGGATGTTCAGCAGAATGCACAGGCAGTGGAGGCCAGACCCCCAGAAAGGATTCCCTTCCCTTCCACACTCCCCCCCCCCCCCCAATACGGGGCAGCTTCTCTTGAAGAAAAGGTAGAGGAGAGAGCTGTCCGTCCTGCTAGGGAGGAGGGCTACGGACAAAGGTGCTTCAAGTCCGTAGTGCAGAAATGCCCACACCATAGACCGGAAGCCCTACGAGATTGGACTTTGTCTCCTGCCCAGGCGAGAAGATGCTGGTTCTAGAGAGACCCGTTTGTCTAGAGAGCCCCTCGCTGGTCTGCAGGTGTTCCTTGACCTCCCCCCCCACAAATCCCAGCTGTGCAGATATTGGTTGCCTGGCCAGGAAAGCACCCGGTCCAGACTGGTTGTGAGCGGGAAGGTGCCAAGGCACCTCTGCCCAGCTGGGCTAGCGTGCTTGGCTCCCTCTACAGCCACGTGTGTTTCTGACCCACAGGGGATGTCTACGACACAGAGGGACAGCGGGTGGAGATCACGGAGGTAAGGGCTGCGGTGGTGGCGTCTCTTGCCAAGGGTCACTGGCCAGGCCTTCCTTGCTACTCTGCTGTCTCATTGGGAGGCCCATGAGGCACCTGGGACTTCCACAAGCCCCCCTTTCAGCAGTGCTGCTCTTGCAGGCTACCCAAAAAGTTGACTTCTCCTACAACCCGCTGATGGACAGCAAGTTTTCATTCTACGATTCAAGCCTGGTGGAGTCTGTGAAGAGGGGCGACCCGGCGACCCACAAGTTCTTCCGGCTGCTCTCCCTCTGCCACACGGTGATGCCAGAAGAGAAGGAAGGTAGGTGTGGGGCGGGCTGGGAGTCCCTCTTTGCCTCTGCCTCTTCCTCGCTGGAGGGGGGGGTGGCCAGTGACGGGGCCTTCCAGCCGGAGCTGACGTGGCCCCTCTCCCTCGGCCAGCAGGCACCCTGGTGTATCAGGCCCAGTCTCCAGACGAAGGGGCCTTGGTGACGGCCGCCCGCAACTTTGGCTTTGTGTTCTGGGCCCGCACGCCTGAGACCATCACTGTGGTGGAGATGGGAGAAACGGTGGTCTACGAGGTGCTCGCCATCTTGGACTTCGACAATGTGCGCAAGAGGATGTCCGTCATTGGTAGGTGCCCCTCCCCCCACCAATGACTGGCTTCGGACAGATCCACGTGCCCCTCCCTCTGCCTGGGGCTTTTGCTTCCGGCCTGCCTGAACCTTTCAAACAGTTCAAGCTGTCCCCAGAAGCAAAAATTGCCCTTTTGTATGGCAACCTGGACTTTCCAGAGTGGGGCTTCGGTGACCTGATGCCAGACCTGATGGGTGGTTGGGCTGCTCTTTCTACTAGTAGCCACCCTGATGAAGAGAAGAAGAGGTGCAGGAACAGGAAGCTCTTCCCAGTGGAGTGCCGCCAGGGCAGGCTCTTTGAGGTGGTCTCCTGCAGACAGACAGAGCTCCTGGAGGGCCCTTGGTGCTTCCCACCAAAGGGAGGGTGGACAGAAGGGCAGGAGGGGGAGGCGGTGGGGAGAGGGTCAGAGAGGCCCTTTTGGAGGGCAGGCAGAGGACAAAGAGAGGGAGCACAGGGAGGGAGGAACGAAGGGAGGGAGGGAGGGAGGAAGGAAGAAGGAAAGGAGGAAAGGCGGGAGGAAGGGAGGGAGGAAGGAAGAAGGAAAGGAGGGAGGGAGGAAGGAAGAAAGGAAAGAAGGGAGGGAGGGAGGAAGAAAGAAGGAAAGGAGGGAGGGAGGGAGGAAGAAGGAAAGGAGGGAGAGAGGAAGGAAGGAAGAAGGAAAGGAGGAAGGGTGGGAGGAAGGGAGGGAGGAAGGAAGGAAGAAGGAAAGGAGGGAGGGAGGAAAGAAGAAGGAAAGGAGGGAGGGAGGAAGGGAGGGAGGGAGGGAGGAAAGAAGGGAGGGAGGGAGGAAGGAAGAAGGAAAGGAGGAAGGGTGGGAGGAAGGAAGAAGGAAAGGAGAGAGGGAGGAAAGAAGAAGGAAGGGAGGGAGGGAGGGAGGAAAGAAGGGAGGGAGGGAGGAAAGAAGGGAGGGAGGAACAGTGAGGGAGGAAAGGAGGGAGGGAGGAAGAAGAAAAGGAGGAAGGGTGGGAGAAAGGGAAGGAGGAAGGAAAGGAGGAAGGGAGGAAGGAAAGAAAGAAGGGAGGGAGGGAGTAAGGGAGGGAGGAAGGAAAGGAGGGAGGAAGGTAGGAAGGGAGGGAGGAAGGAAGAAGGAAAGGAGGAAGGGAAGGAGGGAGGAAGGGAGGGAGGGAGAAACGAAGGAAAGGAGGGAGGGAGGGAGAAAGGAACGAAGAAAGGGAGGGAGGAGGAAGGGAGGAACGGGGGGAGGAGGTAAGGAAGGGAGGGAGGAGGGAAGGGAGGGAGGAAGGAAGGGAGGGAGGAAGGAAGAAGGAAAGGAGGAAGGGAGGGAGGGAGGAACGAAGGAAAGGAGGAAGGGAGGGAGGGAGGGACGAAGGGAGGGAGGAGGGAGGGGAGGGAGGAGGGAAGGGAGGGAGGGAGGAGGGAAGGGAGGGAGGAATGGGGGGGAGGAGGGAAGGAAGGGAGGGAGGGAGGGAAGGGAGGGAGGGAGGAAGGAAGGAAGTCCTTGAGATGAGCAAACTGAGAACAGAAAAAGAGCAGCCCAGAAGCCCAGAGAAAGCCTGTAGAATCCTAGAGCTGAAAGTCACCTCCAAGGTCGTCTAGTCCAACCCCCGTGCGCAATGCAGGAAATCCACGAATACCTCTCCCTCCCGCACCCACCCAGTGGTCCCCTCTGCATGCCCAGAAGATGGCAAAACCCCTCCAGGGTCCCTGGCCAAATTCAATAGAAGGGTTTGGCCTGTCCTTGCTGGCTCTATTCCTGCTCCCCCCACCCCTGGAAAGCAACCCCCTCCCCGTCTTTAACTTCCAGCACACCCCCCCTCCCCATGCCCATGCCAGCCTTTGCCGGTGTGCTGTGCGTTCCTCAGGCTGGGCTCTCAGTCTTTGCCCTCTTCTCTCCTTCCCAGTGCGGAGCCCCAAGGGGGAGCTGACCCTGTACTGCAAGGGGGCCGACACCATTGTGTACAATCTCCTGCATCCTTCCTGCGGGCCCCTCAAGGAAGAGACCACAGAGCACCTGGAAGTAAGTGGGGACCGCTGTGGGTCGGCCCTGAAGCATGCAGACAGGCCCCATCCAGCTTGGGGCAGTGGTGCCCCAGGGAAAAGTGGCCTCAGCCCCCTCTCCCACCCCCGTGTGCCATTGTCCCAGCCTGAAACGGCCCTGGGGAGTCGCTGTGTGCCCTCCGGGGGCACTGAGATGGACGTGGCCACAGGTCCTTTGAACCAACAGCCAAACAGCACCTCCGGGGCAGTAGCAGGTTGGAGAGATGGTGCCGGAGGGGCGGGCGAGGGAGAGGGGTTGAAATTGAAGCAGGCCACTGTGCAAGTCTGACCAGAAGCCCTCCTGGAGCACCTGGCTGGGGCTGGAGGATTGCGGAGGGTATAGATGTGCGCGGGGGGGGGGGGGGGCATGTGACCTGGCCCCTTGACAGTTTTGGGTGGCCCTCACCTCCCATCCTACGGCTGCCCCCTCCCGTGTGATTTCAATGGTGCAGGGGGCCACCCAGCAGCAGCACTGAAAGGGCCCACAAAGCAGCTGATTGGTGGGCTCTAACCCAGGTGGGAGGGGCCGTCTCCAGCCCCCTGAGCAATTTAAAGGGCCCCCCTCCCTGCGGGGCTGGATGTGCTTCATAGAAACGCGGCTGAGGTCCTGGAGCCCCCCGCAGGGCATCCCTGGAGGCTGTCAGCCCTCATTTCCTCACTCTTGTAGGAGTTTGCTGGGGAGGGCCTGCGGACGCTGGTCGTGGCCTACAAAGACCTGGACGAGGCCACCTTCCGGGGCTGGCAGCAGCGCCATCATGAGGCCAGCACGGCCCTGGTGGAGCGAGAGGAGAGGCTGGTGCGGCTGTACGAAGAGATCGAGACCAACTTGACGGTAGGTGCCGGTAGGGGCTCAGTGGGGCCGGAATTCGGCCCTTGCTGGAAAAGGGAAGGCAGCACTTGGGGGGTTCCTGGCTGCTTGCCACATAAGCTGTTTCTGGACCTAACACGTCCCTTTTGATGTAGTGCCAGTTTGGTGTCGTGGTGAAGTGCGCGGACTCTTATCTGGGAGAACTGGGTTTGATTCCCCACTCCTCCACTTGCACCTGCTGGAATGGCCTTGGGTCAGCCTTAGCCCTCACATTGTCCTTGAAAGGGCAGCTTCTGTGAGAGCCAGTTTGGTGTAGCGGTTAAGTGTGAGGACTCTTATCTGGGAGAACTGGTTTGATTCCCCACTCTTCCACTGGCAGCTGCTAGAATGGCCTTGGGTCAGCCATAGCCCTCACACTATCCTTGAAAGGGCAGCTTCTGGGAGAGCCAGTTTGGTGTCGTGGTGAAGTGCGCGGACTCTTATCTGGGAGAACTGGGTTTGATTCCCCACTCCTCCACTTGCAGCTGCTGGAATGGCCTTGGGTCAGCCATGGCTATCACAGAGAGCCAGTTTGGTGTAGTGGCTAAGTGAGCGGACTCTTATCTGGAAGAACAGGGTTTGATTCCCCACTCCTCCACTTGCACCTGCTGGAATGGCTTTGGGTCAGCCATAACCCTCACATTGTCCTTGAAAGGGCAGCTTCTGAGAGAGCCAGTTTGGTGTCGTGGTGAAGTGCGCGGACTCTTATCTGGGAGAACAGGGTTTGATTCCCCACTCCTCCACATGCACCTGCTGGAATGGCCTTGGGTTAGCCATAGTGGTTAAGTGTGCAGACTCTTATCTGGGAGAACGGGGTTTGATTCCCCACTCTTCCACTTGCACCTGCTGGAATGGCCTTGGGTCAGCCAGAGCTCTCTTATCTGGGAGAACCGGGTTTGATTCCCCACTCCTCCACTTGCAGCTGCTGGAATGGCCTTGGGTCAGCCAGAGCTCTCTTATCTGGGAGAACCGGGTTTGATTCCCCACTCCTCCACTTGCAGCTGCTGGAATGGCCTTGGGTCAGCCAGAGCTCTCTTATCTGGGAGAACCGGGTTTGATTCCCCCCTCCTCCACTTGCAGCTGCTGGAATGGCCTTGGGTCAGCCAGAGCTCTCTTATCTGGGAGAACCGGGTTTGATTCCCCCCTCCTCCACTTGCAGCTGCTGGAATGGCCTTGGGTCAGCCAGAGCTCTCTTATCTGGGAGAACCGGGTTTGATTTCCCACTCCTCCACTTGCAGCTGCTGGGTGACCTGCAGCCAGTCACAGTTCTCAGAGCTGTTCTCAAAAGAGCTCTCTCAACTCCCACCTGCCTTACAGGGTGTCTGTGGTGGGGAAGGGAAAGGAGATTATAAACCACTCTGAGACTCCGAGTGAAGGGCGGGGCAGAAATCCAGTCTCCTCCCCCTTCTCCCCCCTCTGCATGGGGACCCAAAGCAGCTTCCATTGAAGAAGAAGAAGACTGCAGATTTATACCCCACCCTTCTCTCTGAATCGGAGACTCAGAGCAGCTCACAATCTCCTTTCCCCACAACAGACACCCTGTGAGGTGGGTGGGGCCGAGAGGGTTCTCACAGCAGCTGCCCTTTCAAGGACAACTCCTCCAAGAGCTCTGGCTGACCCAAGGCCATTCCAGCAGCTGCAAGGGGAGGAGTGGGGAATCAAACCCCGTTCTCTCCACGGACTTAACCACGACACCAAAGTGGCTCTCTCATTGCTCTCTCACAACAGCCCCCCTCCCCCCAGTGTGAGGTCAGCGTGAGGGCATGAGTGTGCAGCTGGTCCACGGTTCACCAGCCAGCTTCCATGGCAGAGAGGGGATTTAAACCTGGATCTCCCAGCTCTTAGTCCAGCATTCTAACCCCGTGCCCATTCTGGCTCTCCTCTCTGACTTTACGCCATTGAAGACTGCGCCATCCTGTATGATGGTGGTGTGTGCCGCGAAGCATTTTGGATCCGTTTTAATAACATTCACCCTATTGGGTATTTTGCAGTGGTGTGCCTGTTTCCCCTGTCCCCATCTCCTCCCTCCACTGGGTGTTTTCTCGATTGAGTTGGCCTTTCCAGCCCCACTCTCCTCCCGCAAGGCCGCTTCCTTCTCTTCATTTGCTGGGCTCCACTTTCTCCTCTTGTGGATTTTCGGCTTCTTTCCTTTTCCTCTCCTTCACTACTGCTGCACTTGCAAGGCCTGCGTGGTGGGAGTTGTTGGGATTATACCCCCAACAATATAAAACACCAAACTCAACACCTGCAGGAACCCGAAACAACCTGCAGTTATCAGAAGGCTAATACATACTAATGTTTTAAGACCTCATAGATAAACTTTCTTAGACTATTTAGAAAACAATTTATTAGACTCCAAGTTTTTCTTTATTTATTTTCTTTCTTTCTTTATTTAGAATTTATATCCCGCCCTTCCCACGGGTGGCTCAGGGCGGCTTCCAACAATAGATCCAACATAAAATTAAGCAATATTTAAACATATAAGAGAATAAACATTTAAAACAGCTAAAACAGATAAAACCATAAATATTAATAAATATTCGAAATGTATATAAAAAAACTCTGGCAAGTTGCATTTAGACAGAAGGCAAAGAGTTTAGATACCATTAGTACCTTTCAGTTTAGCTAGAAGGCTGCTGCCTGGCCTACTCTGTCTCTTTCTTCTGCAGCTACTTGGGGCCACGGCCATCGAGGACAAGCTGCAAGATGGCGTCCCTCAGACAATTGAGACCCTCGGCCAGGCTCAGATCAAGATCTGGGTGCTGACTGGAGACAAGCAAGGTGGGTGCAGGGCGGGCTCGACCAGCCAGACTTCTTTAGCCAGGTGTGGCCATCAGGGAATTCCGGTTCATGCAGGGAGGCCTGTGGCACTCTGTACACCCTTCGAGTGGCCCTGGGTGCCGGACGGAGGATGGAACGGCCCCTCTCCTGCCACCACTGCTGTGCTCCTAAGGGAGCCCCTCCGCCACTGGGGGACCTTACAAAACCCTTGGCTCATTGTGTGTGTGTGAGAGAGAGAGAGAGCAGAAGAGTCCAGAAAGACTATCGGTATGTATTTCAGAGAGGCAGAGGTCACTTCTTGAGAGATGGGGAAGGGGAGCAATAAAGGGTGGGGGGCTGTTGCCGCAAGGGTCAAGTCTCCCTCATTCCACACAGCTGTTCTGAGAGCCCTGGGGGGGTGCGGTTCCTGGGGGTGTCATGTGCATTCCTTCCAATCTTCCCAACTCAGAATGCCGGGATTTAGAACTCCAGCCCCTTGCTGATGCCAGATCTCCTGCCCCAGCTCCTAGCTCAGGGCCAGATTGGTCTGGGGCAGCCCCCCGATGACCCCTGCCTTGCATTTGAGTTCTGGCTCATCCCAGCTGGTCTAATGCTTGGCAAGCACAAGGCACGGGCTGTAGGAAAGTCTGGGCTGAACCCATTCCATCTGGGGGTGGGGAAAAGTTCTTCCAAAAAAAATCCCACCTGGCGCCTCAGGAGGAAGGGCTGCGGCCTGGGTTTCTGTGTGACTCCCGGGTTTTGTGCCTGAAGAGGCAGAGCCCAGGCGCAGGCTCGCACTGAGGAAGAGGAGGAGGAGGAGGGCTTTTGTTTTGCTTTGGCTGCATCACTCCAAACGGGGAGCCCCTCCCTCCAGGACGGAGCTTCTGCTCCCTCCAACGGTGCACTGCTTCGCTCTGCAGAGACAGCGGTCAATATTGGTTACTCCTGCAACATGCTCAGCGACGCCATGGAGGACATCTTCTTCATCCAGGGCCAGAGCTCCGAAGAAGTGCGGCAGGAACTCAGGTGAAAATTGGGGGGGGGGGGGCAACACCAAGGCCTACCTGGAGGCCAATGAGGGGGGAGGATCAAGTGTATCCCCTCCCAAAAAAAGAGGGGGAAGGTGTGAGCCTGCTCAGGCAACCAGTCCTGCTTCCAGACCATAGGAACATAGAATCATAGAGTTGGGAGGGGCCATACAGTCCATCTAACCCCCAGGCAGGATCAGCCTAAAGATCTAACATCAGAAGAGCCCTGCCTGATCAGACCAGGGAGGGTCCACCTATTTCAGCCTCCTGTCTCACCTGTTCCTCTGAAGGGTCAACAACAGGGCAGAGAGGCCAAGGCCTTCCCTTGAGAAGAACCTCAGAAGAGCCCTGCTGGGTCATACCAGGGAAGATCCATCTAGTCCAGCCTCCTGCCTCACACAGTGGCCAACCAGTCCCTCTGGAGGGCCAATAACAGGGCACAGAGGCCGAGGCCTTTCCCTGAGAAGAACCTCAGAAGAGCCCTGCTGGGTCAGACCAGTGAGGGTCCATCTAGTCCAGCCTCCTGCCTCACATAGTGGCCAGCCAGTTCCTCTGGAGGGCCATCAACAGGGCAGAGAGGCCAAGGCCTTCCCCTGAGAAGAACATCAGGAGAGCCCTGCTGGGTCAGATCAGTGAGGGTCCATCTAGTCCAGCCTCCTGTCTCACACAGTGGCCAACCAGTTCCTCTGGAGGGCCTACAACAGGGCAGAGAGGCCGAGGCCTTCCCCTGAGAAGAACATCAGAAGAGTCCTGCTGGGTCAGACCAGTGAGGGTCCATCCAGTCCAACCTCCTATCACACAGTGGCCAACCAGTTCCTCTGGAGGGTCAATAACAGGGCAGAGAGACCGAGGCCTTCCCCTGAGAAGAACCTAAGAAGAGTCCTGCTGGGTCAGACCAGTGAGGGTCCATCTAGTCCAGCCTCCTATCACACAGTGGCCAACCAGTTCCTGTGGAGGGTCAATAACAGGGCAGAAAGGCCGAGGCCTTCCCCTGAGAAGAACCTAAGAAGAGTCCTGCTGGGTCAGACCAGTGAGGGTCCATCCAGTCCAACCTCCTGTCTCACACAGTGGCCAACCAGTTCCTCTGGAGGGTCAATAACAGGGCAGAGAGGCAAAAGCTTTCCCCTGAGAAGAATATTAAAAGAGCCCTGCTGGGTCAGACCAGTGAGGGTCCATCTAGTCCAGCGTCCTGCCTCACACAGTGGCCAGCCAGTTGCTCTTGAGAGCCAACAACAGGACACAGAGGCTGATGCCTTCCCCTGAGAAGAACCTCAGAAGAGCCCTGCTGGGTCAGACCAGGGAAGGTCCATCTAGTCTAGCCTCCTGTCTCACGCATTGGCCAGCCAGTTCCTCTGGAGGGCCAACAACAGGGCAGAGAGGCTGAGGCCTTCCCCTGAGAAGAACATCAGGAGAGCCCTGCTGGGTCAGACCCGTGAGGGTCCATCTAGTCCAGCCTCCTGTATCACACAGTGGCCAGCCTGTTCCTCTGGAGGGCCAACAACAGGGCAGAGAGGCTGAGGCCTTCCCCTGAGAAGAACCTCAGAAGAGCCCTGCTGGGTCAGACCAGGGAAGGTCCATTTAGTCTAGCCTCCTGTCTCACGCATTGGCCAGCCAGTTCCTCTGGAGGGCCAACAACAGGGCAGAGAGGCTGAGGCCTTCCCCTGAGAAGAACATCAGGAGAGCCCTGCTGGGTCAGACCAGTGAGGGTCCATCTAGTCCAGCCTCCTGTATCACACAGTGGCCAGCCTGTTCCTCTGGAGGGCCAACAACAGGGCAGAGAGGCTGAGGTCTTCCCCTGAGAAGAACATCAGAAGAGCCCTGCTGTGTCAGACCAGGGATGGTCCATTTAGTCCAGCCTCCTCACGCAGTGGCCAACCAAGTCCTCTGAAGGTACAACAACAGGGAATGGAGGCTGAGGCCTTTCCCTTATGTTCCTCCTGGCACTGAATGTGGAGATTCCCTTTAGCCACTGATAGACTTCCCCTCCATGGATCGATCTAATCCCCTTTTAAGGCTATTGAATCGCCTTTTAAACCTGTGGCCATCACTACATCCCAGGGCAGCAGATTCCACATTTGAATGATAGAATCACAGAGTTGGAAGGGGACCTAAAGGCCATCTAGCCCAGCCCCCTCTGCTCAGTCACTCTCTGTGTGAAGAAGTATTTCTTTCTGTCCATCCTGAACCTCCTGCCCATCAGCTCCACTGGAGGCCCTCAAGTTCTAGCCTTTTGGGAGAGGGAGACAAATTTCTCTTTGTCAGCTGCTCTTTCCATCCCGTGCATCATTCCAGCAAACTCTCTCGTTCCTCCACTGCCTCAGTTGTCTCTTTTCTAAACAGCAGAATCCCAGACTCTTCAGCCTTAGGGGAGGTGTGCCAACCTTCTGATAGTCTTGGTTGCCTTCCTCTGCACTTTGCCCAGCATTGCAGTGTCTTTGTTGAGGTGCAGTGACCTGAACTGTACACGCTATTCCAAATGAGGCAGTGCCAGGGCGTCCAGCCCTTCTTGATGTAGCAGGCAAAGTGATATCATAGAATCATAGAGCTGGAAGGGACCTTCAGGGTCATCTAGTCCACCCCCCTGCACAAGGCAGGAAACTCACAAACACTTCCCCCTAAATTCACAGGATCTTCATCGCTGTCAGGTGGCCATCTAGCCTCTGCTTAAAACCCTCCAAGGAAGGAGAGCTCACCGCCTCCCAAAGAGGAAGCCTGTTAGAATCATAGAGTTGGAAGGGACCTCCAGGGCCATCTAGTCCACCCCCCTGCACAAGGCAGGAAACTCACAAACACCTCCCCCTAAATTCACAGGATCCTCATTGCTGTCAGGTGGCCATCTAGCCTCTGCTTAAAACCCTCCAAGGAAGGAGAGCTCACCACCTCCCAAAGAGGAAGCCTGTTAGAATCATAGAGTTGGAAGGGACCTCCAGGGCCATCTAGTCCACCCCCCTGCACAAGGCAGGAAACTCACAAACACCTCCCCCTAAATTCACAGGATCCTCATTGCTGTCAGGTGGCCATCTAGCCTCTGCTTAAAAACCTCCAAGGAAGAAGAGCCCACCACTTCCCCAGGAGGAAGCCTGTTCCATTGAGGAACTGCCATGTCAGGACGTTTTCCCTAATGTTTAGCTGCAAACTCTTTGGATTTCATTTTAACCTTCTGGGGCCACAGAAAACAATTCCACACCATCCTCTAGAGGACAGCCCTTCAAGGACTTGAAGATGGTGATCCTATCACCTCTCAGCCGCCTCCTCTGCAGGCTAAACATCCCCAGCTCCTTCCACGTTTCCTCAGAGGACTTGGTGCCAGAGAAGGGGATCGGATGTTGCACATTTGCCTCTTTCGATATCCAGACTTCGCAGTCTATCTGGAGAAACCCCCTGGCAGGAACCCAGCATCCGCTCACTTGTCAGAGTGGGGAGGTGCTGGAAGAACTCTGGTTTATTCCTGCAGCATTCAGATCTTTTTTTTTTGTGGCCCTTCTTTTAGGAAAGCCAGGAAGAAAATGACGCCGGACACCTTTGTGGAGGACGACTGCAGCAGCACCGACGCCCAGATCCAGAAACCTGGGAAGTCCCCAATCTTGCCCGAGGAGCAGTCCAGCGGGGAGTACGGCATGGTGATCAATGGCCACAGCCTGGTAGGGACCGAGGCTCTTTGCTTCTCCTGCCACCATTAGAGGGCTGGGACTGGAGGTTCCTCCGAGTGCCCCCATTTTTTTGTGAGAGCTGACGGCAGATGGAACTCGGGTAGATTTGAGTTTTGACCCGTGGAGCCAGACATGCCAATGCTGCTGGGGTGGAGGTAATCCAGCCAGGCCACACTGAAGGGCCTCTCTGGAACATGGAGCCTTCCCTCCCACAGCACTGCAGGTCATGGGGCAGGGGTGGGGAACAGAGGCTCTCCAGATCTTTTTTTTGCCTACAACTCCCATCAGCCCCAGCCAGCATGGCCAATGGCTGGGGCTGATGGGAATTGTAGGCAAAAAACATCTGGAGAGCCACTATTCCCCACCCCTGCCACAGGAGGATGGCTGGATTTGGAAGATGGTGCCTCCGTGCCCTGCCCTTCGTGTCTTTGCCCTGAGAGCCTGAAGCTGGGCACGAGAGCCCAGCTGTCTTCTCAAGGCACACTTCTGGGGAGCCCATCTCGCTGTGCCTGCTCCGCTCCGGACTCCTGGACCTTCTGCTTACTCCCTGCCTCCCTGGGGTTGTGTCTCCTGCAGGCCTATGCCCTGGAGGGGAATCTGGAGCTGGAGCTGGTGAGGACAGCCTGCTTGTGCAAGACGGTCATCTGCTGCCGTGTGACGCCCCTGCAGAAGGCCCAGGTGGTGGAGCTGGTGAAGAAGTACAAGAAGGCCGTGACCCTGGCCATCGGGGACGGGGCCAACGACGTCAGCATGATCCGGGGTGAGCAGTGCCTGTTCCCCCTCGGCCTCTGGTGCTGGGGGAGGCGGGGAGCTCAGTGGAAGACTCTTAGGAAGGGCCAGACTCCGGGAGACAAATAGGCCACTGGCATCTAGGGGTCTTAGTGGATCATATGCTGAACATGAGTCAACAGTGTGATGCGGTGGCTAAAAAGGCAAATGCAATTTTGGGCTATATCCACAGAAGGATCCTGTGAATTTAGGGGGAGGTGTTTGTGAGTTTCCTGCATTGTGCAGGGGGTTGGACTAGATGACCCTGGAGGTCCCTTCCACTCTAGGCTTCTACCAGGCTTCCTTGGGAGGTGGTGGGCTCCCCTTCCTTGGAAGTTTTTAAACAGAGGCTAGATGGCCACCTGACAGCAATGAAGATCCTGTGAATTTAGAGGGAGGTGTTTGTGAGTTTCCTGCATTGCGCAGGGGGTTGGACTAGATGACCCTCGAGGTCCCTTCCAACTCTAGGATTCTGTGATCTGGGAGGGGCCAAAAACTTCCCTTCGGTACAACTGTCCCTCGTGTGTTTCCCTCCCAGCGGCCCACATTGGGGTCGGCATCAGCGGCCAGGAGGGGATGCAGGCCGTGCTCTCCAGCGACTTCGCCTTTGCCCAGTTCCGCTACCTGCAGCGACTGCTCCTGGTGCACGGGCGATGGTCCTACATCCGGATGTGCAAGTTCCTCTCCTACTTCTTCTACAAGAACTTTGCCTTCACCCTGGTCCACTTCTGGTACGGGTTCTTCTCCGGGTTCTCGGCACAGGTAGGCAGGCCCCACAGACGGTCTCTGTGTTGACGCTGGTGCTGGCTTATCCCCTGTGGAGCCACACAGGGTGGGCATCCCCTGGCTGGTAGCAGAGTTATCCCAGTGGCACGGCCACCCCTCCCGTGGGCATCTCTTTCAGGCTGCACCTTCCTGGGAGTGCCCTCCCCTTCCCTGCCCAGTAGTGTCCCAAACCAGAGAGGGCATCCCTCAGTGAGAGGGCATGCAAGGACACGCTGCAGTGGGGAATGATCCTTTCCTAAACCGGGGGGGCGGGGGGGGGGGAGGACTTTGTATGTGCAAATGTGGAAGCAAGATAATATACTAGAGGAATGGGACTGGATCTTAAAAGTATTACACTGGAGTGAAATGAACAAGCTTACTAGAATCCTGAAAGACTGTAATTCAGGGAAATTTAAAGAGGACTGGGAGAAATTTCAAAAAATATATTGAAGAATAATGGAAAGTGAAGAGACATTTAGTGATTTTTGAGAACATTAACTGAAGTTTTACTGAGAAGATAAAGCTGCAAATATTGAATTTTGTTTTAATATGTAATCTAGCAGATTAGATTATGAGATAAATAGAGGGTTAATCATAATAGCAATTATTACATAGTCTTGGTTCATATTGTGGAAAGGTAAATGTAATTTTTAGTGAAGATTCTATAATTGTGAATTTTACCTTTGTTTTCTTCTTAATTGTTCTGATTACCGGCGGAGGTCATGAAACAGAAGAGGGGGGAGGAGGAGGGAATTTTGTAGTGTATTGGTTAATATCTTTAAGTATATGTTTGATGAATATTTTTCAATATATTGCAAAACAATAAAATTGGTTTACACACTAAACCAGGGGGGGGGGCAGATGGGCAGGGATTCTGTGTTGCTCCTGAGCCCCCCGACACAAATCCGAGTTCCTCCAGCCCCCAAACCTGATCCTTGAACCTGGAGGGAGTCCACTCCGATGCCACTGCAGAGTTACCGGGGGTTTGGCCTGCAATGGGCCTCGCTGGCTATGATGGACAAAGAGAACCTTTTTTTGGGGGGTGTGCTTGGTGTGGCCTCCTGCGCAGCCCCCTCACTGGCCTCTCGTTCTCTCGGCAGACGGTCTATGACGAGTGGTTCATCACCCTCTACAACCTGGTGTACACCGCTCTGCCTGTGCTGGGAATGAGCCTCTTCGACCAGGTAAGGGAAGGAAGGAGTCCTCCTGGCTGGCAGTTGAAGAAGAGAAGAGGCCAAGGCCTTGCCCAGGAAGGTGGCGATGCTGGGTAGCCTGGCCTCCTGGAAGCGGAACCATCTACGCCTGGACAGCGGCTGCCAGGCATTGCCGGGCGGGTGGGGCGGAGGTTGGCAAGAGAGAAGGGTGCTGGGGAGGGCAGGGGCAGCCGTGTTGCATCCCAGGGCGTCTCTCTCTCTCCCTCTGCCGCCAGGACGTGGATGACCGCTGGAGCCTGCACTTCCCGCAGCTGTACACCCCCGGCCAGCAGAACCTCTACTTCAACAAGCTGGAGTTTGCCAAGTGCACGCTCTACAGCGTCTACAGCTCCCTGGTGCTTTTCTTTGTGCCCTATGGGGCCTTGAGCAATGCCGTGCGGAGCGACGGGAAGGCTGTGGCCGACTACCAGTCCTTCGCCCTCATGGCTCAGACCTGCCTGCTGATGGTGGTCTCTGTCCAGGTGAGCGGCCTCGAGCCAAGCAGCGCCAGGGTCCTGCTGGCAGGAAGCCCCCCCACCCACAAACGAAGACCCCGATTTCCTGCCTTTGGCAGATACAGGCAGTGTGTGTGTGTGTGGGGGGAGCGATTTCTCTGCCTCCCCCAGCCCTGAGAGTCAGTCTGGGGCAGTGGTGAAGTGCGTGGACTCTTCTCTGGGAGAACCGGGTTGATTCCCCACTCCTCCGCTTGCACCTGCTGGAATGGCCTTGGGTCAGCCATAGCCCTCACATTCTACTTGAAAGGGCAGCTTCTGTGAGGGCCAGTTTGGTGCAGTGGTGAAGTGTGCAGAATCTTATCTAGGAGAACCGGGTTTGATTCCCCACTCCTCCACTGGCACCTGCTGAAATGGACTTGGGTCAGCCCTAGCTCTGTCAGAGGTTGTCCTTGAAAGGGCAGCTTCTGTGAGAGCCAGTTTGGTGTAGTGGTGAAGTGTGTGGACTCTACTCTGGGAGAACCAGGTTTGATTCCCCACTCCTCCACTTGCAGCTGCTGGTATGGCCTTGGGTCAGCCATAGCTCTTGCAGGAGTTGTCCTTGAAAGGGCAGCTGCTGTGAAAGCTCTCTCAGCCCCACCCACCTCACAGGGTGTCTGTTGGGGGAGAAGATAAAGGAGATTGCGATCCGCTCTGAGTCTCTGATTCGGAGAGAAGGGCGGGGTATAAATCTGCAGTCTTCTTCTTCCCAAGTGAATGGCTTTGGTGGTGGGGGGCTCTCCTCAGAGAGGCTCCCAGGGGGCACAGCTCTCCTGGGCAGCCCCTCCTGTGTGTCTCTGGGAGGCAAGCTGGGCCTGCGGAGGCTTCTCAGAGGTGTCCCCTTTCCCCCTCTGTGCCCTCCAGAGCAGCAGCGGGGGTGGGGCAGGGGCTCAGGCAAGCATCTCTCTTCTTATTGCACTGGGGTGCTCAGGAGCCCTGCCAGCCGCAAGCTACAGGCCCCTTCCTGGCGGGATTCAGCAGAGTCCCGGTGGCCGGTGGAGGGAGGAGGGGGGAACTGCTGCTGCTGTTCCTACGGCTGTGGGAGTCCCCGCCTTGCCTTGCCTTGCAGATGGGGCTGGACACGGCCTACTGGACCGCGGTCAACCAGCTCTTCATCTGGGGCAGCCTGGCCACCTACTTCGCCATCACCTTCACCATGTACAGCGACGGCAGCTACCTGGTCTTCACCGCCGCCTTCCCGTTCATCGGTAAGCCTCCCTCAGGCCTCGCCTGCAGGGCACCTCCTGGGAAGGCCAGAGGGGCTTGGAGCAGCTGTCCCACCCCCACTCACCCGGCTGATGCGGGGAGGGGGCTGCTCTGCTCTGCTACATTCAGCTTGGAGCTCCCTGTGGGGGGGGGGCAAAAGGGGAAGCCAAAGCATGTGCTGAGAGCGTGCAGGGCCTGAAGGGAGGTGGCCCCTGAACAGCCGCAGAGGCTCAAAGGACCAGTTGGAGGTGGGGGGTGGCTGGGGAGGGGGCTGGGGGTGCTCAGGGTCAGGGCCCGCTTTGGAGAGGGGGCCTTCCTGCCCATCACGGTGTCCGCATCCCTTCCTTGCCAGGCACGGCCCGGAACACTTTGAACCAGCCCAACGTCTGGCTGGGCATCTTCCTCTGCGTCACCCTTTGCGTCCTCCCCGTGGTCGGCTTCCGCTTCGTGAAGATGCAGCTCAGGCCGACCGTCAGTGACAAGGTGATTCCCCAGCCCCTCTGCCGGGGGGGGGGGGAGGGAGGAGGGGGCTGCCCCCAGCCACTGAGCTTGTTCGCAGCACATTTCAGTAGGGTTGCCAGTGTCGGGTTGGGGGATTCCTGGCGATTTGGGGGGGAGGGGAGGCTGAGGCGGGTGGGTCTTGGGGAGCAGATGGGGGTGCAAGGCCATGGAATCCACCCTCCTAAGCAGGCCTTTTCTCGGGGAAATGCTCTTGGCCTCCGAGAGAGCCGTTGTGATCTAGTGAAGGAATTCCAGGTGGCCCCCAGAGGGGGACAGCCCTCCCTTGCAAATTCTGGACAGGTGCGGGGGGAGACCTTCTTCCTCAGTGATGCTCTGTATTCTTGTGCTGGGGGGGGCACAGTGGGAGGGCTTCTTGCCCCACTGGTGGACCTCTTGATGGCACCTGGGTTTGGGGGGTTTTGACCACTGTGTGACACAGAGTGTTGGATTGGATGGACCATTGGCCTGATCCAACATGGCTTCTCTTATGTTCTTATGTCTGGGGCAGTGATGCTCTGTATTCTTGGTGCTTGGGGGGGCACAGTGGGAGGGCTTTTAGTGTCCTGGCCCCACTGATGCACCTCCTGATGGCACCTGGGTTTTTTGGCCACTGTGTGACAGACAGAGTGTTGGACTGGATGGGCCACTGGCCTGATCCAGCAGGGCTTCTCTTATGTTCTTATGAGCCCTTCAGTCTGGAGACGTGCTCTGGCTTGGAGTGAGCAAGCAGGAGAGTCTCTGGCTGGGATGAGGCCTGTCTCCTCTGTGCTGGAAGGCCCTGCCAGGGCCACAGTGGTGCCAGCGTCAGTCTCTTCAAAGAAGGCCTGCAAGGCCCGGGGTCCGCTTCCTATTGAACCATCGTCACGTCAGCCGTGGTGCTCTGCTGCCATCTAGTGCTGATTTCTGTCCCTTCCTGCCAGCAGCTGTGGGGACAGGTTGTCTGCTCAGCAGCCCTGTGGTCAAAGCAAAACCACTGTGCAAATACAAAGTGAATCAACAATAATAGAATAAAGTGTCCAAATAATTTATAAAGATACCCCAAATGCACAGGAAGTATACTTCATGAGGGGATGGATTCCACAATCATTTCCAAGAAGATTCCATGGAGAATGCAGAAGGTCCATTCAGCAGGCTTGTGCCTTTTGGAAACTGAATATGTCTTAGTTTGACGTCATTGTTGTGAGTTTACAGGATGGCTCTTGGATGAAGTTTGTTCGCGAAACGTGGTCTATCAAGTCGACAAACACTTTTTGTTTGTACTTTGTACCTTTGGAGCCTTTATTTTGGGAGGCGGGATCAACCACAGCTTGTGAAATTGACTGCGAGTGAATTCCCAGGGGAAACCTTTTGAATGGACCTCCTGCATTCTCCGTGGAATCTTCTTGAAAATTATTATGGAATCCATCCCCTCATGAAATATACTTCCTGTGTATTTGGGGTATCTTTATAAATTATTTTGGACACTTTATTCTATTATTGTTGATTCGTTTTGTGTTTGCAGAGTGGTTTTCCTTGGATCAGTTTGCTGTGTAGCCGCTTTGTTTCCTGTCCCAGTGGCCCTGTGGGGCTGCTCTGGCAGAGTGCGTGGGACTGGCCAAAAGTGTCCCAGCAAGCTTTGTGGCAGAGCAGGGATTTGAACGCAGGCCTCCAAACGCCTAGTCTAGCCCCCTAACCATCAGATTGCACCAGCTCTTGGTATTCTCTTTGGACAGGTTTGCTTTTTCAGTCCTGGTTGTCTGGGAGGTGGTTGACGCTGCTTTCTGGTTGCTTGGGACTTGATGGGGCTGGGGAGGACCCTGGGACCAGCCCCCAGGGCCTCTCAGCACGGCTGCCCTTGTGCTTGCAGGTCCTGTCCAAGGTCCGGGAGCTGCAGAAGAGGCCGCCGGTGCCCTTGCCCAAGCGACAGCTGCAGCGCTCCATCTCCCGGCGCTCCGGCTACGCCTTCTCCCACCAGCACGGCTTCGGGGCCCTCATCACCTCTGGACGGAACATGCGCCCCAAGTCCCCCTTTGGCATCATGGGTTCCTTCTCGCCCAACACCGAGAAGCACAAGAACTAGGGAGCTGGAGGAGGGGAGGGGAGGGGAGAGGATCCTGGTGCTGCCATCCATCCAAGGAACAGTCACAGCTGAGCTCTCTGAGAAGAGCGATGCTGGCCAGGGAGGAGAGAGCGGGGCTTGTCCTTCAGAGAGCCTGGTGCCAGAGGAGGAAGGGGGAGAAGAACTCAGACAGGCAGCAGCACTCACCTGGCATCTCAGGTCCAGCACACACCTCCCCAACGAGGGACCGCCGGGCCTTTCTGACCAGCAATGCCTGTAGCACCTCGTAGGATCAGGGCCCACCCGTGCCTGGCTCCAGAAGACTCCGAGGCTGAGAGACGCCCACCAGATTGCAAAGGAGGTGGCCAGAACTGCACTGAAGGGAGGGGAGGAGCTGTGCTCTTTCCTCCGAGCCCCTGGAAGAGTCCTTCTGGGCTTGTGGCAAGACTGGGCCTTCCTTCCCCGAGAACTGGGGCGAGGGTGGGTCTGGCTGTGCAGATGTGCTGTCCCCATGGCCTGCAGTTGAGGGGGTGGAGCAGCAAAGCCACCCCCCCCCAGAGTCTCCTCTCCAGGGCAGCATGCAGCTCTGGGGAGGGAGGGAGGGAGGGAGGGAGGGAGGAAGGAAGGAAGGAAGGAAGGAAGGAAGGAAGGAAGGAAGGAAGGAAGGAAGGAAGGAAGGAAGGAAGGAAGGAAGGAAGGAAGGAAGGAAGGAAGGAAGGAAGGAAGGAAGGGCTAGCGGCAGGCAAAGTCTGCCATCTGGTGGTCCTGGCCTTTTGTACTCTTCTGCCCCAAGCGCCTTCTGGACAGTGCCTGTGCCATCCCCCACCTGCCTCTCTGCACTGCCCTGTCCACGTGGGCAGGGACTGCAGGGGCTCTTGCAGGGCTTGAACTGCCTCGGGAGCAGCCCTGATCATGTCACAGAGCCAGCCTCTACATTCTGCACTCCAGATCTGGGGGGTGGCGGGAATGAGAGCTCCTCAGGCTGTGTCTTGAACCCTGCACAGGCAGCCACCGGGGAGTCAGGCATGCCTCCAGAACGAGATGGAGCCTCTGAATTTCAGCCTGATGCTCCCGGTCTCTGGTTTCTGGGCCAGAGACTGACCCTTCTGGTCCAGGGCCCAAGCAAGAGATGGACACGCCCAGCAAGAGGGAGACCAGGAAGAAGGCGTGAGACAATCCGAGGGGGGGGGGGCTGGTCTTGTGGTTTTCTTCTAGCAGTATGATTTTAATAAACTTCACATAAAAGGAGCTCCGGTGGGTGAGAATTCTGCTTATGGGATTGATGGGGGGGAGGGGGCGGGAAGGGAACTGCCAACTTCCTTCCTGGAGCAGGTTCTGCTTGGGGGCCAGGAGAAGGCCGCTTGGCAGGCAATAAAGAGGCAGGGAAGAAGGGGGAGCTAGAGCTCTCTCCAAAATGGGGGAGCAGGGGTCTCTGGGAATGTGTCTGGGGGAAGTGTCAGTGAATTTCCTGAAGGGCATTTTAGAATCATAGAGTTGGAAGGGACGTCCAGGGTCATCCAGTCCAACTTCCTCACAAACACCTCCCCCTAAATTCACAGGATCTTCATTGCTGTCAGGTGGCCATCTAGCCTCTGTTTAAAAACCTCCAAGGAAGGAAAGCCCACCACCTCCTGAAGAATTATAGAATCCTAGAAATGGAAGGGACCTCCAGGTTCATCTAATCCAACCCCTGCACAATGCAGGAAACTCACAAACACCTCCCCCTAAATTCACAGGATCTTCGTTGCGATCAGTGGCCATCTAGCCTCTTTTGAAAAACCTCCAAGGAAGGAGAGCCCACCACCTCCCAAGGAGGAAGCCTGTTCCACGGAGGAACTGCTCTAATGGTCAGGAAGTTCTTCCTTATGTTGAGCCGGAAACTCTTGATTTAATTTCACCCCCTGGTTCTGGTCCTACCTTCCGGGGCCACAGAAAACAATTCCACACCATCCTCTATAGGACAGCCCTTCAAGTTCTTGACGATGGTGATCCTTTCACCTCTGCTGCCTCCTCTCCAGGCTCAACATCCCCAGCTCCTTCACAGGACTTGGTCTCCAGGCTCAACGTCCCCTTTCCTCACAGGACTTGGTCTCCAGACCTCTCACCATCTTCATTGCCCTCCTCTGGACCCCTTTCAGCTTGTCTAGATCCTTCTTAAAATGTGGTGCCCAAAACTGAACAGGAACACAGTTCCGACTGGCTTGGTGTCAGAGGGTGTAACCTAATACACAAATAAGTTCCTGTTGATCTTTTTCTACAAAAAGCCCTGTGTGAAACAATGGTGATGTCAGGGGGCATGGCCTAATATTCAAATTAGTTGGGCTTTTTCTATAACCCTTCCCCCCCCCCAATTTCCTGTATTGTGCAGGGAGCTGAACTACATGACCCTGGAGGTCCTTTCCAACTCTATGGTTCTAAGCAGGAAAAGAATGTGTAAAGTGTAGAAGGGCTTCCAGAGTTCTGGTCCTGCTGGTGGACCTCCTGATGACACCTGGGTTTTGGCTCCTGTGGGACACAGAGTGTTTGACGTGTGGCCTTAACAGGACAGCTACATCCTTCCATTCCCTGCTTGCATGCAGGGCAAACCCCACACCAATGAATCCTAGGCCGTTTTCCCACTTACCTTACCCCGGAGCGACGTCCCTCTTCACCGCGCTGCGTCTGCGCAGATTTCGCACAAACTGCTGCGCAGCACCAGGAAGAGCCGCGTAGTCCCAGGGCTTTTGAGTCGCAAATGTAAACCGCCAAAAAGCAGTTTACATTTGCGACGCAAAAGCCCCGGGACTACGCGGCTCTTCCTGGTGCTGCACAGCAGTTTGTGCGAAATCCGCGCAGACGCAGCGCGGTGAAGAGTGACGTCGCTCCGGGGTAAGGTAAGTGGGAAAACAGCCCTAGAGTTGGAAGGACCTCTAGGGTCATCTAGTCCAGCCCTCTGCACAATGGGCAAAGGTTAAGGTGCTGAGCAGCCTCCACCCCCTGGTTCCACCTTCTGAAATTTACCTTCCAGGTGGACCAAAATCTCCACACAATGATGACTCCCAGTCCTGGATCACAGAAGAAGAAGAAGATATTGGATTTATATCCCGCCCTCCACTCCGAAGTCTCAGAGCGGTTTACTATCTCCTTTCCCTTCCTCCCCCACAACAGACACCCTGTGAGGTGGGTGGGGCTGGAGAGGGCCCTCACAGCAGCTGCCCTTTCAAGGACAACCTCTGCCAGAGCTATGGCTGACCCAAGGCCATGCTAGCAGGTGCAAGTGGAGGAGTGGGGAATCAAACCCAGTTCTCCCAGATAAGAGTCCGCACACTTAACCACTACACCAAACTGGCTCTCTCAGAAAACAATTCCACCCCATCCTCTATAGGACAGCCCTTCAAGTACTTGAAGATGGTGATCCTATCACCTCTCAGCCGCCTCCTCTCCAGGCTAAACATCCCCAGCTCCTTCAACCTTTCCTCCTAGGACTTGGTCTCCAGACCCCTCACCATCTTCGTCGCCCTCCTCTGGACCCCTCCAGCTTGTCTGGATCCTTCTTAAAATGTGGTGCCCAAAACTGAACACAAGACTCCAGGTGAGGTCTTACCAGAGCAGAGTAAAGTGATACCATCTCATCACGTGATCTGGACACTAGACTTCTGTTGATACAGCCTAAAATTGCATTGGCCTTTTTAGCCGCCGCATCACACTGTTGACTCATGCATATGATCCACTAAGACCCCTAGATCCTTTTCGCACATACTACTGCTAAGACAAGTCTCCCCATCCTATAACCATGCATTGGATTTTTCCTACCTAAATGCAGAACTTTACATTTATCCCCGTTAAAATTCATTTTATTGCTTTTAGCCCAGTTTTCCATCCTGTCAAGGTCATCCTGTATCCTGTTTCTGTCTTCTGTGTTTGCAACCCCTCCCAATTTAGTATCATCTGCAAATTTCATAAGCATTCCCTGTGTTCCTACATCCAGATCATTGATAAAGATGTTGAACAAAACAGGTCCCAGGACAAATACCTGAGGCACTGAATGATGCACCTTCTGCATGGTGTGCCCCACACTTCTTTTGTTCTCCACAAAACCCATCGGAAACACCCCACTCCAAACCATTTGGCTCTACTCAGAACAGAAGTGCACAAAATCCACATCTGTCCACATCTGCAAGTCTCTGGTCCCTTTTATTGGGTGGTTTTCATTTATTTGGGTTATCTGTAGTCACCCTTTCTCACTTCAGGCAAAGTAGACAAAGTGAGTCAAGACAATTCTAAAAAACAGAAGGGAAGCAAAGCATCTGTAACAGGCTTCTAGTTCCAGCAAGCTGGACCCAGTAGTGTAGGTCACAGTCCGGAATAACTTTGTGAATCATTTAGCACAAGGTAACTCTATTGCCTGTGTAGAAAAGCCCTCTTGAATAATTTGGTTTTGCCAAATTTTTGCAGGGAGCCAGCAGAGGGTGAGCGTTCCTGACCTCCACAAGGGGTGTGTGTGTGTGGCACCACAAAGAAGCCACACAGGTGGGCAGCTGTGGATCGTGCCCCTTTTCAGGTTGGCCCCTGCAGAAGACTTTACTCAAACTGAGAGCCAGTCCGGTGTAGTGGTTAAGTGTGTGGACTCTTATCTGGGAGAACCGGGTTTGATTCCCCACTCCTCCACTTGCACCTGCTGGAATGGCCTTGGGTCAGCCAGAGCTCTGGCAGAGGTGGTCCTTGAAAGGGCAGTTTCTGGGAGAGCCAGTTTGGTGTAGTGGTTAAGCGTGCAAACTCTCATCTGGGACAGCCGAGTTTGATTCCCCACTCCTCCATGTGCAGCTGCTGGACTGGCCTTTGGTCAGCCATAGCTCTCGTAGTTGTCCTTGAAACGGCAGTTTCTGGGAGAGCTCTCTCAGCCCCACCCACCTCACAGGGTGTCTGTTGTGGGGGAGGAAGATAAAGAAGATTGTAAGCTGCTCTGAGTCTGATTCAGTGAGAAGGGCGGGGTATGAATCTGCAGTCTTCAGTCTTCTCCTGGTAGCAGCCCTGCTGGTGGTGGGGGGTGACTTCCTGCATCAGATGTGGAGCCTCTGAGGGGGGACCCAGGTCCCCTGCAACCCAGTAGTCTAGTCTCCATGTTTCCCTGGCCTGGATCCAGGTGGCCAGAAAGGGGCCATCCTTCAGGAAGAAGACGATGAGGGCCTCTTCTGCAACCGTCGGGTGAGTCAGCGCTTCACACGCAGCGCCTGGAATTTGTCCTAAAATAGACCACGGCTCATTGTCTGGCGGCCCCGCCCAGAATGGTTTTTAATAGCAGCTCTGTGGGTGCTGCGAGTCTGAGCAGGGTCAGATCCAGTAACAGGCGGAGCAGCTCCTTTTCTTCCTCCTGCCTGATCGGCCTCCGGGGATCTGGGCTTCCCCCTGAAAATGGGTCTCCCCTGCCCCTCTTGCCTGGCATGCTGGGCAGTTCTCTCCCCATCCAACCTCTCTGGGAAGCCCAGGGTGGCCTCCGTGGCTAGCTCATGCGGTTGTGCTTCTGGTGACTAAACTCCTGACCCAGACTCCGCCTGCACTCGCTCGCATCCTGATCCCCAGCTGGCCAGAGAGGACGCTCAGCAGCCCAACGAGGCTGTTCCTTGCCGCGGAAGCCGAGTGAGTGTGGGACTGCGGGTGTGAGAGAGAGACCTTCTCACCTGTCACTGAGCCATTGAGCTTCTCACCTGTCACGGAGCTCAGGGGTAGAGCATCTGCTTAGGAAGCAGAAGGTCCCAGGTTCAATCCCGTGCATCTCCAACCAAAAAGGGTCTGGGCAAATAGGTGTGAAAAACCTCAGCCTGAGACCCTGGAGAGCTGCTGCCAGTCTGAGGAGACAAGACTGACTTCAATGGACCCAGAAGGGTCTGATTCAGTAGAAGGCAGCTTCATATGTTCATATGTCTAAGGAGAGGGACAGTGGCACAGTGGTAGAGCATCTGCTTGGGAAGCAGAAGGTCCCAGGTTCAATCCCCAGCATCTCCAACTAAAAAGGGTCCAGGCAAGGAGGCGTGAAAAACCTCAGCTGGAGACCCTGGAGAGCTATGAATGGGCTGTGGCTCAGTGGTAGAGCAGCTGCTTGGTAAGCAGAAGGTCCTAGGTTCAATCCCCGGCATCTCCAACTCAAAAGGGTCCAGGCAAGTAGGTGTGAAAAACCTCAGCTTGAGACCATGGAGAGCCGCTGCCAGTCTGAGAAGACAAGACTGACTTTGATGGACTCGGGGGTCTGATTCAGTGGAAGGCAGCTTCATAAACATTAGGGAGGGATGGTGGCTCAGTGGTAGAGCATCTGCTTGGAAAGCAGAAGGTCCCAGGTTCAATCCCTGGCACCTCCACCTAAAAAGGGTCTGGGCAAGCAGGTGTGAAAAACCTAAGCTTGAGACCCTGGAGAGCCACTGCCAGTCTGAGGAGACAAGACTGACTTCGATGGACCCAGAAGGGTCTTATTCAGTAGAAGGCAGCTTCATATGTTCATATTGAAGAAGAAGAAGATATTGGATTTATATCCCGCCCTCCACTCCGAAGAGTCTCAGAGCGGCTCACAATCTCCTTTACCTTCCTCCCCCACAACAGGCACCCTGTGAGGTGGGTGGGGCTGGAGAGGGCTCTCCCAGCAGCTGCCCTTTCAAGGACAACTTCTGCCAGAGCTATGGCTGACCCAAAGCCATTCCAGCAGGTGCAAGTGGAGGAGTGGGGAATCAAACCCAGTTCTCCCAGATAAGAGTCCACACACTTAACCACTACACCAAACTGGCTCTAGGGGAGGGACAGTGGCGCAGTGGTAGAGCATCTGCTTGGGAAGCAGAAGGTCCCAGGTTCAATCCCCAGCATCTCCAACTAAAAAGGGTCCAGGCAAGGAGGCGTGAAAAACCTCAGCTGGAGTCCTGTAGGCAAGGAAAAGGAAAGGAAAGGTCACCTGCGCAAGCACCAGTCGTTTTCGACTCTGGGGTGATGTTGCTTTCACAACGTTTTCACGGCGGACTTTTGACGGGGTGGTTTGCCATTGCCTTCCCCAGTCATCTACGCTTTCCCCCCAGCAAGCTGGGGACTCCTTTGACCGACCTCGGAAGGATGGAAAGCTGAGACAACCTGGATCCGGCTACCTGAAAACCCAGCTTCCGCCGGGGATCGAGCCCAGGTCATGAGCAGAGCTTAGGACTGGAGTACTGCAGCTTGACCACTCTGTGTCACGGGGCTCTCAGGCGACACTACCCTCACTGATAATGTCACCAAGTCATTTGGGGGTGCCCAGTTTGGCCAGAGCCCTAGGCCATTACCTATGGCAATGGCCAACCACCTCGTAAAAAGTCTGCTGTGAAAACGTTGTGAAAGCAACGTCACCCCCGAGTGGGAAACGACTGGTGCTTGCACAGGGGACCTTTCCTTTCCTACCATTGCCTAGGAGTGGCCCTGCTCTCTCTCCCACGTTGCCTGCCCCTCTGTGCCAGCTGTACCTCCCCCCGCCCCCCTGCAGTTGGCCTTTGTGGCCGAGAGTGTCTTGCGGAAAGTAGGGTTGCCAAGTCCAATTCAAGAAATATCTGGAGACTTTGGGGGTGGAGCCAGGAGACATTGGGGGCGGAGCCAGGGAGTGACAAGCATTATGGAACTCCGAAGGGAGTTCTGAGCATCCCATTGAAAGGGACCGCACAACTTTTAAAGGCCTTCCCTCCATAGGAAATAATGGAGGATAGGGGCACCTTCTTTGGGGGCTCGTAGAATTGGATCCCCTGCTCCAATCTTCTTGAAACTTGGGGGGGAGGAGGGTTGGGGAGAAGCACTGGATGCTATGCTGAAAATCTGGTGCCACTACTTCTCAAAAAACAGCCCCTCAGGAACTAGGGTTGCCATGTCACATTCAAGAAATATCTGGGACTTTGGGGGTGGAGCTGGGAGACTTTGGGGGCGGAGCCAGGAGCCAGGGGGTGACAAGCATCATGGAACTCCGAAGGGAGTTCCGGCCATCCCATTGAAAGGGACCGCACACCTTTTAAAGGCCTTTCTTCCCTAGGAAATAATGGAGGATGGGGGCCCCTTCTTTGGGGGCTCACAGAATTGGACCCCCTGGCCTAATCTTTTTGAAACCCGGGGGGTATTTTGGGGAGAGGCACTGGATGCTGTGCTGAAAATGTGGTGCTTCTGCCTCAAAAAACAGCCCTACAAGAGCCGCAGATACCCCCTGATCAATTCTCCGTTCTACCCAATGGGAATCGGTCTGCTTAGGGAACAGCGGAGTGCGCAGCAGCCATGCTCCCCCCTTTCTGATGCCCGGCTGCCCCCTGGGGCTTGGCAAGGCGCCTCCTTCCCTTCCCTCCAGCGGGGAGGTGCCGGAGCCCGAAGGCTGCCTGGGTGCGCGGGCCGGGGCGCGCATCGCTGCCATTCCCGGGAAGGGCGGGCCCGGCTGGACTCGTGCGCGCTCGGGACGCCGCGGCTGCTCGCGGGAGGAGGCTGGAGGCCGGGCCGGGCCGTCGGGGTGTGGCTGCAGCCGCCGCCGCCAGGTGAGCGCGCAGGGGCCGGGGGGGTCCCCGCAGGAGGGGCCGGAGGGAGGGGCCTGCTGCTGCTGCCGCTGCCGGCAAGGGCGGCTGGACGGGCTCGGGGGCGCCGCTCGACGGGACGAGGTGGCCTCTGAGCCTGTGCAGAGCGCCGGGCCTGTGGGCGTCGCCAGCGCCCTCCAGAGAGGCTCGCGGGGGCGGGGCTGGGGGGCTGCCCGGGAGGAGGGCGGGAGGGAGGCGCCGGCTTGCCCGGGACGGGGCCGAGAGGGCGACCCCGCTCCCCCGAGGTCCGGGCGAACTACAGAGACCAGCATGCAGCGCAGGAGCCCGCGCGGGGCATGCCGGGCGCTGTAGTCCGCGGGGGGGGGTGCTCGCTCGCTGCATCCTCCGCCGGGCGGAGTCCCGTGGCGCAGAGTGTTAAAGCGGCAGTACTGCAGTCCTCAGCTCTGCTCACGACCTGAGCTCGATCCCCGGTGGAAGCTGGGTTTTCAGGTAGGCGTCTCGAGGTTGACTCAGCCTTCCATCCTTCCGAGGTCGGTCAAAGGAGTGCTCAGTTTGCTGGGGAGGAAGGGTAGATGACTGGGGAAGGCAATGGCAAACCACCCCGCCAAAAGTCTGTCGTGAAAACGTTGTGAAAGCAACATCACCCCAGAGTGGGAAATGACTGGTGCTTGCACAGGGGACCTTTCCTTTCCCTCCCCAAGGGGACCCACCCGCCGGCCCTTGACACCTGCCTTCCCGCACCCGACCCAGCAGAGGACTCCGCCTGCAGCCAGCCCGTGCGGGGGGGACGGGGGGGGGGTTAGTTTGCAAGGAGAGGCCGGCTCGGGCAGCCCGCAGAGGCAACATGGCAGCAGCAGAAACCAGAGGAAGGAAGTGGTGCTCATTTCGTTTACTTCATCCACACACACACCCCGTGCAGCTCCAAAGCACACATACCGCATGGAGCTCACAGCATTCTCGGTTGCATTTTGTCCTCACAACAACAACCCTGTGAGGTAGATGAGGGCCAGCCAGCCAGCCCCCCTCCAACAAGGGGGAATTCGAACATGGATCTCCTGGCCTCTACAAGGGAGATAAAAAGATAAGATAAAAAAAGTTATTAATGCATATTGTTACCATATGTTACTAATAAAATTATTTAAACCCGTATAAGGGAGACACTGGCTCCCATGAGTCCAGCAGCCCACGAGGGTTAGAGGACTGCCTGGGCAGTTTCAGCATCTTCTTCTTGCAAAAGGTGACATTCTGATTTGTTTCATAATGGATTCCCACCCCCAGCATAGGCTTTCTTTGCACACAGACAGGGGTTGCTCCCTTCTCTCCCCCCGCTTCCCGCCCCCCCCCCCCCCCCCCCCCCCGCAATCCAGACTAGTTGCTGATAAAGAGGGCCTGTTGAGAGCCAGTTTGGTGTAGTGGTGAAGTGCACAGACTCCTATCTGGGAGAACCGGATTTGATTCCCCACTCCTCCACTTGCACCTGCTGGAATGGCCTTGGGTCAGCCGTAGCGGTTAAGTGCAAAGACTCTTATCTGGGAGAACAGGGTTTGATTCCCCACTCCTCCACTTGCAGCTGCTGGAATGGCCTTGGGTCAGCCATAGTGGTTAAGTGTGCAGACTCTTATCTGGGAGAACCAGGTTTGATTCCCCACTCCTCCACTTGCAGCTGCTGGAATGGCCTTGGGTCAGCCATAGTGGTTAAGTGCACAGACTCTCATCTAGGAGAACTGGGTTTGATTCCCCACTCCTCCACTTGCAGCTGCTGGAATGGCCTTGGGTCAGCCATAGTGGTTAAGTGCGCGGATTCTTATCTGGGAGAACTGGGTTTGATTCCCCACTCCTTGGATCAGTCACAAGTTCTCTCAGAGCAGTTCTCAAAAGAGCTCTCAGCCCCACCCACCTCACAGGGTGTCTGTTATGGGGAGGGGAAGGGAAGGAGATCGTAAGCGCCTCTGAGACTCTGAGTGAAGGGCGGGGGATAAATCCATCTCTTCTGCTGCTGCTTGCGGGGAGGAAAAGGCACAGCTCTGGTTACCATGTCACCAGAGACACGGGTTGGACTTAGTTTCCAAATCACTGATCTCTTGTGCCCCGCTGGTTGGTCTTGTTGCTGGGAGGCCTTGTTTCCACCTCCATCTTTCCAGCCAGGCCTCATTTGGGGCAGGAGTTCACAGGAGTGGAACTCCGGAAGCTCTACATGTTATGGTGCTCTTTCTTTCTTAACTTGCTTCTGGGCTCCATTGTTCAAACCCCCTGGGAGAATTTTGCTGAACTCTTAAGATTTGACAAACTTGCTAATATTTCCCCCCCACAAAAAATGAGGAAATAATCAAAACATCTAAAGCAGACAGATTGAAATCCTGCTCCTGCCACTGCAGCCACATAGGAGGAAGTAATTTTGAAAGTATGATGGGAGGAAGGCTTGATTATGACCATTATAATTCAAGAAGAATTTTCAGGTAGATGCGGAGCTGATATAATTTTGTATACCTTCCAGGAATGTATGGCATATGCAAATGAGTTATGTAAATGAGTTGTGAACATATGAAGCTGCCTTCTACTGAATCAGACCCCCCGCCCCGGGTCCATCAAAGTCAGACTTTTCTCTACTCAGACTGGCAGCGGCTCTCCAGGGTCTCAAGCTGAGATCTCTCACACCTACCTGCCTGGACCCTTTTTAGTTAGAGATGCCGGGGATTGAACCTGGAACCTTCTGGTTACCAAGCGGATGCTCTGCCACTGACCCTCCCTAACACTTAAGAAGCTGCCTTCTATTGAATCAGACCCCCCTGGGTCCATCAAAGTCAGTATTGTCTACTCAGACTGGCAGCAGCTCTCCAGGGTCTCAAGCTGAGGTTTTTCACGCTTATTTGTCTGGACCCTTTTCAGTTGGAGATGCCAGGGATTGAACCTGGGACTTCTTGCTTACCGAGCAGATGCTCTGCCACTGAGCCACCGTGCCTCCCTAATGAATAAAGTTAGAGAGAGCCCAGGGGCACCTTTAAGAACTTTGTTGGTCCTCATGTGCTAATGAGCTCCAGCACCTCTTTTTCTATGAAATGACCCCTGCTTACAGCCCTACCTGTTGGTGGCTAATCCAAGCAAAGCATTTGTCTCTATCTCATGTGGGGAGGTGCCCAGCCTGTTGGTGGGTGGAGGGGGGGAAATTCACCCTGTGCTCTCATCCTCCCCATAGTCTGCCAGGCAGAGAAGCTGGCTGTTGCAGCATGCAGAGATTGGGGGGAAGGAAGAGAGAGAGCCAGGACCTCTTTCTGTATCTCTGCCTCCTAAGCTGTGCAGACCTGTTTGCCTGCCCATGTGAACAAGCAAAGCTTAGCCTTCCCCAGCAGGTTCAGCCCAGCTCAAATAAGCAGGACTCTGCTTCTGTAGAACCAGAGATCTCTCCTGGAGCTCCTGAGAACATAAGAACATAGGAGAAGCCATGTTGGATCAGGCCAGTGGCCCATCCAGTCCAACACTCTGTGTCACAGAAGAACATAAGAGAAGCCCTGTTGGATCAGGCCAGTGGCCCATCCAGTCCAACACTCTGTGTCACATAAGAACATGAGAAGCCCTGTTGGATCAGGCCAGTGGCCCATCCAGTCCAACACTCTGTGTCACATAAGAACATGAGAAGCCCTGTTGGATCAGGCCAATGGCCCATCCAGTCCAACACTCTGTGTCACATAAGAACAGAAGAGAAGCCCTGTTGGATCAGGCCAGTGGCCCATCCAGTCCAACACTCTGTGTCACAGAAGAACATAAGAGAAGCCCTGTTGGATCAGGCCAGTGGCCCATCCAGTCCAACACTCTGTGTCACATAAGAACATGAGAAGCCCTGTTGCATCAGGCCAATGGCCCATCCAGTCCAACACTCTGTGTCACATAAGAACAGAAGAGAAGCCCTGTTGGATCAGGCCAGTGGCCCATCCAGTCCAACACTCTGTGTCACATAAGAACATAAGAGAAGCCCTGTTGGATCAGGCCAGTGGCCCATCCAGTCCAACACTCTGTGTCACATAAGAACATGAGAAGCCCTGTTGGATCAGGCCAATGGCCCATCCAGTCCAACACTCTGTGTCACATAAGAACAGAAGAGAAGCCCTGTTGGATCAGGCCAGTGGCCCATCCAGTCCAGCACTCTGTGTCACATAAGAACATAAGAGAAGCCCTGTAGGATCAGGCCAGTGGCCCATCCAGTCCAACACTCTGTGTCACATAAGAACATGAGAAGCCCTGTTGGATCAGGCCAATGGCCCATCCAGTCCAACACTCTGTGTCACATAAGAACAGAAGAGAAGCCCTGTTGGATCAGGCCAATGGCCCATCCAGTCCAACACTCTGTGTCACATAAGAACATAAGAGAAGCCCTGTTGGATCAGGCCAGTGGCCCATCCAGTCCAACACTCTGTGTCACATAAGAACATAAGAGAAGCCCTGTTGGATCAGGCCAGTGGCCCATCCAGTCCAACACTCTGTGTCACATAAGAACATGAGAAGCCCTGTTGGATCAGGCCAATGGCCCATCCAGTCCAACACTCTGTGTCACATAAGAACAGAAGAGAAGCCCTGTTGGATCAGGCCAGTGGCCCATCCAGTCCAACACTCTGTGTCACATAAGAACAGAAGAGAAGCCCTGTTGGATCAGGCCAATGGCCCATCCAGTCCAACACTCTGTGTCACATAAGAACAGAAGAGAAGCCCTGTTGGATCAGGCCAGTGGCCCATCCAGTCCAACACTCTGTGTCACATAAGAACATAAAAGAAGCCCTGTTGGATCAGGCCAGTGGCCCATCCAGTCCAACACTCTGTGTCACATAAGAACATGAGAAGCCCTGTTGGATCAGGCCAATGGCCCATCCAGTCCAACACTCTGTGTCACATAAGAACAGAAGAGAAGCCCTGTTGGATCAGGCCAGTGGCCCATCCAGTCCAACACTCTGTGTCACATAGGAACATGAGAAGCCCTGTTGGATCAGGCCAATGGCCCATCCAGTCCAACACTCTGTGTCACATAAGAACAGAAGAGAAGCCCTGTTGGATCAGGCCAATGGCCCATCCAGTCCAACACTCTGTGTCACATAATACAGAAGAGAAGCCCTGTTGGATCAAGCCAGTGGCCCCTCCAGTCCAACACTCTGTGTCGCATAAGAACATAAGAGAAGCGATCTTGGATCAGGCCAGTGGCCCCTCCAGTCCAATCCTCTGTGTCACACAGTGGCCAAAAAACCCAGGTGCCATCAGGAGGTCCATCAGTGGGGCCAGGACACTAGAAGCCCTCCCACTGTGCCCCCCCCCAAGCACCAAGAATACAGAGCATCACTGCCCCAGGCACAAGAACATAAGAGAAGCCATGTTGGATCAGGCCAATGGCCCATCCAGTCCAACACTCTGTGTCACATAAGAAAAGCCCTGTTGGATCAGGCCAGTGGCCCATCCAGTCCAACGCTCTGTGTCACCTAGTGGCCAGAAAGCCCAGGTGCCATCAGGAGGTCCACCAGTGGGGCCAGGACACTAGAAGCCCTTCCACTGTGCCCCCCCCCCCCCCAAGCACCAAGAATACAGAGCATCACTGTCTCAGAAATAAGAGAACCCCTGTTGGATCAGGCCAAGGGCCCATCCAGTCCAACACTCTGGGTCACACAGTGGCCAAAAAACCCAGGTGCCATCAGGAGGTCCATCAGTGGGGCCAGGACACTAGAAGCCCTCCCACTGTGCCCCCCCAAGCACCAAGAGGTCACTCTGGGTTCCTGCATTGATAACTTGCATTGCTGTATTTTATCATGTTATTCTTGGCAGCTACTTTGGGCAGGTTCCCCAGAGCGGGAGGCACAACAGTGTCCTAAATAAACAACACACGGAAACACATTCCAGGCCACGATGTTGCTGTGCCAGATGACGGTGTGGAGGCGGCGGTTCAGGATGCGCCCCAGTTGCATTCCTGCACAGCGGAGGACGCTGCTGCGGCCTTGAAAACAGGGGCTGCCTGCTGGTCTGTGGTTTGCGGCTAACGGCCTGGCAGGCTCTGCTTCTGCAGTGAGAGGCTTTGGCTCAGCCCAGCATGGGGGGGAAGGCGGTTCGGCAGCTCTCACCTGGCCATTTGCACACCTGTCGTGGAGGAGCTGGGAGAATCTCACCTCAAGGCAGGGAGCATGCTGCATATTGCTCCCTGCCTTGAGGTAACCTCATATATTAAACAGAGGCTGGATGGCCACCTGACAGCAGTGAGGATCCTGTGAATCCAGGGGGAGGGGTTTGTGAGTTTCCTGCATTGTGCAGGGGGTGGACTAGATGACCCTGGAGGTCCCTTCCAACTCAGGAGGTGGTGGGCTCTCCTTCCTTGGAGGTTTTTCAACAGAGGCTAGATGGCCATCTGACAGCAATGAAGGTCCTGTGAATTTAGGGGGAGGGGTTTGTGAGTTTCCTGCTTTGTGCAGGGGGTTGAACTAGATGACCCTGGGGTCCCCTCCAAGTCTTCTATGATTCTAACAGGGCTTCCTCCTCAGGAGGTGGTGGGCTCTCCTTCCTTGGAGGTTTTTCAGCAGAGGCTAGATGGCCACCTGACAGCAATGAAGGTCCTGTGAATTTAGGGGGAGGTGTTTGTGAGTTTCCTGCATTGTGCAGGGGGTTGGACTAGATGGTCCTGGAGGTCCCTTCCTACTCTTCTATGATTCTATGAACTTCCTGACCATTAGAGCAGTTCCTCAGTGGAAGAGCCTTCCCCCTCGGGAGGTGGTGGGCTCTCCTTCCTTGGAGGTTTTTCAACAGAGGCTAGATGGCCACCTGACAGCAATGAAGATCCTGTGGATTTAGCGGGAGGTGTTTGTGAGTTTCCTGCATGGTCCAGCGGGTTGGGCTAGATGACCTTGCAGTTCCCCTCCAACTCTTCTATGATTCTAACAGGCTTCCTCCTCGGGAGGTGGTGGGCTCTTCTTCCTTGGAGGTTTTCAAACAGAGTCTAGATGGCCATCTGACAGCAATGCAGATCCTGTGAATTTAGGGGGAAGTGTTTGTGGGTTTCCTGCCTTGTGCAGGGGGTTGGACTAGATGACCCTGGAGGTCCCTTCCAACTCTGCTGTGATTCTACCAGGCTTCCTCCTCGGGAGGTGGTGGGCGCTCCTTCCTTGGAGGTTTCTAAACAGAGGCTAGATGGCCATCTGACAGCAATGAAGATCCTGTGAATTTAGGGGGAGGTGTTTGTGAGTTTCCTGCGTTGTGCAGGGGGTTGGACTAGATGACCCTGGAGGTCCCTTCCAACTCTTCTATGATTCTAACAGGTTTCTGCCTAGGGAGGTGGTGGGCTTTCCTTCCTTGGAGGTTTTCAAACAGAGGCGAGATGGCCATCTGACAGCGATGAAGATCCTGTGAATTTAGGGGGAGGTGTTTGTGAGTTTCCTGCGTTGTGCAGGGGGTTGGACTAGATGACCCTGGAGGTCCCTTCCAACTCTTCTATGATTCTAACAGGTTTCCGCCTGGGGAGGTGGTGGGCTTTCCTTCCTTGGAGGTTTTCAAACAGAGGCGAGATGGCCATCTGACAGCGATGAAGATCCTGTGAATTTAGGGGGAGGTGGTTGTGAGTTTCCTGCGTTGTGCAGGGGGTTGGACTAGATGACCCTGGAGGTCCCTTCCAACTCTTCTATGATTCTAACAGGTTTCCGCCTGGGGAGGTGGTGGGCTTTCCTTCCTTGGAGGTTTTCAAACAGAGGCTAGATGGCCATCTGACAGCGATGAAGAGCCTGTGAATTTAGGGGGAGGTGTTTGTGAGTTTCCTGCATTGTACAGGGGGTTGGACTAGATGACCCTGGAGGTCCATTCAATCTCTAGGATTCTATGATTGTGTGAGCTGCAACTGCAACCATGGGGGAGACAACAAAGAGCGGGCAAAGAGGCCCTGAGCTGACCGGAGGAGCCATCCTCGTGATCTTGGGGGTGCCTGGCCCCGTCCCTGTGGGTCTTCTGCCCTGGGCCTGGTGGAGAGCTCTGGCAAGGGGCACTGACCCAGCATAAGAGGGAGACACCAGGCTGACCCTGAGCCAGCCAGGGAAGCTACGTCCAGCTGATCTGCAGCACTGGAGCCTGCTTTTCCTCTGGGGCCCCTTTCCCTCTCCTCTTCGCATGCAGTCAAGCAGAGGACCCAGTGAATGAAGCCCTGTTGGATCAGGCCAATGGCCCATGCAGTCCAACACTCTGGGTCACACAGTGGCCAAAAAACCCAGGAGCCATTGGGAGGTCCATCAGTGGGGCCAGGACACTAGAAGCCCTCCCACTGTGCCCCCCCCAAAGCACCAAGAATACAGGGCATCACTGCCCCATTGATAAGAACCTAAGAGAAGCCCTGTGGGTCAGGCCAGTGGGCCATCCAGTCCAACCCTCTGTGTCACACGGTGGCCAAACCCCCCAGGTGCCATCAGGAGGTCCACCAGCTGGGCCAGGACACAAGAAGCCCTCCCACTATTGCCCCCCGCCGGCAAGCACCAGGAGGGCCGAGCATCCCTGCCGCAGACAAAAGAAGCTAAGAGAAGCCCTGCTGGGTCACACAGGGGCGCATGGGCCATGCGGAGGTGCCCCCGCGGGGCTAGAAGCGCTCGCCCCGTGCCGCCCCTGCAAGCGCCAGAAGCCGGAGCCGCGCTGCCCGCCGGAGACATAAGAGAGGCGAAGCCCCGCCTCTGCGCCGCCCTCCCCGCCGCCGCTCTCGCTGCCGCCGCTGCTGCTGGTGCTGCTGGGGCTCGACGTCACGGGCGCGGCGGCGCGAGCATTGCGCATCCCCTCCGCAGTGGCAGCCCTGCAGCCGGCCAGGAAAGCGGCGCCCCCGCGCTGCGGCCCCATCCCCCCCGCCCCCCCCCTCCTCCAGGCGGCCCCGACGGCGCGGCCAGCAGGTGAGCAGAGCAGCGGCCGGGGTCCTGCGCGCCGCCGCCGCCTCCCTTTGTGCGCCCTGGGCGTGGCGGCGGCGGCAGGGGCAGGGGCGCGGCGGGCGGGCGGGCGGAGGAGGCCTCGATCCGGGCCCTGCCTGGGCTGCGGCTTGGGCCGGGTGGCTCTTCGGGGGTTGGGGAGGTGATGGGCAAGGGAGGCCCTCTGGAGCCGCGGCCGGCCGAGGGGTCCCATGGCGCGCGGGCGGATGGGGGGAGAATTAGGGTTGCCAAGTCCAATTCAAGAAATATCTGGGCGCTTTGAGGGTGGAGCCAGGAGATATTGGGGAGGAGCCAGGAGACTTTGGGGGTGGAGCCAGGAGATATTGGAGGTGGAGCCAGGAGACATTTGGGGTGGAGTCAGGGGACTTTGCCGGTAGAGTCAGGAGACTTTGGGGGTGGAGCCAGGAGACTTTGGGGGTGGAGCCAGGAGATATTGGAGGTGGAGCCAGGAGACATTTGGGGTGGAGTCAGGGGACTTTGCTGGTGGAGCCAGGAGACTTTGGGGGTGGAGCCAGGAGACTTTGGGGGGTGGAGCCAGGAGACTTGGGGGTGGTGCCAGGAGACTTTGGGGGTGGTGTCCGGAGACTGGGGGTGGAACCAGAAGCCAGGGTGTGACAAGCACAATTGAACTCCAAAAGGAGTTCCGGCCAGCGTTCCCTCTCAGCTGAGTTGGGTGAGCCAGCTCACAGGTTTTTAGCCTCCAGCTCACACATTATTGTCTCAGCTCAGGAAGGATGGCCCCAGAGCACAATAATTGATGCAACAGCTCACCACCAGAAGCTCAGAAAGTAGAATTTCTGTTCACAAGACTCTATGGCTTAGACTGCAGGGGTGGCCAACAGTAGCTCTCCCGATGTTTTTTTTTGCCTACAACTCCCATCAACCGCAGCCAGCATAGCCAGTGGCTGGGACTGATGGGAGTTGTAGGCAAAAAACATCTGGAGAGCTACCATTGGCCACCCCTGGCTTAGAGGGAACATTGGTTCTGGCAATTACATTTAAAGGGACCATGCTCCTTTTAAACGCCTTCCTTCCCTAGGAAATAATGGATCGGGGCACCTTCTTTGGCAGCTCATAGAATTGGACCCCCTGGTCCAATCTTCTTGAAACTTGGGGAGGGGGGTATTTTGGGGAGAGGCACTGGATGCTATGCTGAAAATGTGGTTCCTCTACCTCTCAAAAAACAGCCCCTCAGGAACTAGGGTTGCCGAGTCCTATTCAAGAAATATCTGGGGACTTTGGGGGTGGAGCCAGGAGACATTGGGGGCGGAGCCAGGAGCAAAGGTTGACAAGCATCGTGGAGTTCTGGCCGTCACACTGAAAGGGACCACACACCTTTTTAAACGCCTTCCTTCCCTAGGAAATAATGGATCGGGGCACCTTCTTTGGGGGCTCGTAGAATTGGACCCCCTGGTCCAATCTTCTTGAAACTCGGGGAGGGGGTATTTTGGGGAGAGGCACTGGATGCTATCCTGAAAATATGGTGCCTCTAGCTCAAAAAACAGCCCTACAAGAGCCCCAGATACCCACTGATCAATTCTCCATTATTTCCTATGGAAATCAGTCTCCCTAGGGAATAACAGAGTTCCCAGCAGACACTTCCCTCCCCTCCCCCTGCTTTTTGATGACCCTGAAGTGGGGGGAGGGCCTCCAGACCAGGGGATCCCTTGCCCCCACCTGGGGATTACGTACCCAAATTAGGGAATCTTGGTAAAAATGGACAGGGGAAACAAAGCCTAAAGCTGCCGTGATATTCAACCTCCAGAAAATTAAACCGAGAGTCCAAAATTATACAAAAGTACCAAATGTAATTGTTTTACAGTCAGTGAAGGCAATCCCTTTCAATCCCTCCAAGGAATGACATTTCATCAGGAATCCAATTCCTTCTTCTCAAGCAAATGAATGCCACATACAAGAAAACGGATGGTATAATATTATGCAGTCAGCGATCCATTTCATGGCGTTCTTACCCAGTATATAAATATCAATTGGGAGAAGCTTGAAGAAGCGAACAACGCGAAACAGGAATAATAGTACAGTCCTGTTGCCTTATGGATTGCTGATTGCGTAATATACCATCCGTTTTCTTGTATCTGACATTCATCTCCTGTAGAAGAAGGAATTGGATTCCTGATGAAATGTCGTTCCTTGGAGGGATTGAAAGGGATTGCCTTCACTGACTGTAACACAGTTCCATTTGGTACTTTTGTATAATTTTGGACTCTCGGGTTAATGTTTTGGAGGTTTTGGAGGTTGAATATCACGGCAGCCTTATGCTTTGTTTCCCCTGCCCCCACCTGGGGATTGGCAACCCTATCAGGAACCCCAGACACCCACTGATCCGTTATGCCCTCCCTCCCGCGTGCCTGGCCCGCCTCTGCCGCCTTGCCTTTGCCCTCTGGCCGAGGGGGAGGGCGGCCTTGGCATTGCACAGGCCGCGGCAGGGCAGCTGAGCCTCATTGGGTGTCGCCCCAGGGAGCCAGACTAGCGCCACTTGCGCTGGAGCCCATTTTGGGATGTGGGTCTGTTTGGGGTTCTCCTCTGGAGGTGCTGATGCGCAGGGGGTCCTCAGCACATCCCCTCCAGTGCAGCGGGGGAATCCCAGGGCGGAAGGGAGAGACCTGAGCATCTCACTTTGGCCTTGCGCTTTTGTCAGAACAACAATGATTGTTGCTGTGAGATGTTCTCTCAGGGGGGCTGCAGATAAAATGGTGGGGGGAGGTGGGCAAGGGGAGGATCTCTCTCTTGCCCTGAGTGGGCACCTGATGGCCCCAAGACGGGCGGGGGGAGGGAGTCCCCCTCCAGCACACTCTCGGGAGGTGGTGGGCTCTCCTTCCTTGGATGTTTTTCAACAGAGGCTAGATGGCCATCTGACAGCAATGTGGATCCTGTGAATTTAGGGGGAGGTGTTTGTGAGTTTCCTGCATTGTGCAGGGGGTTGGACTAGATGACCATAGAGGTCCATTCCAACTCTATGATTCTAGGATTCTATGAATCTCAGAGGGGAAGCCCTGCAGCATCCATGGTTTTTTTGGAGGGGGTGGTATTGGATTGGCATCCAGCAGGTTCTGGGGAGTCCGGACTCTCCTCCTCAGTTAGGGGTTGCTAGACTGCCCCCCCCACCAGGACCTGGGGGTGTTTAGCCTGGAGAGGTGGCGGCTGAGAGGTGATAGGATCACCATATTCATGTACTTGAAGGGCTGTCATCTAGAGGATGCTGAAATTGTTTTCTGTGGTCCCGGAAGGTAGGACCAGAACCAGTGGGTTGAAATTAAATCAAAAGAGTTTCCGGCTCAACATGAGGAAGAACTTCCTGACCGTTAGAGCGGTTCCTCAGTGGGACAGGCTTCCTCCTCGGAAGATGGTGGGCTCTCCTTGCTTGGAGGTTTTTAAGCAGAGGCTGGATGGCCCTCTGACAGCAATGAAGCTCCTGTGAATTTAGGGGGAGGTGTTTGTGGGTTTCCTGCATTGTGCAGGGAGTTGGACTAGAGGGCCCTGGAGTTCCCTTCCAACTCTTCTATGATTCTAACAGCTTCCTCCTTGGGAGGTGGTGGGCTCTCCTTCCTTGAAGGTTTTTAAGCAGAGGCTAGATGGCCACCTGACAGCAATGAAGATCCTGTGAATTTAGGGGGAGGTGTTTGTGAGTTTCCTGCATTGTGCAGGGGGTTGGACCAGATGACCCTGGAGGTCCCATCCAACTCTATGATTCTAGGATTCTAGGATGGCCATCTGACAGCAATGTGGATCCTGTGAATTTAGGGGGGGGGGTGTTTTTGAGTTTCCTGCATTGTGCAGGGGGTTGGACTAGATGACCCTAGACCCCCCCCCTTGGTATGTTATTGGGATCCACCCGGGAGGGGACCTGGGCTGCCAGTCCCAGCAGAGCTCCATCCAGACGCCTGGAGAGGGCTTTCTGGGGAGGGGGGGATGCACCTCCCATGGCTGCTAGGGTGGGGGGGGGGGGTGTCTGGTCTCTGCGGCCTTTGAAGGAAAGAAGCTCCAGCTGCTGTGTGGTTTGCCTTTGTCTTCTGTGGGAGGGGGAGGATCGGAGACCAGGCGGCTCTCCAGCTGCCGCCAGGACGGCTCTGCAGCATCCATTGCCCTCTGCAGAGGAGAGGAGAGGAGAGGAGCTGGCGACGCTCAGCCTGGTGCTCAGGCTTCTTTCTCCCCCCTTCACTGGTCACGTGGCTTCGGTGGGGAGGGCTTTCCTTTTGTGTTTGTGAGCTAATTCTGGTTGTTGAGGAGGGGCTGTAGCTCAGTGGTACAGCCTCTGCTAGGCATGCAGAAGGTCCCAGCTTCAATCCCCGGCATCTCCAGGTAAAAGGACCAGGCATGAGGTGAGGGGAAAGGAGACCCTGGAGAGAGAGCAGCTGGCAGTCTGAGTAGATAAGAAATGATAGAATTATAAAATTGGAAGGGACCCCCAGGGTCATCTAGTCCAATCCCCTATGCAGAGAATTCACAGATACCTCCCCCCCCCCACACACACATACATTCCCAGTGACCCCTGCAGGCTCCTTGCCCTGACAATGACAAAAACCTCCCAGATCCCTGGCCAAACTGGCCTGGAGAAAAACTGCCTGACCCCAAAGTGCCAATCAGCATTTCCCTGGGCGTGCAAGAGAGGGCCATGAGAACTAAGCACTGATGCGACTCTTCCCATCCTCCTTCTCATGAACTGCCTAATTCTGAGAACCAGCATTGCTGTCAGATGGCCATCTAGCCTCTGTTTCAAAACCTCCAAGGAAGGAGAGCCCACCACCTCCTGAGGAAGCCTGTTCCACTGAGGAACCGCTCTAACGGTCAGGAAGTTCTTCCTAATGTTGAGCCAGAAACTCTTTTGATTTAATTTCAACCCATTGGTTCTGGTCCTATCTTCCAGGGCCACAGAAAACGATTCCACACCATCCTCTATAGGACAGCCCAACAAGTACTTGAAGATAGGGATCCCATCACCTCTCAACCGCCTCTTCTCCAGGCTAAATATACCCAACTTCTTCACCCTTTCTTCAAAGGACTTGGTCACCAGACCCCTCATCTTCATTGCCCTCCTCTGAACACGTTCCAGCTTGTCTAGATCCTTCTTACATCGTGGTGCCCAAAACTGAACACAGTACTCGAGGTGACGTCTAACCAGTTCAGAGTACAGCAATACCATCCCTTCACGTGGTCTGGACATTCTTCTATTGATGCAACCCAAAAATGCATTTGGCTTTATAGCCGCTGCATCACACTGCTGACTCATGTTCAGTGTATAGGCCACTAAGACCCCTAGATCTTTTTCTCACATACTACTGCCAAGACAAGTCTCCTCCATCCTATAATGATGCATTGGATTTTTTCTACCTAAATGCAAAATGTTACATTTATCCCTGTTAAAATTCATTCTATTGGTTTTAGCCTAGTTTTCCGTCCTGTCAAGATCATCCTGTATCCTGTTTCTGTCTTCTACTCTATTTGTGACCCTTCCAAATTCAGTACCATCTGCAAATTTAATAAGCATTCCCTCTATTCCTTCATCCAGATCATTGATAAAGATGTTGAACCAAACAGGTCCCAGGAGAGATCCTTGAGGCCCTCCATTTGTCACTCCCCTCCAAGAAGATGAGGAACCGTTCACAAGCACTCTTTGGGTGCAATCTGTCTACCAGTTACAGATCCACCTAACAGTAATAGGATCCAAACCACATTTTACTCATCTGGAACCTTATCAAAAGCCTTACTGAAATCAGGAGAAACAAAGTCATCAAGATAAACAATGCTTACAGCATCCTGCCCCCCCCCCCCGATCCAGATCTTCTGAACCGGCTGGACCACAACGGGCAATACAAAGAAATGCCTAATAGTAACAGCACAGTGTAAGTTGATGCAACCAATAGGAGAGGGACCTCAGATGACCAAGTCCTAGGACTAGGATTACCAAAATCTGAGAGAGTGTAACAGATTAGGCATATAATGAAGAAAAATTTGATTACACCCCTAGAAAGCATCTTTGTGAACCAGTCCATTTAGTATAGCCCGACTACCTTTCTACCCAAGCCTTCCTGAAGAATTCTGTTAGGGGGAGTGTCTCTAACCCCTTCAGGGTGGGAGCTGCAGCGGAGAACTGTTGCCCATTTGCAGGGTGGCATCCCCCCCCAAGGCTGTGCTGTTGTGGTGGTGAAGTGGGAGGGGGAGGGCGGTCCTACAGCACTGAGGGTGTGGTGATGGCCAGCACTTTGGATGGAACCTGGCGACTGAGGGGCAGCCGAGGGAGTGAGTGCAGAACAACTGGGGCATCATGCTCTGGGCATCTTATAGTCCTTTGCAGCTTTCTCTGGCGCCCGTCGTAGGGTCAGGCTGCTCTTGAACCAGACTTCGGTGAGGGAAAGTTCACAGAATCATAGAGCTGGAAGGGACCCCCCAGGGCCATCTAGTCCAGCCCCCTGCACAACAGAGGAACTTTGCAAGGACCTCCCCCTGTGTTTGCAAGATCCGCATTGATGTCAGGTGGCCACCTAGCCTCATAACTCCCATATTGGAGACTCTGGATCTGTGTGTTACAGACTGAGGCCCGTGAAAACACCCCCCAGACACCCCGCCCAGCCCCACCTTCAAGCCACATGCAGTGGAGGCCTCCGTCCTCTTCCTTATTGGGGCTCCAGTCAGCTGGTGAGGGGTTGCATCTTCAACCCATGAAGCAAGGAGGAGGCAAGAGTTAACCTCTCCTCCCCCCAGTGTTGTGTGGAGTCCGGCCCCGTGGGGCTGGCAGGACACAGCCGCCCTTTGTTCTGGGCAGAATTCTGCCAGGATGCCAGCCAGGAATTGGGACAGTTGCAACTCCACGATCTGCTGGAAGGGGGGGGGGGTGCCCTGGGATGCGGAGACTTGGCTTTAGCAAGGTGGTGATGTTGGGGGGAGGGTCTGTTGCTCTTGGAGACCAGCAGAGGCCCCCCCTCCCAGCAGCCACTGGCAGGGGTGTCTGTTTGCAGGCGAGGTGGCTTTCTGGCAGCCATTCCAGCTCTCTGGTCGCTCCAGGGTGGGGCAGCAAAGAGGGCAGAGCATCCAAGGCCCCTTGCAGGCAGAGTGACTCAGCTTCTCCGGGAGAGAGGGAGGGAGGGATGCAGCCTTGTACGGAGAGGCTGACAGGGAACGCGGCCTGCAGGAAGAAGGCAGGAAGGGGGGGGGCCTGTCAGGGCTGCTCAGGGTGACTCGGGCTGGGGCTGAAAGCAGTCAGAGTAGCAGCTGGAGCAGAATGCAGCCTCCTGTTTGGGGCGTGGCCTAGAATTATAGAATCCTAGAGCTGGAAGGGAACTCTGGGGCCATCTAGTCCAACCCTCTGCACAATGCAGGAAACTCACAAACACCTCCCCCTCAATTCACAGGACCTTCATTGCTGTCAGGTGGCCTTCTAGGATTTGTTTAAAAACCTCCAAGGAAGGAGAGCCCACCACCTCCTGAGGAGGAAGCCTGTTAGAATCATTGAAGAGTTGGAAGGAACCTCCAGGGCCATCTAGTCCAACCCCTGCACAATGCAGGAAACTCACAAACACCTCCCTCTGAATTCACAGGATCCTCATTGCTGTCAGATGGCCATCTAGCCTCTGTTGAAAAACCTCCAAGGAAGGAGAGCTCACCGCCTCCCAAGGAGGAAGCCTGTTAGAATCATAGAAGAGTTGGAAGAGTTCTCCAGGGCCATCTAGTCCAAATCCGTGCTCAATGCAGGAAACTCACAAACACCTCCCCCTAAATTCACAGGATCTTCATTGCTGTCAGATGGCCATCTAGACTCTGTTTCAAAACCTCCAAGGAAGGAGAGCCCACCACCTCCCGAGGAGGAAGCCTGTTAGAATCATAGAAGAGTTGGAAGGGACCTCCAGAGTCATCTAGTCTAACCCCTGCACAATGCAGGAAACTCACAAACACCTCCCCCTAAATTCACAGGATCCTCATTGCTGTCAGATGGCCATCTAGCCTCTGTTTAAAAACCTCCAAGGAAGGAGAGCCCACCATCTCCCAAGGAGGAAGCCTGTTCCACTGAGGAATCGCTCTAACGGTCAGGAAGTTCTTCCTCATGTTGAGCCGGAAACTCTTTTGATTTAATTCCAACCCATTGGTTCTGGTCCTACCTTCCGGGGCCACAGAAAACAATTCCACCCCATCCTCTCTAGGACAGCCCTTCAAGTACTTGACCATGGTGAAGCCTGTTGCTTCTCTGTGCATAGCCCCTCCCTTCTGAGACCACCAGGTGGTGAGACCACCTGACAAAGGGGGCTTAGCGCCACAGGCTGGGCCAGCTCCAGGTTTTGGGTACCACTGGGCAGATGGCACCCGGTGACTCCCTATGCCCACTCTCAGGCCCTTTCCTTCCTTTGCCAGCTCACAAGCTGCCCACCCCGTCCTTTCCCTGGTGGTGCTGGGTGGTGGGTGCAGCGGGAAGTGCCTCTGCTTGGTGTCCCCCGCCGGCCTTTCTCCAGCAGCACACGCAGCTGGAGCAGGAATGACAATGCTCTTGCATGGCAGCAGCAGAGGCAATGCGCCACGAAGGAGTCAGCAGCGGTGGGGCCCGCTGGGAGCCATGGGGAGTGGCAGCTGCCCACTTCAGTTTCTGCTGATGTTGGCATCTCTGGCTGCCTCTGGGCTTTGGGAGGCATTGGGACGCTGGCTTGGGATTCGGCAAGGGCCACAGCTCACAGTCGTCTTGTTTTTTCTCCCCACCCTCCCCTGCTTTGCCCCCTTTTTCCACCCCGCTGCTCCCTCTGTCCTGCCTCCCCCCTCGCTGCTTGACCCTGTCCATTGGGGTCGGCAGCCTCTCATCATTGGGTTCAGCAGGGACTGACCTCGTTTCCCCACCCATTTCCAACAGAGGGGGGGCCCACTTCCAGAGCCCTCGGAGGCAGGACCAGATCTACATGTGGGGGGGGGGGATTAAAAAACGATGCCCCTTATGGGCCCATAGAACAAAATGGACTCCATACCCAATGTGGTGCTCCCCTCTCTGGCAGAAAGAGCCCCGTGGCGCAGAGTGTTAAGGCTGCAGTACTGCAGTCCTAAGCTCTGCTCACGACCTGAGTTCGATCTCCGGTGGAAGCTGGGCTTTCAGGTAGCCGACTGGAGGTTGACTCAGCCGTCCATCCTTCCGAGGTCAGTCAAATGAGTCCCCAGCTTGCTGGGGGAAAGCGTAGAGGACTGGGGAAGGCAATGGCAAACTACCCTGCAAAAAGTCTGCCGTGCAAACGCTGTGAAAGCAACTTCACCCCAGAGTCGGAAACGACTGGTGCTTGCACAGGGGACCTTTCCTTTCCTTCCTCTGGCAGCACGCAGGGCATGCGCCCCCTCTGCTCCCCGCAAGATCCGGCCCTGCTGGGAGGGAGGGGTTGGGCCGGAAGTGAATGGCATGGCCCCAGCAGCCCACCGTCCTCCTCCTGTGTTTCACTGCCTGCTCTTGGGGCTTCAGCCTCACTCCTGGCCCTGTGGAGCTCCAGGCCCCGAAGCACAAGGGCCGTAGCTGGCCCTGCCAGGAGAACACCTCTGCACCTCTCCCAGCATTGCTGTGGCAGGGGGTGGCTCCTGGGTTGTGACCACTGGCTCCGTGGTGCCCCTCTCTGCCTCTGGGCCACGGCCAGGTGAGAAGTTTCAGTTTATTTCAATTTATATCCCGCCCTTCCCACCGAAGTGGCTCAGGGCGGTTTACAACACATAAGAACTAGCATAGATTTTGGATTTAAAATACAGCAAATTACACAGTTAAAACAGTAAAATAGTAAAACATATAAAACAAGCGATCTATCAGAATACTACACTGCAATCTTCTATAGAGTTTCCAATGCCAGTTAGTTATAGGCCAGCTGGAAAAGGGCTGTCTTAAAGGCCCTGCGGAACTGGCCAAGGTCCTGCAGGGCCCTCACCTCCTCCGGCAGCTGGTTCCACCAGCAAGGGGCCGTTACCGAGAAGGCCCTGTCCCTGGTGGATTTGAGAAGTGTGGTCAGGGGTTCCCTCAGCCAACGGGGTCCTGGTTTGGGGTGGTTTTCTCTTGCATGTTGGTTGGGCCGGGCAACTGCAAACCCGGACATACACTCGCCCTTTGACCGCCGTCCAGTGGGTCATCTTTGAAGACTTGAGACGGGAAATCAGCAGTGATGTGTGCCTTGCCTGGTCAATACTGGATTGTCAGCCTAAAAGGAAATAGAGATCAATGCCATCTTAATAACGAGTGGTTGTGGTCCTTCATTGTAGCCATGCAGACCAATGGCGCGTGATCGACTACGAGCTTGAAAGGGTTGTTGGCCAGACAGCTGTACTGGAGGGTCCCAACAGCCCACTTGACAGCCAGGGCTTCCTTCTCCACAGAGGCCTACCTTTGTTCTGCTGGCTGTACCTTATGACTAATTAAAAGGACGGGCTGTTCTTGATCATTGGTTCTCTGGGAAAGGAGGGCCCCCAATCCCACCCCAGGGGCATCACGCTGAAGCATCAGCGGGCAGTCAAAATCTGGGTTCCATAAGATCAGACCTTGGGAAAGGCTCATTTGAACGGTGCTGAAGGCAGCCTGTTGGGGTCGGTCCCCTTGGGATGCGATTTGGTCAGTCTTTTTTATCCCTTTGCTCAAAACACCTTGATGGTTGTTCTTCTAGGGTGGGCTCTTCACTCTTAAAGCTACAGTATCTTGTCAGTCATCAGTTGCTTTGAGTCTTTGGCTCGGCTGCCTACCCTTTGTCAGCTTCATGTGGGAACAGCAGCCCAGGTGTGAGAGCTCCCTTGTGCATGTTGTCTCCAGATGGACTCACCCAAAGTAGACCTCTTTCCCTGTCCTGTCCAGGGAATCCAACTCCTAGAATCATAGAATTGGAAGGGACCTCTAGAGCCATCTAGTCCAACCCCCTGCACAATGCAGGAAACTCACAAACGCCTCCCCCTAAATTCACAGGATCTGCATTGCTGTCAGATGGCCATCTAGCCTCTGTTGAAAAACCTCCAAGGAAGGAGAGCCCACCACTCCCAAGGAGGAAGCCTGTTCCACTGAGGAATCGCTCTAACGGTCAGAAAGTTCTTCCTAATTTTGATCCGGATTTTGATTTAATTTCAACCCATTGGTTCTGATCCTACCTTCCAGGGCTACAGAAAACAATTCCACACCATCCTCTATATGACAGCCCTTCAGGTATTTGAAGATGGTGATCCTATCACCTCTCAGCCGCCTCCTCTCCAGGCTAAACATCCCCAGCTCCTTCAGCCTTTCCTCAGAGGACTTGGTCTCCAGACCCCTCACCATCTTCGTCGCCCTCCACTGGACCCCTTCCAGCTTGTCTAGATCCTTCTTAAAATGTGGTGCCCAAAACTGAACACAAGACTCCAGGTGAGGTCTTACCAGAGCAGAGTAAATCGATACCATCGCATCACGTGATCTGGACACTATACTTCTGTGGATACAGCCCAAAATTGCATTTGCCTTTTTAGCCACCGCATCACACGGTTGACTCATGTTCAGTGTATGATCCACTAAGACCCCTAGATCCTTTTCGCACAGACTACTGCTGAGACAAGTCTCCCCCATCCTATAACCATGCATTGGATTTTTCCTACCTAAATGCAGAACTTGACATTTGTCCCCGTTAAAATTCATTTTATTGATTTTAGCCCAGTTTTCCAGCCTGTCAAGGTCATCCTGTATCCTGTTTCTGTCTTCTTCTGTGTTTGCAACCCCTCCCAATTTAGAATCATCTGCAAATTTAATAAGCATTCCCTCTGTTCCTTTATCCCGATCATTGATAAAGATATTGAACAAAGCAGGTCCCAGGACAGATCCTTGAGGAACTCCACTCGTCACTCCTCTCCAAGAGGATGAGGAACCATTCACAAGCACTCTTTGGGTGTGATCTGTCAACCAGTCACAGATCCACCTAATGGTAACAGGATTCAAACCACATTTTACCAACTTAACATGGACAGTATGTGGAACTTTATTAAAAGCCTTACTGAAAGCCTTACTCCTCTGTTCTTCCGCTTCCTTGTGGGTCTCTCCTCTTCCTCCCTTTTCCAGGAAGAGGTACAGTCTAGCATTTGGCCTCCCCGCATCTCTGTTATCTCCTAGGCATCACATTTGTGCCGTGGCTGATATCTCGGCTGCCTAGAAACATCTGTGTAGCCACGTCTTGGGTGGGTGCCTGTGGGAGTGGGGTGGGGGGGGTGCTGAAAGGCAATTAACTGCTCTCCATTTTCCTGTTGTTGTATTTCTTGGAATGAATGTGGGGGTTTTGTAGCTGCCAAACTCTTGATAACATGATCCACTAAGACCCCTAGATCCTTTTCGCACGTATTTCAATTTCCCTGACGTGTGCTGGGAGACAAACTCTGAAAAGCGTCCACAGTCACGCACATTGCTGACCTGTCTGCTGGCTGACAACTTCCTTCATCAAACGGTGGAGGAAGCTTCAAGGGGCTCGGCCATACTGGACTTAATATTGACCAGCAGTCAAGAGGCAGTAGACGGGGTGAAGGTGGTGGAGACCTTAGGGGGAAGTGACCATGTCCTGCTAGAATTCCTTTTGCTGTGGGGGGCCAAGACAGTTCGTACCACACATGTATGTTAGATTTCAGTAAGATTTTTTTTTGTTTTAACAATTTATTGATAACATATGGTTACAAAACTTAATAATAATTTTTTTATACTAACCCATATGGTAATTCAGTCCCCCCTCCCTCCAATGTTGACTTCCCCGAAGTTATAGATTTAAGTTCAATACTAAAGGTACTACTAACCGATCAAAGTTCAATTTTTTTTTCTCATTAATACTAAAAAATTGTCCAATGTCTTTTTACATTCCACTCTTTCTCCGTATATCCTTTAAATTTCTTCCACTCCTTTTTGAATATGTCTAAATCATAGTCTCTTAGAGTTCTAGTTAGTTTGTCCATCTCACTCCACGATAAAACTTTCATAATCCAGTCCCATTTCTCTGGTATTTTTTCTTGTTTCCACAGCTGTGCAAACAATGTCCTAGCAGCTGAGAGCAAGTACCAAATTAAAGTTCTGTCTTCCTTTGGAACGTTTTCTAATTGTAATCCAAGCAAAAAAGTCTCTGCAGTTTTCTTGAAGTCGTAACCCAAAATTTTGGAGATTTCTTGTTGTATCATCTTCCAGTACTCTTTCGCTTTTTCACAAGTCCACCACATATGAAAGAAAGAACCTTCATGTTTTTTGCATTTCCAACATTTCAGTAAGATTGACCTTAATAACTCCAAGGCATTATGAGCATCATTCCATGTGCAAGATTGCTGGAAGGGAAAGGAGTGAGTGAGAGGTGGGCTCTCCTAAAACAAGAGCTCTTGCAAGCTCAAGCTGTCGTTATCTCAACAAGAAGGGAACATGGTAGGGAATCCAAAAACCTAATGTAGATGAACAGAGAACTCTGTGAGGTTCTAAGGGAGAAAAAAATAAATGTTCAAGAAATGGAGGCAGTGACATACCTCTAAAGAAGAGTACCTGTGGGTTGCTAGGCACTGCAGGTCAGCCATCAGAGAGGCCAAAGGTCACAGTGTGCTAAAGCTGGCCAGGGAGGCTTGCCATAACAAGAAAATCTTTAGTTATGTGAGGTCAAATGTAAGATGAAAGGTGTTGGGCCCACTGTTGGGTGAAAATAGAAGAACTCTGACAGAGAGCAGAAAGGCTTATTGGCCTATTTTTCCACTGTTTCCCCCCTGAAGAAAAGTACAGGCTCATCTAGAGATGGAGTAGACGTGGTGTGGCATCAAGATTGCTGCTTGACATGGACAGAGAGGTAGTTGAGACGCACTTGGGTACATTGCATGAGGACAGAATCCTTCAGGCCAGGTGGGAGGCACCCAAGAGCACCCAAAGGGCTTTCTAGAGAGATTGCAGAGCCTTCCTCCATCATCTTCCAGACCTCTTGGAGGGTGAAGGACATGCCACAGGACTGCAGAAGGGCAAATGTTATCCCAGTGTTCAAAAAAGAGAGAAGGGATGATCCAGAACAACAGGCCGGTCTGTCCGACCTCTGTCCCAGGGAAGATACTGGAGCAGGTTTTAAAAGTGGAGAGCCAGTTTGGTGTAGTGGTGAAGTGTGCGGACTCTTATCTGGGAGAACCGGGTTTGATTCCCCACTCCTCCACTTGCATCTGCTGGAATGGCCTTGGGTCAGCCATAGGTCTGGCAGAGGTTGTCCTTGAAAGGGCAGCTGGTGTGAGAGCCCTCTCCAGCCCCGCCCACCTCACAGGGTGTCTGTTGTGGGGAGGAAGGGAAAGGAGATTGTGAGCCACTCTCAGGCTCTTCGGAGTGGAGGGCGGGATATAAATCCAATATCTTCATCTACCTCACAGGGTGTCTGTTGTGGGGGAGGAAGGGAAAGGAGATTGTGAGCCGCTCTCAGGCTCTTCGGAGTGGAGGGCGGGATATAAATCCAATATCTTCATCTACCTCACAGGGTGTCTGTTGTGGGGAGGAAGGGAAAGGAGATTGTGAGCCGCTCTCAGGCTCTTCGGAGTGGAGGGCGGGATATAAATCCAATATCTTCATCTACCTCACAGGGTGTCTGTTGTGGGGGAGGAAGGGAAAGGAGATGGTGAGCCGCTCTGAGACTCTTGGGAGTGGAGGGCGGGATATAAATCCAATATCTTCATCTACCTCACAGGGTGTCTGTTGTGGGGGAGGAAGGGAAAGGAGATTGTGAGCCGCTCTGAGACCCTTCGGAGTGGAGGGCGGGATATAAATCCAATATCTTCATCTACCTCACAGGGTGTCTGTTGTTGGGGAGGAAGGGAAAGGAGATTGTGAGCTGCTCTGAGACTCTTCGGAGTGGAGGGCGGGATATAAATCCAATATCTTCATCTACATCACAGGGTGTCTGTTGTGGGGGAGGAAGGGAAAGGAGATGGTGAGCCGCTCTGAGACTCTTCGGAGTGGAGGGCGGGATATAAATCCAATATCTTCATCTACCTCACAGGGTGTCTGTTGTTGGGGAGGAAGGGAAAGGAGATGGTGAGCCGCTCTGAGACTCTTGGGAGTGGAGGGCGGGATATAAATCCAATATCTTCATCTACATCACAGGGTGTCTGTTGTGGGGGAGGAAGGGAAAGGAGATGGTGAGCCGCTCTGAGACTCTTCGGAGTGGAGGGCGGGATATCAATCCAATATCTTCATCATGCTTCATGTGTACATTCCGTCCTCTAACGATGAACTAGAGCTAACCTCTTGTTGGGAGAAACTTTCTGCATATATTTTGTTTCTATCCAGGCAGTGCTCTTTAGCCCAGATGATGACTGTAGGCGATCTGAGTGCCCAAATTGGCTCTTATAATAAAAAATTGATCTCCTCCTTCAGCTGTTAGGACATCGAGGCCTTAATGCTACAGTTTGGACTGATTTACCATTCCAAGAATACACTACTTGGTAGCCATCTGACATCAATGCGGATCCTGTGAATTTAGGGGGAGGTGTTTGTGAGTTTCCTGCATTGTGCAGGGGGTTGGAATAGATGTCCCTGGAGGTCCCTTCCAATTCTATGATTCTATGACAACTTAATAAAGCTGGTTTAAGCCTGATAGAATTTTGTATCAAACATGATGTCTAGATAGTTAATAGTTAGGGAGGGATAGTGGCTCAGTGGTAGAGCATCTGCTTGGTAAGCAGGCGGTCCCAGGTTCAATCTCCGGCATCTCCAACTCAAAAGGGTCCAGGCAAGGAGCCATGAAAAACCTCTGCTTGAGCCCCTGGAGAGCCGCTGCCAGTCTGAGTAGACAAGACTGACTTTGATGGACTGAGGGGGTCTGATGCAGTAGAAGGCAGCTTTATATGTTCTGTTATTAGGGGAAGGCTGGTGGCTCAGTGGTAGAGCATCTGCTTGGCAAGCAGAAGGTCCCAGGTTCAATTCTCGGCATCTCCAACTCAAAAGGGTCCAGGCAGATAGGCGTGAAAAACCTCCGTTTGAGACCCTGGAGAGCCGCTGCCAGTCTGAGTAGACAAGACTGACTTTGATGGACCCAGGAGGGGTCTGATTCAGTAGAAAGCAGCTTCTTAAGTGTTAAGGAGAGTCAGTGGCTCAGTGCTAGAGCATCTGCTTGGCAAGGAGAAGGTCCCAGGTTTAATCCCCGGCATCTCCAACTCAAAAGGGTCCAGGCAAGTAGGCGTGAAAACCTCCGCTTGAGACCCTGGAGAGCTGCTGCCAGTCTGAGTAGACAAGACTGACTGTGATAGACCCAGAGTGGTCTGATTCAGTAGAAGGCAGCTTCATATGTTCAGTTTTTTCCCTTTAGGGGAGGGATGATGGCTCAGTGGGTGGAGCATCTGCTTGGTAAGCAGAAGGTCCCAGGTTCAATCCCCAGCATCTCCAACTCAAAAGGGTCCAGGCAGATAGGTGTGAAAAACCTCAGCTTGAGACCCTGGAGAGCTGCTGCCAGTCTGAGCAGACAATACTGACTTTGATGGACCCAGGGGGGGTCTGATTCAGTAGAAGGCAGCTTCATATGTTCAGTTTTTTCCCTTTAGGGGAGGGATGGTGGCTCAGTGGGTGGAGCATCTGCTTGGTAAGCAGAAGGTCCCAGGTTCAATCCCCAGCATCTCCAACTCAAAAGGGTCCAGGCAAATAGGCATTTGAAACCTCCGCTTGAGACCCTGGAGAGCTGCTGCCAGTCTGAGTAGACAAGACTGACTTTGATGGACCCAGAGTGGTCTGATTCAGTATAAGGCAGCTTCATATGTTCATATGTATGTTCAATGGATTCCCCCCATTTCTGGCTGCCAGCGAATTTACATTTGTATCTTCTCGTGGTTGTAGCATGATAGATTACTGTTTATGCCCACCTAATTTATTTCCATTTATTAACAACATTTTCATAGAGCCGCATTCTGAAAGTGACCACCTCTCCTTAGTTTTCTCCTTTAAGATAAGCCTGAGGGGATCTAACTCTGTGCCATCTCAAAGTGAGAATGTTTCTTGTGAGGTCCTGAAAAGGCTGAAGTGGTCTTCATCTCAAGAAAGAGATTTCATTGCTCTTTTCAATTCTGAGAGGTTTAAAAAATTAGGAATGGCAATTGCAAATTCAAACAGTCGATGAAGCCCTATTTGAACTTGCCTTGCTGCTGAATCTTTGCAGCTCTAAAGCTGAGGTGGTGAAATGGAGCAGGCCTAATTCGTCTGAATGGTTTGACCAAGACTGTTCTTCTTGGGAAAATAAATTAAGAGCCTTATTTAAGGAACCCACAGAAGCTGCACAGCAATTTAGAATGTAAGAAATCCTTTTTAGAGGTATTTGCAAATAAGAAGGAAAAGTATTTTCAACATAATCGGGACAACGCCTTTACACCATAAAATCTAATGATAGCAAATACTTTTGGAGATTTATTTCAGACAGCCTGAAGCCTAGGGCATTTGTCGACCCTAATATTTCTCCACAAACGTGGGTCAACCGTTATTCTATGATCTTTAAAGACCAAGTCAGCCCCTCTACCATTATAGATGCTTCTGCACTTTCTGATCTTCCAGCTTGGCCTCTTGTTAAACCAGATGAAATTATTGATTTAACAGATGGTTTAAAGTTGGCAAAGCACCAGGACCTGATGGTCTCCCTGCTGAGATTATTTATAAAAAATTGTGGTCTGGTGGTCCGTGCCTTTGGCCAGCCTATTTGCATTAATTGATTGTTATAGAACAGTCCCAGATTCCTGGCTTAACTCTATAATTGTCCCTGTCTACAAAAAAGGTAAGAACCCCATGATGCAGAGTGGTAAAGCTGCAGTACTGCAGTCGGAGCCCTCTGCTCACGACATGAGTTCGATCCCAGCAGAAGCTGGTTCAGGTAGCCGGCTCCAGGTTGACTCAGCCTTCCATCCTTCCGAGGTCAGTGAAATGAGTTCCCAGCTTGCTGGGGGGGAAAGCGTAAAAGACTGGGGAAGGCGATGGCAAACCACCTCGTAAAAATTCCGCCGTGAAAACATCGTGAAAGCAACGTCACCCCAGAGTCGGAAACGATTGGTGCTTGCACAGGGGACTCTTTACCTTAACAAAAAAGGTAATTTAAATCTTCCCAAGAGTTTTCACCCCATTAGTCTATTATCCATTATGGGCAAACTATATGCCAAACATTAAGAACCTCGGCTGACAGATCGGGTACATTCAAACAACATTATTTGCCTAGAGCAAATACGTTTTTCCAAAAAGAAAGAGATCACTGGTTACATTGGCTTTTCTGGCCACTAAATACATGAATACAAGAAAGGGGGAGCTTTATGTAGCTGTTATAGATCTGAAGAGTGTGTTAGACTCTGTGGACAGAAACAAGCTATAGAACAAACTAAAGGATCTTAAGAGAGGTCTTCCTCTGTTAATTCTATTAAAGAATTTACACACAAATATGACTTGCCAGGTAAAATACTCATCTAAGGGACATCTAACAATAAAAATACAGTTTGCAAAGGAGTTAAACAAGGGTATGTGTTAGCCCCACATCTTTTAAATCTTCTCTTAAACAATATGGCACAATTTCTGACTTCCATAAATGGGCACCCACCTAAGTTAAATGATCTCTCAATCCCTGTATTATTGTATGCTGATGATATAACAACCCTTTCCTGCCTGAGAGGGCCGACAGAGATACTCAAATGCTTTTGACAGCTACCGCCATCTTAACTCACTTGCTATAAACCGTTCTAGATCTAAGGCTGTTGTCTTTTCTAAAAGTTGGTGACCACAAAAATGGAATATAGGCAAGCAAGAAATTGAACAATCCAAATGCTTTAAGTATTTGGGCATAACCTTCAACTACAGTCTTAAATGGGTGGTTCACCGTGACAGAACAATAATTCCGCTCAAATTAAATAATTGCATTATAAAAAAGGTAACCAGTGCTTGCCTGCTGCACGACCTGAGTTCGATCCCAGCAGAAGCTGGTTCAGGTAGCCGGCTCCAGGTTGACTCAGCCTTCCATCCTTCCGAGGTCAGTCAAATGAGTCCCCAGCTTGCTGGGGGGAAAGCGTAAAAGACTGGGGAAGGCGATGGCAAACCACTCCGTAACAGAATCTGTCGTGAAAACGTTGTGAAAGCAACGTCACCCCAGAGTCGGAAACGACTGGTGCTTGCAGGGGGGACTACCTGTTTTAAACCAGAGTTTGCCTGCTGCAATCAGAGTTTTTAATGCTAAAACACTACTGCAAATTTTGTGGATTAATGCTCTGAATCAGAAACTGGAAAATATCCAGGCAGTATTTCTGCAACAACTTTTAGGAATCCCCAGTTGTGTTTCTTATTTTGTAATCTGCTCAGAAACAAGCCAATCTCTGATTGAAACAAAAGCTTGGATTCTAACTTTTGAATATTGGCTACGAATACATTACAGGGCTGAACCAGCTAGTCTGCTCAGCTACTTAAAAACTGGTCTTCATAATGCTTGGCTAGATGGAATCATGTCGAAGCTCAAATGCATGGGAATTGCATCTTCATCTGATTTTAGACTCTTGGACTCAGAATCTCATAAATTCTGTCCTGCCCAATCTTACACTTGCTCCCCTGCTTCACTCGGACTTGATCAGTCTGCCAAGAAAATGGCCAAATATTTATTTGAACTTGATAACCCACAACCTTGGTGAGGTTTTATGCTGGCTAGGAAGAATGCATTTCCTTCCAGTGTTCTCTGTGGGAGATTTCTTCAAGCAAGAGATATTCTCCGTGTGGGTCAAGCTCACCTGATTCCATCCAGCGCATTTTATTAAATGTCAGCTGTGTTCGATCCCTGGAAGGTTCTGTTAGTCTTTCCTTACCATCTTATAATGGAGAGAATAGGATTGATTGATTAGGATTGATACTAAACGACAACATAACTATCACAAGAGCTGTTGCCAAATTCTTGGCTGAAATTGTCAAAAATTATTTCAAGCAGGTTTCATTGTGATTCTGAATCTTATTTTAGCCTTTTATGCTTTGAACAGATATATTGGATTGCTTGTTGTCTGGCTGACAAGTTTCTGTATATTTCTTTCGGTTATGCCGATAAAGGTGTGATATTGGAGAGCCAGTTTGGTGTAGTGGTTAAGTGTGCGGACTCTTATCTGGGAGAACCGGGTTTGATTCCCCACTCCTCCACTTGCACCTGCTAGCATGGCCCTGGGTCAGCCATAACTCTGGCAGAGGTTGTCCTTGAAAGGGCAGCTGCTGTGAGAGCCCTCTCCAGCCCCACCCACCTCACAGGGTGTCTGTTGTGGGGGAGGAAGGGAAAGGAGATTGTGAGCTGCTCTGAGACTCTTCGGAGTGGAGGGCGGGATATAAATCCAATATCATCCTCCTCCTCCTCCTCCTCCTTCTTCTTCTTCTTCTTCTTCTTCTTCTTCTTCTTCTTCTTCAATATATATATATATATATATATATTGATTGAATTGTAAACGTTTAGGTTTAACTTTGTTTTCTATCTTCAATTCTTTTGACTTTGTCTTTTTGGTCCTTGCCTTTTGATATTTTGTTGATGTAAGTTTATGTATCTGTGATATGGCTGAATAACAAAATAAAAGCTAGAGCCAGGCGTGCAGCAGCCGTGTGGGTCTGAAGCACTAGAATAAAGTGAAGAGTTCAGTGGCACCTTTAAGACCAACAAAGTTTTATTCTAGGTATGATCTTTCTTGTGCAGGCACGCTTCTTCTGATAAAATGGAATGGAAGAAAACCATTCAAACTTGTAGACAGGGCTGAGAAACAAATTAGCATGAAGACATTTTGAGACAAAACAGGGACAACAAGCCAAGTGCGCAGGGTAACAGGTGAATGGATCCAATTAAGGGGAACAAGGGTTGAAGCAATAAATATGTCAGAATAGGAGATAAGTGTGTAAGAGAACCTTTTGTAATTATGTGAAGTTAACTGAGATTCCTTTACCATGTCCCATTCGTCTCCCCTCAAACGTGAAGGTAACAAACAGTATTTTTTTCATTAGGGTTTGTAGAATCTTTCGGGCTCAAGTGCTGTGTTCTACTGGAGAAATTACTGAATTTCTCCAGTAGAACACGGCACTTGAGCCCGAAAGATTCTACAAACCCTAATGATGTTACCAGCCGTGAAAACCTGAAATCTTTGATAGTATTTTTTTCTTTTGGGCACAGTATATTTCAGGTTTCATTGTATTACGTTACAATTACTATATGTTCTAAACACTATACCAAAATAAAAAGATAATTCTTGATTTGAGCAGAACCCAAACTGCATCTGTGCAGGAAAGTTTCTCAGGGTAAGAAACTGCCAGGAATTTCTCATGGTGCGATTTCACTGTTAAATCCTTTGCACGCTTCCCCACTGCGCTGCCAGGACTTCTGAGTGGAGCGGCAGCGGAGTCTGGACCGTTTGCTTGAGAATGTTCTTCTCCTTCCAGGCTGGTAATTCCTTCTCTGGCTTCTTGTGTCCCCCCAGGTCTCCGAGGGCCGTCCTGAGCTGTGCATTTGGGGTGTCTCCTGCCTGCCACGGTCCTCCCATGGGTAGCTGGGGGGGCAGCCGCAGGGGTCGTGGAGAGCTTTGCTGACGATGGATAGCCCCCCGAAGCTGACCGGTGAAACCCTGATCGTCCATCACATCCCCCTGGTGCACTGCCAGGTCCCTGACAGGCAGGCCAACCCCTTCTGCCCTCCCGAGGTGGGTGTGGCATGCACCACCTCCCTCCCGGAGTGGGACCTCTCACAGACCGACTCCCTGGTCTACAGCAGCTTCCTCCAGGCTGCAGACCCAGAGCTGGCCCCGGCGGAGACGGCAGAGGAAAAGGAGGGGAAGCCCCAAGATGCCCCTGCCGCTGCTGGAGCCCACAAGCGACAGAACCCGTTCCTGCTGGGGGATGCCGAGGGCCCCCGAGACCTTTGTGAAGATGATCCGGGGCAGAAGTCATTCCACCTCCATGGCGGCAAGGCTGCCTTCCGCCTGCACGAGCTGGCCCTGCCGCCTTTCCGCCTGCACGACACCAAGCCCGTCGTGAAGGCCTGGAGCGCCAGCAGCCGCCTGGACGTGGTGGAGGGCCAGGAAGACCAGCTGGCCGGCGGTGATGCCCGGAAGAAGAGCCGCCTGGCCTCGGACTGCATGGAGCTGGACGAGTACGGCTGCCCCCGCGGGGACCCCTCCAGCTTCTCCTTCGAGCAGGACTGGGCCAGCGATGCTGAGGAGCTCCTGCCCAGCCAGGAGGGGCCGCGCAGCCGGACGTGCAGCTGCTCCAGTGCCGAGCTCCAGCGCTGCCGCTGCCACAGCCTCTCCAGCCACTCGGAGCCGGCGGACCAGCAGATGGGCTACGTCAGCGACTCCTCCTGCAACAGCTCGGACGGGGTGCTGGTGAACTTCAGCGCCCTCTACCACAAGATGAACGGCCACGCCCACGCCAACCTGAACTCCGGCCATCTGTCGTGTGACTCTTCCTCAGACAGCCACTCAGACACGGGGGCTTTCTACCTGGACTTGCACTCGTCGCCCATGGAGTCCAAGATGCCCTGCAAGGCGCACCACCCCGAGGGCTCGGGGAAGGCCTGCGGGTGCCATCACCCCTCCTCGCCCCTCTTGGATGCCAACTGCAACTCCTACCTGCCTCCATGCGAGCCCTGCACCTCGGACGGCTCCGACCTGACCACCTGCTTCCAGAGCCAGGCGCGGCTGGTGGTGGCTACCCAGAACTACTACAAGCTGGTCACCTGCGACTTGTCTTCCCAGTCCTCCCCCAGCCCCGCCAGCTCCTCCATCACCAGCTGCTCGGAGGAGCACCCCAGAGCCAGCCCCTTGCAGCCCACCGAGTACTACCTGTTCCAGAGGCCTCCGGCCCGGCCGGAGGAGAGCAGCGACACGGAGGGCTCCCGGGGGGAAGGCTCGCAGGGGGAGGCGGCGGAGAGGAGCGCCATCGAGGGGCAGGTTTACGTCAACGTCTCCCCTCCCACCCTGGCCAACGGGAGGCAGCGTTCCCGCAGCTACGACCGCAACCTGGACCGGAGCCCCACCAGCCGGCTGGGCTCACTGGAGCGCATGATGAGCTGCCCGGTGAAGCTGAGCGACAGCCCCGCCCTGGCCCTCCAGGGCTCCCCCCCCAGGCGGGTCACCTCCTTTGCCGAGCTGGCCAAGGGCCGGAAGAAGACGGGCTCCTCTCCCCCGCTCCGGGCCAGCAGGGACTCTTCCCTCGAGTTCTCCCCCATCCCTGAGTCCCAGAGGGGCGGCTCCGTCTGCCACAGCCTCCCTCCCATGCCCTTGCTCCGCCCCCTCAGCCGCAGCCCTGAGCGAGGAGGGGGCCCCTCTGGGAAGGACCCGTGGGGCAGGGAGGCCCTCGATCCGGTGGTGGTGGAGGCAGGGGCCGGTCAAAAAGACATCCGGGCCCGAGCAGATGGTAAGGCTTCTCCCAGGCAGGGGAGTCGTGGGCTCCTCTCTTGCAGTTCCTTGAAGGGAGGTCCTGAGAAAGACTCTCTGCTTGGAGTGTGGGCTGCTGGGGCGGCGGCTTGGAATAAGACCCTTTTCCTGTGGTGGCAGAGGGGCCAATGGGGGGCTCCTGGGCCTGAGCATGCAGTGGCACAGCTGAGATGCTGTAGGAGAGGTGGGCTTGCTGGTGTCTCAGGGACCAGCTGGACTTGGGGGGAGGAGGGGGGTGGTGCTACTCGCAGCTTGCCTGGCCAGGACTTATCCGGTTCCAGCTCCCTTGGCCTTGCTCAGTGTGTGTCTCCAAAGCTTTTTGCTTGAGTTGGGAAAGACGGGGGCTCAGCCCCACTGGGTGAATGCAGAGTTGGTGCCTTTTGGGTCAGAGCCCAGATTTGTGTCTGTTTAGCGGGGTCTTGATTGACCACAGTTGGGAGAAGGGTCTTGGACTCAAGGTGCCCTCTCGGGTCTGATCCTGTATCACATATCTTGAGACGTGATGCATGGGCTGAGAGCCTTGTGATGAAAACCAGTTTGGTTAATGGTTAAGTGTGTGGACTCTTATCTGGGAGAACTGGGTTTGATTCCCCACTCCTCCACTTGCAGCTGCTGGAATGGCCTTGGGTCAGCCATAGTGGTTAAGAACATAAGAGAAGCCATGTTGGATCAGGCCAGTGGCCCATCCATTCCAACACTCTGTGTCACACAGTGGCCAAAAAAATTATATCTATCTATCTATCTATCTATCTATCTATCTATCTATCTATCTATCTATCTATCTATCTATCTATCTATCTATCTATCTATCTATCTATCTATCTATCTATCCATCCATCCATCCATCCATCCATCCATCCATCCATCCATCCATCCATCCATCCATCCATCCATCCATCCATCCATCCATCCATCCATCCATCCATCCATCCATCCATCCATCTATCCATCTATCTATCTATCATCTATCTATCTATCTATCTACACTGTGGCTAATAGCCACTGATGGACCTCTGGCTCCATATTTTTATCTAACCCCCTCTTGAAGCTGGCTATGCTTGTAGCCGCCACCACCTCCTGTGGCAGTGTATTCCACATGTTAATCACCCTTTGGGTGAAGAAGTACTTCCTTTTATCCATTTTAACCTGACTGCTCAGCAATTTCATCAAATGCCCATGAGTTCTTGTATTGTGAGAAAGGGAGAAAAGTCCTTCTTTCTCTACTTTCTCCATCCCATGCATAATCTTGTCAACCTCTATCATGTCACCCCGCAGTCGACGTTTCTCCAAGCTAAAGAGCCCCAAGTGTTTTAACCTTTCTTCATAGGGAAAGTGTTCCAACTCTTTAATCATTCTAGTTGGCCTTTTCTGCACTTTTCCCAATGCTATAATATCCTTTTTAAGGTGCGGTGACCAGAATTGTACACAGTATTCCAAATGAGACATGCACAGACTCTTATCTGAGAGAACAGGGTTTGATTCCCCATTCCTCCACATGTACCTGCCAGAGTGATCTTGGGTCAGTCCCAGTTTCTCTCAGAGCTGTTCTCTCAAGAGCAGTTTCTGTCAGAGCTCTCTCAGCTCCACCTACCTCACAGGGTGTCTGTTGTGTGGAGAGGAAGGGAAGGAGACTCCTTCGGGTAGTGAAGGGCAGAGTATAAACCCAGTCTCCTCTTCTTCTTGCATTCTGGGTGCCAGAGGCCACCCTGAGGCCCATGCTAAGGGGTGTATGAACCTGGGTGGCACCAGCTCCCTCTCCTGTGCCCTAGAGAGCAGGTGCTTCATCTTATTGCAGGGCCTGGATCGAGAGGGGCTCTTGGCACTGTCCAGTCTTGATCTGTTGAGGTCTGTCTCTCCTCCTCCAGCTGGCAGTGTCTCTCCAGGATCTTGGGCAGGGCTTTCTTGCATCTCCCACACCTGTGGGGCTGAAATGGGGCCCTTTTGCACACTCAGGATGAGTGTGAACAGACAACCAGTGCTTGCAGAGAGAGAGTTAGGGAAGCTAAAGCTCAGTATGAGCTGAGGCTAGTGAGAGATGCTAAAAACAACCAAAAAGGGTTCTTTTCTTATGCTTTTTTTTGGCCTGTTTTTTTATGGCCACTGTGTGACACAGAGTGTTGGACTGGATGGGACACTGGCCTGATCCAACAGGGCTTCTCTTATGTTCTTATGTGACACACAGTGTTGGACTGGAGGGGCCATTGGCCTGATCTAACATGGCTTCTCGTCTGTTCTTATGTGACAGAGTGTTGGACTGGATGGGCCATTGGCCTGATCTAACATGGCTTCTCTTCTGTTCTTATGTGACACGGAGTGTTTGACTGGAGGGGCCACTGGCCTGATCCAACATGGCTTCTTTTATGCTCTTATGTGACACAGAGTGTTGGACTGGAGGGGCCACTGGCCTGATCCAACAGGGCTTCTCTTATGTTCTTATGTGACACAGAGTGTTGGACTGGATGGGCCACTGGCCTGATCCAACAGGGCTTCTCTTATGTTCTTATGTGACACAGAGTGTTGGACTGGATGGGCCATTGGCCTGATCCAACAGGGCTTCTCTTATGTGACACAGAGTGTTGGACTGGAGGGGCCACTGGCCTGATCCAGCAGGGCTTCTCTTATGTTCTTATGTGACACAGAGTGTTGGACTGGAGGGGCCATTGGCCTAATCCAGTAGGACTTCTTTTATGTGACACAGAGTGTTGGACTGGATGGGCCATTGGCCTGATCCAGCAGGGCTTCTCTGATGTTCTTATGTGACACAGAGTGTTGGACTGGAGGGGCCGTTGGCCTGATGGCTTCTCTTATGTTCTTATGTTCAAAGTAAGAAAGGAGCAAGGACATGGCAGGCCCCCTGTTAGGAAGAAGAATTGCAGATTTATACCCCGCCTTTCTCTCTGAATCAGAGACTCAGAGTGGCTTACAATCTCCTTTATCTTCTCCCCCCACAACAGACACCCTGTGAGGTGGGTGGGGCTGTGAGAGCTCCCCTAGAAGCTGCCCTTTCAAGGACAACCTCTGCAATATCTATGGCTGACCCAAGGCCATTCCAGCAGCTGCAGGTGGAGGAGTGGGGAATCAAACCCGGTTCTCACAGATAAGAGTCCGCCCACTTAACCGTTACACTAAACTGACTCTGGGACAGGAAAGTTGAATTGTAACAGGTGATGAGGGATGGCAGAACTGCTCAATTCCTACTTTTCCTCCGTCTTCTCTTCTGAGAGAATAGTGCTCAACCTGTCAAAAGCAACGCATGAAGAAGGAAAGATGTTGCAGCCTAGGATCAGCCCAGAAACGCCTAGTTTCTTTAAATGAGCCTAAATCGTTGGGGCCAAATGAACCGCAAAAAACTTGCGGATGTAATTTCTGTGCCTCTGGCTATTATTTTTGAGAATTCTTGGAGAACAAGTGGGGTGCCAGAAGACTGGAGGTGGGCAGATGTTGTCCCTGTCTTCAAAAAGCAGGAAAGGAGGATCTGTTTGTTGTATGTTCCTGGAAAAGTTTTAGAACAAATCATCAAACAGTCCTGGAACATTTAGAAGCAGCAAACTTGGGTTTCTCAAGAACAAATCATGTCAGACTAGCCTGATCTCTATTTTCGAGAAAATTACTACCTTTCTGGATCAGGGGAATGCTGTAGACATAAGTTTTCTTGATTTCAGTAAGGCTTTTGATAAGGTTCCACATACTGTTCTTGTTGATATGTTTGTAAAATGTAGTTTGTATTCTGTTGTTGTTAGGTGGATCGGTAACCCAAAGGGTGCTTGAGAATGGTTCTTCATCCTCTTGGAGAGGAGTAACAAGTGGAGTGCCTCAAGGCTCTGTTCTGCAGCCTGTTTCATTTAATATCTTTATAAATGATTTGGATGAAGGATTCAAGGAAATGCTTATTAAATTTGCAGATGATACTAAATTGGGAAGCATTGCAAATACAGTAGAAGACAGAAACAGGATACAGGATGATCTTGGCAGGCTGGAAACCTGGGCTAAAACCAATAAAATGAATTTTAACAGGGAGAAATGTAAAGTTCTGCATTTCGGTAGGAAAAATCCAATGCATGGTTATAGGATGGGTGAGACTTGTCTTAGCAGTAGTCTGTGCGAAAAGGATCTTGGGTTTTAGCGTACCATATGCTAAACATGAGTCAACAGTGTGATGTGTGATGTGGAGGCTAAAAAGGAAAATGCAATTTTGGGCTGTATCAACCAAAGTATAGTATCCAGATCACATGAAGTGATGGTATCGCTTTACTCTGCTCTGGCAAGACCTCACCTGGAGTATTGTGTTCAGTTTCGGGCACCACATTTTAAGAAGGATCTAGACCAGCTGGAAGGGGTCCAGAGGAGGGTAACAAAGATGGTGAGGGGTCTGGAGACCGAGTCCTATGAGGAAAGGTTGAAGGAGTGGGGATGTTTAGCCTGGAGAGGAGGCGGCTGAGAGGTGATAGGATCACCATCTTCAAGTACTTGAAGGGCTGTCCTATAGAGGATGGTGTGGAATTGTTTTCTGTGGCCCCGGAAGATAGGACCAGAACCAATGGGTTGAAATTAAATCAAAAGAGTTTCCGGCTCAAAGTTAGGAAGAACTTCCTGACCGTTAAAGCAGTTCCTCAGTGGAACAGGCTTCCTCCTTGGGAGGTGGTGGGCTCTCCTTCCTTGGAGGTTTCTAAACAGAGGCTAGATGGCCACCTGGCAGCAATGAGGATCCTGTGAATTTAGGGGGAGGTGTTCGTGAGTTTCCTGCATTGCGCATGGGGTTGGACTAGATGACCCTGGAGGTCCCTTCCAACTCTAGGATTCTGTGATTCTGAGAGGAACAGCTGTGTGAGAACTTGTGACTCCAGGTCACATCAGCAGATGCAAGTGGAGGAGTGGGGAATCACACCCGGTTCTCCTAGATAAGAGTCCACGCACTTAACCACTGCATGAAACTGGCTCTCTGTGCAGGGGGGTGGGCTAGATGATCTTGGGTGTCCCTTCCAACTCTGGTTTTATGATTCCTGCGCTGGGGCCCTTCTTGAAGGGCCTGATAGCTTTCAGGGGCATCACTTCTGTCTGTGGGCAGGGGACTGTTTCTCTGCAGAGCTGTCCTGGAAGCTTCTCTTCTCTGCTTCGCTGCCTGGATAGGCGTCTGGTAGCTTCCCTGCAAGGGGGCCTTTCAGAAGCCCTGAGAAGCAGGCTGGCCTGCAGAGGGTGCTGCCCACGGCCCATCCTGGGGAAGAGCTGAAAGGGGAGAGGTTTGTTTTGTGTCCCGGCTGGCATGACATGTGATTCCCCCTCCCCTGTAGAGCCAGCCTCTCGTGTTTCAGCAGCCGGTGGCCCTGGATCTTGGCTTCCCGGACGGAGGGCTGTTCCCTTGCGTCCCTGCTGTGGCCGGCAGTGGGAGGAACTGGGCCCAGGAGACAGCAGGTTAGATGCTGGGAGAAGGGAGGGGCAGTGGGGTGACTCCTTCTGCCGGTTGCGCCTTAGGAGGAAAACACCGCCTGGAGGTTGGGCTTGAAGGGCCAGGAGGGCAGATTCAGTCCCTTGCCCAGGTAGTTGGGGTTTTTTAGTGGGGGTCAGTGCAGGGGGGCCCGTCTCTGTTGCCGCTGCAGTTGTAGAGAGAGGCTTGGAGAGGAGACGGGAGGGCCACTTGGTAATGGGGGAGACACGACAACCCCCTCCCAGCCTGTCTCTTGCCTCATCTCAAGGCGTGTATCTTGCGCTTCTCTCGGCGTCTCTGCTGTGCTCCTGAATGCCGCTCGACTCTGCTCCCCGGGAACTTGCAGTATGAAGCCTGGGGGCTTCTGTGGCCCCCTCCGCTTTCTCTGCGGCTGGCACCCAGGCTATAACCCCCCCCCCCCCTGGATCCCCAGGCCGGCTCACTTACCAGCAGCAGGAACCATGCGAACACGACCACCTCGCATTAGAGAGTGTTCTGGGGATGGTTGATGCACTTTGCGTGTGCTCTCTCGGGGAAGTTCTCGTGGCCAGTGTGGGGCTGAATCTGACAGGGTGGCTTCTCTGACACCACCAAGTGAGTAAATGGCAGGCGAGATTTGCACCAGGGGCTTGGTTTCTCTAGGTGCTGTGCTTCACTCCAGGATCTGAGGATGGGGTGGGGCTGTTTGGCCAGGCTTGCCTGAGCCCCCCACCCTTCGTGGCCCTCCTTCTGGCCGTTGCCCAGGGGCCAAGCTCTGAACAGCAGCAGCAGCGGGAAGGACTGTGTTGGTTGTCCGTTTTCTCTCAATGTGTGTCCCCCTCCCCCCAGGGGATATGGATGTCACACAGGAGACAGCAAGCAGCTCAGACACCCATTCCCACAAAATGCATCTTGTGACATCTTAAGGACAGTTCATTCAATGAGTCAACAGTGTGATGCGGTGGCTAAAAAGGCAAATGCAATTTTGGGCTGTATCAACAGAAGTCTTGTGTCCAGATCGCTTTACTCTGCTCTGGTAAGACCTCCCCTGGAGTATTGTGTTCAGTTTGGGGCACCACATTTTAAGAAGGATCTAGACAAGCTGGAACGGGTCCAGAGGAGGGCGACGAAGATGGTGAGGGGTCTGGAGACCGAGTCCTATGAGGAAAGGTTGAAGGAGCTGGGGATGCTTAGCCTGGAGAGGAGGCGGCTGAGAGGTGATCTGATCACCATCTTCAAGTACTTGAAGGGCTGTCCTCTAGAGGATGGTGCATAATTGTTTTCTGTGGCCCAGGAAGGTAGGACCAGAACCAATGGGTTGAAATTAAATCAAAAGAGTTTCTGGCTCAACATTAGAAAGAGCTTCCTGACCGTTAGAGCAGTTCCTCAATGAAACAGGCTTCCTCCTCAGGAGGTGGTGGGCTCTCCTTCCTTGGAGTTTTTTCAACAGAGGCTAGATGGCCCTCTGACAGCAATGAGGATCCTGTGAATTTAGGGGGAGGTGTTTGTGAGTTTCCTCAATGTGCGGGGGGTTCGGCTAGATGACCCTGGAGGTCCCTTCCAACTCTATGATTCTGTGAACCTCCCATGACTCTGGCCAGTCTGGCCCTCTCAGGCCGAATGACCTGCTCTGTGCTGCCACCCTGGTGCCCGTTGGCTTTGCCGTGCAGATGAGGGCTGCTGTACACCTTGGCATCAGATAGATCATAGAATCCTAAAACTGGAAAGAACCTCCAGGGTCATCTAGTCCAACCCCCTGCACAGTGCAGGAAACTCACAGCTACCTCCCCCCAACGCTCCCCCTGCAGTGACTCCTGCTCCATGGTCAGAAGGTGGCAAAACCCTCCAGGGTCCCTGGTCAAACTGGCCTGGAGAACAATGGCTGCCTGAGCCCAAAGTGCCAAGCAGCCTTTCCCTGGACATGTCAGAAGGGCCCACTAAGAGAACTCGGCCCTTACGCAGCCCTTCCTGCCCTCCTCATGAGCTGACTAATTCACAGGATCCGCATTGCTGTTTAAAAACCTTCAAGGAAGGAGAGCCCTCCATTTTATCAGATCTCCATCAATTTTACACCAGAGCTTCTCATAATTATTTTTATACAAGTCTATATTTTTCATAGTTATTTCCACACCTAGATATTTTACTTTTGAAGTAACCTCACACTCTGTTACACTTTGTGGTTCTTCCTGTTCGCTCTTTGACATATTTTTGCACAGAATTTTTGATTTTTCTTTATTTATATAGAAGCCTGCCAATTCTCCATATTCTTGTATCTTACGAAGCAGCAATGGTGTTACATATATGGGATTTTCATTAATAAACATTACATCATCAGCTCTGTATTTATAAGAAAAACTTTTAAACTTCAACCCCTCTATTTCCTTATCTTCTTGTATTTGCATAAGCAAAATCTCTAGTGTCATTATAAATATCAATGGAGATGGAGGGCAACCTTGTCTTGTTCCTTTACTAATTATCATTTTTTCTGTCAAATCTGCATTTATACAAAGTCTTGCTTGTTGTTCAGTATATATCACCTTAACCATTCTTATAAAATCTTCTCCTAGTCCCAATTTCTCCATCACTGCAAACATAAAGTCCCAATTCACATTATCAAAGGCCTTCTCTGTGTCTGCAAAGAATAATGCCACTTCTCTTTTAGGATGTTTCTCATAGTATTCAACAATGTCTATAACAGTTCTGATATTATCTCTGATTTGTCTCCTGGGAAGAAATCCTGCTTGCTCATCTTTAATAAAATTATTCAAATGCTGTTTGAGTCGTTCTGCTAGTATCCTAGCATATTTTTTTTTAGTCATTATTAAGTAATGAAATTGGTCTGTAATTTTTTTACATTTGTGTTGTCTCTAGCTTCTTTCAGTATCAACAAAATTACTACTTCCTTCCGTGTATTTGGTATTTTCCCATCAATCCTTATAATATTCATCAATTTCTGGAGTTTTGGTACTAATGTCTCTGCGAGGACTTTATAAAATTTTGCTGTAAAACCGTCTGGACGCGGAGCCTTTCCCAATTTCATTGCTGCTTCAATTTCTATTTTTTCAATTGGTTCATTTAATACCTTTTCCATATTTTCTGTTAGGGGATTTACTTGAATTTTCTGTAAATATGCATCTGTTTTTCTTTTCTCCACCTTTTGGCCTTGAAATAACTTAGCATAATATTTATAGAATTCTCTTTTAATTCCTGTTTGGTCTGCAATTTCTTTACCTCCTAATACAATTTTATTAATAAATTTATTCTCCCTTTTTTTTCATTTGCCAAGCCAGGTATTTTCCAGGGTTATTTGCTTCTTCAAAAGATTTCTGTTGCAGTCTTTTGAGGTTCCATTCTACTTCTTTGTTTACAAATATCTCAATTGGTTCTGTAATACTGTAATCTCCCTTATAAATTTCTTTTTTCCTGGTCTTTTTGATTTCCTCTTCTCACTTTGCAGTCTCTTTTTGTATGTCCAACATTTGTTTCTCTTTAGCTCTTTTATCTTTATTATTCATTGTAATTAAAATACCTCTCATTACAGATTTGTACACATTCCACACAGTGTGAAATTGAATGTCCTCATTTTCATTTATTTGAAAGAAAGCTTTAGTTTCTTTTCCTAGAGACTCCACTATATCCGTTTTCTGTAGCAAATCTTCATTAATCCTCCACCTCCTTGTCTTTTTTGCACATTTTGCCATCCACATTAATGGATTGTGATCTGCCCCCACTTCAGGAAGAAAATCTATTTTTTTCGTCATAAGTCCAAGATCTTTTGTAATCCATAACATGTCAATTCTTGAGAAAGAGTTGTACCTTGCTGAATAAAAAGTATAATCACGCACCTTAGGGTTAAATTTCCTCCATACATCTTCCAAACTTTCTTGTTTCACTAATTCAAAAAATGATTTTGGTATCTGTCCAAAGTATTTTTAACTGTGCCATTAAAGTCTCCCATTACCATTATTTGTTCGTATGTCACTTGGTCTAATAGTTGCACAATATCTTTAAAGAAGGCATCTTTCGCCCCATTTGGGGCATACAGTCCCAATAACGTCTTTTTGTCATTCAACACCACTTCCACTGCTAAATATCTCCCATCATTGCCTTAAAAATAAACTTTGGATCCAATTCTAGTTTAATATAAAAAACCACTCCCCTTTTTTTCTCCTTAGCCAGCGAGTAAAATTCCATTCCCAATTGTTTATTCCATAAAAATTTGTAATCCATTTGTTTAATATGTACTTCTTGTAGGCAAATTATACTACTTTTTTGTTTCTTAATCCAATGAAATGTAGCCTTTCTTTTTTGCGGTGAATTTAGTCCGTTTACATTCCAAGATATTAATTTGTAATCCATAGTGATTCTTCTTTTATTCTGTATCCCCAAATTCCCTGTGTTCTTCAAAAAACCTCCTCAGTTCTTGAACATTTGTAATTGTCATCCTCTTTCCTCCATGTTCAAAACTTAGACCCTCTGCCAGTATCCATCTGTATCTCACTTCATTCTCCCGTAGTTTGTCAGTTAATTTTTTATAGAGTCTTCTGTCATTTATGACCTTTCTTGGCAACTCCTTCATGATTCTTACTCTGCTGTCATCTACTTCCAATGTTTTTTCAAATTGTTTACTTAAGATCTTTCCTACCATATCTCTTGATACAAATCTTATTACCACTTCTCTTGGCAACTTATTTTTCTTGGCATACATTGAATTTACCCTGTATATATAGTCATAAAGATAGCTAGATTCGTCAGCATCCACACCCAAAAATTCAGCTATGATTCTTATTATATATGACCTCAAATCAGACTCTTCATCTTCAAGTACTCCTCTCAGACGTATCTGGTTTTCCATTAATTTACAGCCTTGTAGAACTACTTTCTCCTCGCAGGAGTTGTCCTTGAAAGGGCAGCTTCTGTCAGAGCTCTCTCAGCCCCACCCACCTCACAGGGTGTCTGTTGTGGGGGGAGAAGATAGAGGAGATTGTAAGCTGCGCTGAGTCTCTGATTCAGAGAGAAGGGCGGGGTAGAAATCTGCAATCTTCTTCTGAAGCAGGGAAGAGAAATCCGTGCCCAGAGGGAGCGTTCTCTGCCCGGGCCCTGCCTGAGCTTTTGGCTGGCCAGATCTGCTCACTTGGAGGGTCTTTGGGCTCCGCAAGGAGCCTGCCTAACCAAACCTGCTCAAATGTATGTGGAGGGGGGGGGCTTGGTCATGTGTGTCATGCGCACCATGCTGGTGTTGCACCAAGCTCCCTCTCCGAGAGGCTTGTGCCACCCAAGGAGAAGCGCCTCCCACTGCCTAATCCAGGGTGCAGGGCTGTGGGCCCTTCAGGCTGGCCGGGCGGCTGGAAGCTGAGTCTTGCTGTGTTAAAACACTTCCCTTCTGTTGCCCTGAGCAACCAAGGCTTCAGAGCTGGCAGAGGATCCGGGGCGCTGTGCCACCGTCCTCCTCCTGGGCATAAGGCCTGGTGCTTCCACATCCCCTGCCCAAGCGGCCTCTGTTGGCCGAGGTCCGTTCGGGTTTGGCCTCCCCTGCTGAACTCTCCACCCCTTTCCCTTCAGTTTTGCCTTTTGATGGTGGACAGACCGACTTCTCTCCCTTCCTTCTAGTCCTGCTGTTTTGTGGCAGTTGGCATCTCAGCCGAGGTGGGACCGGGGGGGGGGGGAGGGCTGAGAGGCATGAACCCCAGGGGGCGGGGGCCACCACCCTTGTCTGCCTCCAGTTGCCTTTTTCAGGCATCGATATTTCGAAATAATCAAGCTTTTGTTTTGAATCAAAGACTTGTTTTATTGAAACTCCATAACTTGCTCCAAGGACCGATACTTTGGAAGTAATACTTGTCACAGTGTTGCATAGTATCTTATAGGCTACTTCAAAGACAGGGTTACAGATAACTTCAAAAGAATAACACAAAGATGCAAATTGCATTGAAGGTTCAAAGGCTACTCACTAATATCTCTTTGGTGACTAAGGAATGTGAACATCTCCGTTTCTCACACATTCTCTGCTAGCTGATAAGACATGGCTGTGAGAATCTGGGGGAGAGGCATTTTACATTGCTAATACAAGGTTACCCTACACATCCCAGAAGCAGAGAGATTTATTATGCATTCACAGAAAGAAGTGAGAAAGGGGGGTGGGGGGAAGAAAAGAAAAGTATGGATGAATCAACACTTGGAAATAGCATGCTTGACACAGGCCCCTTGTTCAAGCAAGCCTCAGTGGGTGGGTGGTCTGGGCTGGGGTGGGGAGGGAGGGGGAGCCACGCTTTCCTCCATGGGCAGGCAGAGTGGGCCCCTGGCTGCACCCCTCTCACTCTCTCTCTCTCTGCCTCCCCCTGCAGGCGGGGCCGCAGACAGCAAAGTGGTGGTGCGCTACAGCAAAGACCAGCGGCCGACCACGCTGCCCATCCAGCCCTTTGTGTTCCAGCACCACTTCCCCAAGCAGCCCAAGGGGCGGGCCCTGCACAGCCACTTCGCCTCCAGCCTCTCCCAGCTCTACAGCCTCTCGGCCGCCAGCCGCTCAGCCGGCCAGCAGCTCTCCTCCACCTCCCAGTCCTCGGCCTCCGCCACCTCCGCCGACCAGCCCATGGTGGTGGGCGCCTTGGGGGCCGGCCAGCGCTCAGCGGACGGGGCCGCTTCCCTCAGCGACGGCAGTGCCAAGAAGCCCGGCCCAGAGACCACTCGCCCGTCCCCGCTGGGCAGCTACTCCCCCGTGCGAAGCAATGTGCCTTTCTTCCAAAATGTGGACTCCTCCTCCTCTTCTGCCTGCTCCTCGACTCCTGAGAGCCACCCTCCCCGAAGCAGGTCTTGCCCCGTCTCTGCCAACCTCCTGCCCACCAAGCCTTCCCCGGCCCCCCATGCCAGCACCCGGGCCAATCCCGGACACAAAAAGGAGAGTCCTCAGCCGGTCCCCAAGGGGCTGCCCGAGCAGAAGAGACCACCAGAGGAGTGCCAGCTCCACGGCAGCAGCTCCCTCCCGCCTGTGGCGACCGAGAGGTTGAGCTTGTCCAGGGCAGGAGGACCTGCCGACCCCAAATGGAAGGCCGGCTGCAATGAGCCCCTCAGCGCCGGACCCTTGGGTGCCATGGGCCCCCGCCCCCTGAATGGTAGGTGCTCTGTGTCTGCCTGCAGCTGAGAACTGGGCAGGCCTCCCATGAACGGGGTGGGTGGGAGGCTTTGGGGAAACACCCGTATTGGCCATGGCCACCTCAGCAGCGGATGAAACCACAGGAATGGGGTTTGCTGAGTAGTCCAGGGGTGCCTTTAAGACCACCAAAATTTAATTCTGAGTACAAGCTTTTGCAGGACGCACACGTCCTCAGGTACATACATCCAGGGGTGGAATTCTAGCAGGGGCTCCTTTGCATATTAGGCCACACACCCCTGATGTAGCCAATCCTCCGGGAGCTTACATTTCTGTAAGCTCCAGGAGGACTGGCTACATCAGGGGGTGTGGCCTAATATGCAAAGGAGCCCCTGCTGGAATTCCACCCCTGCATACATCATGGATGTAGTTACTCACTAGAATTTCTAACAGCTCAACAGGAGCCATTTCTATAGACACTTCAGGTGGGTCTTAACATGTAGCACATGGTCTCCCTTTTGTGATGCCACTGAATTTTCTGAAGCTCCCTGCTTGTCTGAAGGGCCACCATGCCAGCCTTGTTGCTTCCACATCTTTAGACTTTCCCCTCCCCACCCCCCCATGCCAGTCTGCAGCTGACGCTTGTGGGGTTGCTCCTGACGCTACTAACCTGCTGCTGTCTTTGTTCTTGTCTGTCTCCTCTCTTGGTTCCCCCCCTCCCCTCCCCCGCTCTCTCTGTCTCCTTGTGTGCCTGCCTTGGGGGGCCGTGTAGCCCACCACCTCTCTCCGCAAGCCCTCAAGTGGCGGGAGTATCGGCGAAGGAACCCCCTGGGGCTGGACCGCGTCTCGGGGCTGGCGGGCAGCCTGGACTGGAGGAACACCATCTTTGAGTTCCCAGGTGCCCTGGGTGCGGGACGCGCCACCTGCAGGCTCAAGGGTGCGCCCCAGCCAAAGGCGGGGCTCTCTGGGACCCCTGACCCACCAAAGGCGGCCACTGCCCCACCCCCCTTGGCTCCGACTTGGTGGGAAAGGAAGTTCCTGGTTTTGGCTCAGGGATGGAGTCTTCTCTCGGGGGTGGGAGTGCTCCAGTGGGGGGAGTCTTGCCGACGTCCGGGGCTTCAGGGGGGGTGCTGGGGGCAGCCCGAAAGAACAGCCTGACCAACCGGGGCGGCTCTTTCAAGAGGCGCCGTTGGCCCCTCATTTCCCTGGCTGAGCTGGAACCGGAGAATGTGGGACTCTAATCTGAGAGAAGCGGGTTCGATTCCTCACTCCTCCACATGCAGCTGCTGGAGTGACCTTGGGCCAGCCACAAGTTCTCGGTAGAGCAGTTCTCCCAAGAGCAATTTCTCTCAGAGCTCTCCCAACCCTACCTCCCTCGCAAGAGGGTCTGTCTGTTGTGGGGAGAGGAAGGGAAGGCGCTCTCTGAGACCCTGAGCGGAGGGCAGGATAGAACTCCAATCTCTTCCTCCTCTTCTGCCCCCACCCCCCTTGTGGGAGCACAGGCAGCTCAGCCTTCTGACCAGCCCACCGTTCCACCCCCCCCCCCCCGGGGTGCTAAAATCGGCTCCCACTTCAGGCTTCAGTTTGTTTTAGCTGTTACATCTCAGTCTCACCTTTTCCCACCAAGCAGCTCAGCCCTCTCCTCCTCCGCCTCTGTTGGATCCTCACAACCCCCCAGCGGGGTAGGCAAGGCCGGGCGAGAGCAGCAGCTTCCATGGGGGGAGGGGGATGGAATTCGAACCCGGGTCTCCCAGATCCAAGCCCAGCGTCCTGATCTCTTTGCCTGGGCATTGATTTCAGCGGAACGGGGACTCGTGGGTGGAGACGGAGCCCTGCCAGAGACCCCACTTGGGGGTCTTGTTCCTGAGCCTTTGCTGCCTCCTTGCCCCTCCGCTGTCTCTGTCCTCTGCTCCTCCCTCCCTCCCCCCTTCTTTGGAGGGCGGCTGTTCCCTCTGGAGGCAAAGGCCAGCCCTCCCTGGGGTCTGCGGGAGGAGGGAGTCCTGTGTTGCGCCCTGGTTGGGGCCTCCCTCTGGGGGAGAGGTGGGACTTGGCCCTTGGCTAAGGAAGGCTGCACTGTCTGGGCAAGGAATCCCGCCGCCCCACATCGGGAGGGCCAGGCAAAGGCGGCAGTGCCCCCTCCCGCTCTGAAGGTGAAGGCTGTGCCACCCAGGAACCAGCTCTGACCCTCCCCCCTTTCTCTCTGACCCCCCCCCCCCCCAGGGCAGGCTGTGAAGCCCCTGCCGCTCAACTACTCCGACTTCTTCCCCGACTATTTCTCCCTGGCAGAAAAGCCCCCCGCGGAATTCTGCCTGTCGCCGGATGGGAACGCGGAGTCCGTGTCAGTTGATCTCCTGCAGAAGAAAGGTGGGTCTTCTCCGCTGCAGCCACGGAGCAAGCGGGCGGGGGGCGGGGATCGGCAGCGGCCCCTTTGGGGGCTCGGAGCCCCCAGCTGCCTCAGCATCCCACTCTGCTGCCCTTCGAGGCTCTGGGGTGGTTGGGGGCCTTCTTGCTCAGGAGTCCCAGGGCCTGCCTGCCCAAGGCCCCTCTTGCTGCCCTGTGGGGGGGGGGGGGCTGTGGGGCCTCCCTCCTGCGTCTGGCCCAGCGAGTGGTGAGCAGGACAGGAGGGGCTTGAGAGGAGAGACGGTGGGGAGAGCAGGGGCCCTCTTCTAGGCAGGGCTGTCCGTGGGGTTCCTGCAGAGTCCCTTGTCTGCTGGAGAGGTGGGAACTGGGGCCACGTGGGTGGAAAATAAGGCCTTGTCTACTTACAGGAAGTTCTGACTGTAGAGTCCCTAGATCTACCCAACAGTGATCTGCTGCTGTGATTGGCTGTGGGTGCCTTTGAGGACAGGCGTGCTACAGAGGGGGCCAGCGGCTGGAAGCAGACCCTCTGGGGCGGGGCGGGGGAGGACAGCTGCCCCCACGGCATGGGGAGATGCGGGTGGGGTGTTGCCTTCCTCCCCTTCTGCCTTGGGCTCTCACCTCTGCGCTGCCATCTGTCTTCCAGGGCTGGTCAAGGCCATCAACACAGCCGTGGACTTGATAGTGGCACATTTTGGGACCAGCAGAGACCCCGGGGTGAAGGTGAGTGCGGGGGTTGGGGGCCCCTCCGAGGCATTGTGCTGGAAAAGGGCATCAGCAGAGCCCTGAAGCCCTCCTTGTGCTTCCCCCCAAAGAAACCTTCCCCGAACTGCGGGGGCGGGGGGGGGAGTGATCCTGTCGGGCCACGGATCTCTGCCCCTTTTCTGTCTGGACGTGTCTCTCTGGCACTTGCACCTCTCTGCTTTCCTGACTCTTTGGCACCTGGGAAGTCTTCTGCCACGTTGGCCTTCCTTCCTTCCTTCCTTCCTTCCTTCCTTCCTTCCTTCCTTCCTTCCTTCCTTCCTTCCTTCCTTCCTTCCTCCCTTCCCTCCCTCCTTCTTCCATCCCCTCCCTTCTTCCTTCCCTCCTCCCTCCCTTCCTTCCCTTCCCTCCCTCCTCCCTCCCTCCCTCCTGGTGTGGGAGGTCTTGGCTGCTCCTGGACCTGCTGGCCAGGTGGGTTGGGGGGGGAGGGATTCTGAAGGTGGGTGAGCCCCTCTGCAGAGCAGCAGCCCTTTCCTCCTCCTTGGGGGGAGGGGGTACTCAGGCACCTTCTGCATAATCCCAGGTCCTTGGCTGAGGCTGGGGAGGGCAGCAGGCAAGCTGCAGAATGCAGGCCAGGGTCATGTCTCCCCCCCCCCTCTTCCAGCAGCCAGCAGGGAATGTTCTGGGCTGTGTGGGCGAGGGGGCCAGCATGTTCCAAGTGCAGAAACCCCCCCCCAATTCCTGGAAAGGCTCAGCCCTGCCCACCCCGACTTTATAGCACCCCCCATGCCTGCTAGCAGTGGGGAGTGTCCCTTTGGCCCTCGGCCTGTCCCAGCCACAGCCAGTCTGCAGCGGACCACGGCGGAGCCCAAGCCCAGGGTGCCTCGGCTGGCTGTAATGCAGGGTCTCTCCTCCCCCCCCCGCCCCCTTTCCAGGCCAAGCTGGGGAACAGCTCCGTGAGCCCCAACGTGGGGCACCTCATCCTGAAGTACCTGTGCCCAGCCATCCGCAGCCTCCTGAGCGACGGGCTGAAAGGCCACGTGCTGGACGTGATCGTGGGCCAGAGGCGCAACGTCCCCTGGAGCGTGGTGGAGGCCTCCACTCAGCTGGGTAGGGATGCTGCTGTTGCCATGGCACCAGCCCTTGTCTTGCAGTGAGCGAAGCAAGGCCCTCCTCTGCTTGCTCCTATGGGGAGGGGGGAGGATTGGAGTCCCAGCCAGGAGAGATGAGGGTGGGGGGAGTCCTGGGGGGCCACCTCTATCTTGAGAGCCAGTTTGGTGGAGTGCTGAAGTGTGCGGACTCTTATCTGGGAGAGCCGGGTTTGATTCCCCACTCCTCCCCTTGCAGCTGCTGGAATGGCCTTGGGTTAGCCATAGCCCCCACATTGTCCTTGAAAGGGCAGGTTCTGGGAGAGCCAGTTTGGTGTAGTGGTGAAGTGTGCGGACTCTTATCTGGGAGAACCGGGTTTGATTCCCCACTCCTCCACTTGCACCTGCTGGAATGGCCTTGGGTCAGCCATAGCCCCCACATTGTCCTTGAAAGGGCAGCTTCTGTGAGAGCCAGTTTGGTGTAGTGGTGAAGTTTGCGGTCTCTTATCTGGGACAACCAGGTTTGATTCCCCACTCCTCCACTTGCACCTGCTGGAATGGCCTTGGGTCAGCCATAGCCCCCACATTGTCCTTGAAAGGGCAGCTTCTGTGACAGCCAGTTTGGTGTAGTGGTGAAGTGTGCGGACTCTTATCTGGGAGAACTCGGTTTGATTCTGCACTCCTCCACTTGCAGCTGCTGGAATGGCCTTGGGTCAGCCAGAGCCCTCACATTGTCCTTGAAAGGGCAGCTTCTGTGACAGCCAGTTTGGTGTAGTGGTTAAGTGTGTGGACTCTTATCTGGGAGAACTGGGTTTGATTCCCCACTCCTCCACTTGCACCTGCTGGAATGGCCTTGGGTCAGCCATAGCTCTGGCAGAGGTTGTCCTTGAAAGGGCAGCTTCTGGGACAGTTCTCTCAGCCCCACCCACCTCACAGGGCGTCTGTTCTGGGGGGAGAAGATGTGGGAGATTGTGAGCTGCTCTGAGTCTCTGATTCAGAGATAAGGGCGGGGTTTAAATCTGTGGTCTTCTTGTTCGGGAATGGAACCAGCATGATGATGGATTTGGGCTTGGTGGGCTTTATGGGGGGTGGGAGTCCCCTGGTCTCTTCCAGCCACCTGGGTGACCAAACCCTCCCAAGAAGATGTCTCAGGTAAGAGCTGTACCTGCGTGGTCCTCCTCCCTCCCTTGGACCTTTCCTTTGAAGGATGGCAGGGCGGGGGTGGGGGGAGAAGGGCTCAGAGGAATCTGGCCTCTTGTTGGGGGAGGGGGGAGACCCCGTTCCTTGCCTGCTCTGCCACTGACGCTCCCCCTCCTCCCTTGCAGGCCCCTCCACCAAAGTCCTTCACGGCCTCTGTGCCAAGGTCAGCCAGTTCCCGGAGCTCACCAGCCACACCATGCGCCTCAACGCCTTCCTCCTGGGCCTCCTCAAGTAAGCTGCGGATCGGCCCCTTTTAGGGCAGGGGGTTTGTGGGGGGGGGGGGTCTGTACCGGCTTTACTTAAAAGGGAGGGGGGACGCAGTTGAGCCCCCTGGGCTGCCAGTTGCTTGTGGGAGAGAGAGATCCACACAGCCCCACCTGCACTGAAGGCCTGTGATTCTGTGCTGTCACAACTCAGGGAGGGGTCTTACCAACTGCTGCCACCACTCTGGGTTAAGGGTCTCCCTTGAGAAGGTCCAGAGTTCCCTCCCAAGCCCTTCAGGTCTCCTATAGCTTAGGCCAAATAATGGCCGTGAGGACCAGGCAGAGGGGAAGAAAGGTTTGTTTTAAGGTCAGTGCAATATAACAATCAAGGTGCATAAAACAGTAAAAGGGGTGAAGAGGAAAATAACCAAATGCCCTAACGCGTCTGAACTTACTATCCCTACTGTCTCAGCCAGACCTAGCCTACTCACCCTTCCTCTAAGGGCAAGGGTCTCTCCCTGGCAGCAGCTCTGCCTCCTAGGAAAAGAACACCCACTTCCTGGGCTTGGCCTTTATATATTCTCTTCCCGGGCCCCGCCCCTCTCTGGGCCTGTTTCCCTCCGAAACCCTCGCTACCCAATCAGAGGGACGGGATTCTGGGAGATGTAGGCTTTTCGCCGAAGCTCCTAAGCAGGCTTCCCTGAGGCTGCAGGCCTCACTAGGCCCATGATCATGACGTGCACGCTTCAGAGGTCTGATCTGGATTGGGACCACTATGCAGGGAGAAGGGGCTTCACACAACCCCCTGGCACCAGTTTTCCGACCCAAAAATGGCCTTGGGGTTGGAGGGCTGGAACTGCCCTGCCTGGCCCCTCATTGCAATACCGTGGCTGGTTACCACGTTTGGCTGGAGGAAAATCCCAGCCCGTCATGAACTGGGCATGTGGGAAGAGCTATGGGGGGGGGGGTGTTTCTCCTTTCCACTTGCACTTGCAGCATTTGCTTTGGTGTGGAGAGCAGTGAGAGGCGGGTTCCAGTCCTGAGTCAGCCCTGGTGGCCACGGGCCACCCGTCCTCTGTCTTTCCCTCTACCTGATGCCCTCTGAGGGCAGAGGAGGACCCCGTGTGTGTGTGCTGTCTGCTTGCTTCTGGGGGGGAGGGCGGGAGAGAGGAGGGGCAGGCGGCCTCCTGGGGGCTGGGCCCTCCCTCCAGGGCCAGTTTCACTCCCTTCTCCTACTTTCTTCTTCTTCAACAGCATCCGGTCCTTGGAGTTCTGGTTCAATCACCTCTACAACCACGAAGGTAAGAACAAGCGGCCACGCTGGAATGGGGATGTGTCTGCGGCTATGGCAAGATTTGGACACCTGCAGGCTCAAGGGACCCCCCCTCCCGCCTCCAGCAGGAGAGCTCCGTTAGCCCCTGCTTCCTTTCTGGGGGAGGGAGTGGCAAACAGTCTCAGGGCAATGCTTGCCAACCTCCAGGTAGTGGCTGGAGATCTGGGATTGGAACTGGGGTCCAGTGACTGAAATCAGTTCCCCTGGAGGAAATGGTGGCTTTGAGATAATACAAGCCCAGAGTTGGTGGGGGACACAGGGCCATCCAGTCCAGCCCCCTGATCAGAACTGTCTGTTGTGGGGAGGGGAAGGGAAAGGCGATAGGAAGCCCCTTTGAAACAGCTTTGGGCAGAGAAATGCAGGGTATAGGAACGTCCTCCTCCTCTTCTTCTCTTCTCCTCCTCCTCCTCTTCTTCTTCTCCTCCTCCTCTTCTTCTCCTCCTCCTTCTCTACCTCTTCTTCTCCTCCTCTTCTTCTCCTCCTCCACCTCTTCTTCTCCTCCTCCTCCTCTTCTTCTCCTCCTCCTCCTCATTTTCTTTTCCTCCTCCTCCTTCTCTTCCTCTTCTTCTCCTCGTCCTCTTCTTCTTCTCCTCCTCCTCCTCCTTCTCTTCCTCGTCCTCTCCTCCTCCTCTTTTCCTTCTCCTCTTCTTCTCCTCCTCTTCCTCTTCTCCTCCTCCTCGTCCTCTTCTTCTCCTCCTCCTCTTCTTCTTCTCCTTCTCCTCCTCTTCTTCTCCTCCGTCTCCTCCTCCTCTTCTTCTTCTCCTCCTCCTCTTCTTCTCCTCGTCCTCTTAAGAACATAAGAACATAAGAGAAGCCATGTTGGATCAGGCCAACGGCCCATCAAGTCCAACACTCTGTGTCACACAGTGGCAAAAAATGTTATATACACACATACACTGTGGCTAATAGCCACTGATGGACCTGTGCTCCATACACTGTGGCTAATAGCCACTGATGGACCTGTGCTCCATATTTTTATCTAAACCCCTCTTGAAGGTGGCTATATTTGTGGCCGCCACCACCTCCTGTGGCAGTGAATTCCACATGTTAATCACCCTTTGAGTGAAGAAGTACTTCCTTTTATCCGTCTTAACCTGTCTGCTCAGCAATTTCATCGAATGCCCACGAGTTCTTGTATTGTGAGAAAGGGAGAAAAGTACTTCTTTCTCTACTTTCTCCATTCCATGCATTATCTTGTAAACCTCTATCATGTCACCCCGCAGTCGACGTTTCTCCAAGCTAAAGAGTCCCAAGCGTTTCAACCTTTCTTCATAGGGAAAGTGCTCCAGCCCTTTAATCATTCTAGTTGCCCTTCTCTGCACCTTCTCTAAAGCTATAATATCCTTTTTGAGGTGCGGCGACCAGAACTGCACACAGTACTCCAAATGAGACCGCACCATCGATTTATACAGGGGCATTATGATACTGGCTGATTTGTTTTCAATTCCCTTCCTAATAATTCCCAGCATGGCATTGGCCTTTTTTATTGCAAACGCACACTGTCTTGACACTTTCAGTGAGTTATCTATCATGACCCCAAGATCTCTCTCTTGATCAGTCTCTGCCAGTTCACACCCCATCAACTTGTATTTGTAGCTGGGATTCTTAGCCCCAATGTGCATTACTTTGCACTTGGCCACATTGAACCGCATCTGCCACGTTGACGCCCACTCACCCAGCCTCAACAGATCCCTTTGGAGTTCCTCACAATCCTCTCTGGTTCTCACCACCCTGAACAATTTAGTGTCATCCGCAAACTTGGCCACTTCACTGCTCACTCCGAACTCTAAATCATTTATGAACAAGTTAAAAAGCATGGGACCCAGTACCGAGCCCTGCGGCACCCCACTGCTTACCGTCCTCCACTGCGAAGACTGCCCATTTATACTCACTCTCTGCTTCCTATTACTCAGCCAGTTTTTGATCCACAAGAGGACCTGTCCTTTTACTCCATGATTCTCAAGCTTTCTAAGGAGCCTTTGATGAGGAACTTTATCAAAAGCTTTCTGGAAGTCAAGGTAAACAACATCTATCGGGTCTCCTTTGTCCACATGTTTGTTCACCCCCTCAAAGAAATGCAACAGGTTAGTGAGGCAAGATCTTCCCTTGCAGAACCCATGCTGAGTCTTCCTCAATAACCCGTGTTCATCAATGTGCCTACTCATTCTGTCCTTGATAATGGTTTCTACCAACTTTCCCGGTATTGAAGTCAGACTGACTGGCCTGTAGTTTCCCGGATCTCCTCTGGAACCTTTTTTAAAGATGGGGGTGACATTTGCTACCTTCCAGTCCTCAGGAATGGAGGCAGATTTCAATGAAAGATTACAGATTTTTGTTAGAAGATCCACAAGTTCAACTTTGAGTTCCTTCAGAACTCTCGGATGTATGCCATCCGGACCCGGTGACTTATTAGTTTTTAATTTGTCTATCAGTTGTAGGACCTCCTCATTTGTCACCTCAATCTGACTCAGGTCTTTCAACACCCCTTCCAAAATTAGTGGTTCTGGGGCGGGCAAAAAGTTCTCGTCTTCTACAGTGAAGACGGAGGCAAAAAATTCATTTAGCTTTTCAGCCATTTCCCTATCCTCCTTCAGTAATCCTTTTACCCCATGGTCATCCAATGGCCCCACTGCCTCCCTGGCTGGTTTCCTACTTCTAATATATTTGAAGAAAGTTTTATTGTTGGTCTTTATGTTTTTTGCAATATGCTCCTCATAGTCCCTTTTTGCCTGCCTGATCACAGTCTTGCATTTGATTTGCCACAGCCTGTGTTCCCTTTTACTAATCTCACTTGGACTGGTTTTCCACCGCTTAAAGGAGTCCTTCTTACCTTTTACAGCTTCCATTACTTTGTTTGTTAACCACGCAGGCCTTTTCTTATGCCTGTTTGTGCCTTTCCTAACTTGTGGTATGTATTTTATCTGAGCTTCTAGGATTATAGTTTTAAATAGCGTCCAAGCTTTCTCAAGGGTTTTGACCGTATGTACCTTTCCTTTCAGTTTCTTCCTCACATGCCTCCTCATCTCAGTGTATTTACCCCTTTTAAAGTTAAAGTTAAACGTGGTTGTGGTGGTCTTTTGTGGTGGTCTTTTTGGACAACTCCCTATTTATAGGGTGTGGTTGTGGTGGTCTTTTTGGACAACTCCCTCTTTTTGGACAACTCCCTATTTATACAAACGGTGAAATCAATAACATTATGGTCACTGCTCCCAAGCGGCGCAATCACTTTTACATCTCATCTCTCACCAAGTCTTGGGCATTACTTAGGACCAAATTACTTAGGACCAAATCCAGGATCGCCCCACCCCTGGTAGGTTCTGAGACCATCTGCTCCATAGCACAGTCATTGAGAGCATCAAGAAACTCAATCTCTTTCTCTCGACCAGAACACATATTGACCCAATCAATCTGCGGGTAGTTAAAATCACCTATTACAACACAGTTTTTACGTTTAGCCGCTATCTTTAAGCCTTCCATCATATTATAATCGTCCTCTCTCTTTTGATTTGGTGGGCGATAACAAACTCCCATAGTTAAATTTCCTTTTGGGCCCTCTATTTCAACCCAAAGCATTTCTAAAAGTGAATCTAATTCTCTGATCTCAGCCTTACTGGACCGTATATCCTCTCTGACATACAGAGCCACCCCACCTCCAACCCTTCCCTCCCTATCCTTCCGATATAGCTTATATCCAGGAATCACCGTGTCCCACTGATTCTCCTCATTCCACCAAGTTTCTGAAATTCCCACAATGTCTATGTTTTCTCCCAGCACTAAACATTCCAATTCACCAATTTTACTTTGAACACTTCTAGCATTTGCATACAAACATCTATAATTTCCCAGGCGAGCTAGGCCCGCCACCTTCCTCCTGCCGCCTCGAGACACTGGCAGACAGTCCATATTGTTTGTCACCTTCACAGTGGACAACTCCGGTCCGTTACCCGGTAGAAAAATAGCAGCTAACCCTTCATCTCTTTGAGACGAGTCCTCCCGAACCAGAGACATTTCATCTCCTGTCGGCTTTCCCCCAAGATTTAGTTTAAAAACTGCTCTGCCACCTTTTTGATTTTACGTGCCAGCAGCCTGGTTCCATCCGGGGACAAGTGGAGACCGTCTCTTTTGTACAGCTCCCGCTTGTTCCAGAAAGCATCCCAGTGCCTAACAAACTTAAACCCTTCCTCCTTACACCATCGTCTCATCCACACATTGAGACTTCTAATTTGTGCCTGTCTCTCCTGCCCTGCACGTGGAACAGGTAGCACTTCCGAGAAGGCTACCTTGGAGGTCCTGGCCTTAAGTCTCCCGCCTAGCAGCCTAAATTTTTCCTCCAGGACCTCACGACTGCATTTCCCCACATCGTTGGTGCCAACATGCACCACAACCACAGGCTCCTCCCCAGCACTGTCTATCAGTCTATCTACTACACGCGTAATGTCCGCTACCTTCGCACCAGGCAGGCAAGTCACCATACGGTCAGTACGCGGTTTCGCCACCCGGCTGTCTACTTGCCTAATGATCGAATCACCAACTACCAATACCCCCCCTCTCCCCCTGCTCAGGGATGGTTCCTTGGCGCGAAAGGATTCCCGCTCACCAACCGAAGAAGAGGTCCCTTCTGAGGGCGCATTCCCCTTATCCTCAGCACGGTGCCCTGTTCCCTCTCGACCCTCACGCTCTCTGGCAGCAACGGGGCTGCTACGTTCAGAGCGGGGCTCATCTAATATGCCCCCGAGAGTCTTCCCCAAGTGCCTAACTGACCGTCTCTGCTTCTCCAGGGCAGTCACCTCGGCCTCAAGGGTACGAACTCGTTCCCTGAGGACCAGGAGCTCCTTGCATCGAGCACACACCCAAGACTTCTGTCCTTTGGGCAGATAGTCATACATGTGACACTCAGTGCAAAACACTGGAAAGCCCCCAACCCCCTGCTGGCATTCTATCTTCATTGTATATATATATATATATTAAAATATACAGTCCTCTTTAAATGCTGTTTAAGTGGCTCCCCTTCTGGCGGGTCAACTTACCTAAACTTACCTTATTGGGAACTTACCTTATTTGGAGAACAAGGAAGCCAGGGATCTGGGTTCCTGCTCCTTAGAGAGCCCCTAGGCGAAGAGCCACAGGCCAAGAGCCCTTTAGCTCTCGCCCTTCGGCTCGCGCCAAAGGCTCGCGCCTTTGGCAAGGCGCAGCTTAAAATGCAAAGAGGTGGAGCAGGGCACTCCTCAGCAATCACTCTCAATCAGCAGCAATCACTCTCAATCTCTTTCACCCTTAAGGCAGTCAACCAAACAAAGAGCAGTCAACCAAACAAAGAGCAGTTCCCCAGCTATCACACCTTAGAATTTTAGGCAGCCCCACAAACCTTAGAATGTAGTCCTTCAAAACTCAGAAATTCTCAGCAATTTCTCCAGCTGTCTCAGCTATCAGAGCTGCTCTGCTCTGCTCCTCCCAGACCTCTGTGACCTCCCAGACCTCCCAGACCTCTCTTCTTCTTCTCCTCGTCCTCTTCTCCTCCTCCTCGTCCTCTTCTCCTTCTCCTCATCCTCTTCTTCTCCTCCTCCTCCTCTTCTCCTTCTCCTCCTTGTCTTCTTCTCCTCCTCTTCTTCTTCTCCTCTTCCTCCTCCTCATCCTCTTCTTCTCCTCCTCCTTCTCCTCCTCTCCTCCTCCTCCTCCTCTTATTCTTCTTCTCCTCCACCTCTTCTCCTCCTCCTCCTCTTTTCCTCCTTTTCTTCTCCTCCTCTTCTTCCCCTCCTCCTTCTCCTCTTCTTCTCCTCCTCCTCTCCTCCTCCTCCTCCTCTTCTTCTTCTCCTTCTCCTCTTCTTCTCCTCCTCTTCCTCTTCTCCTTCTTCTCCTCCTCTTCTTCTTCTCCTCCTCTTCTTCTCCTCCTCCTCTTCTCCTCCTCCTCTTCTCCTCCTCCTCCTCCTTGTCCTCTTCTCCTCATCCTCTTCTTCTTCTCCTCTTCCTCCTCCTCTCCTCCTCCTCCTTCTCCTCCTCTTTTCCTTCTCCTCCTCCTCGTCCTCTTCTTCTCCTCCTTCTCTTCCTCCTCTTCTTCTCCTTTTGCCTTCTATACCCCGGGGGCAGGAGGGGCTGGAACTCCAGGGTCTGCAGCCAGTTGGAATGGACATCAGCCGGACTTGGTAGCTGAGTCAGGGTGGGGGGGAGAAGGAGCCCTTTGGCTGTTGATCCTTAAATCCCTGGGGGATGGGGTCTTTGTGGCAGCCACGACAAAGCCCGTTGTCAGCAGAGGAGACGGAATCCTTTCAGTCTCTCTAGAACGGCTACTCTTGTAAGGGTCAAGTCTTACAGTTCCCCTGTGGGTTCCCTGGCCCCACAGTCCTGAGTGTCCCCTGCTGGCCTCTGTCTCCTCCCCGAGAGGGGTGTGGCCGGCTGGTTCACAGGCAGGTTGGAGGCCCGTCAGGAATCATCGCAGGCCTCTGGGCCAAGAGAGAGTCTAGAGATGAAGTTCCAAGACCCTCCAGAGGGTCTTCCCAGAGGCTTGGGCTCCCCGGAGGCTTCTGCTGTTCTGCCCCTGGCCCTGGCCCGTGGGAGGCAGGGGTGGGGAGGGGAGGGGCTGGGGCACGAAGGGGTGGCTGACGTGTGTGCCCGTCTTCCCTGCAGACATCATCCAGGCGCACTACCAGCCGGTGGGCTTCCTGTCGCTGTCCCACGGGGTGTGCCAGGGCCTCTTCGAGGAGGTGCTGCTGCTGCTCCAGCCGCTCTCCCTGTTGCCCTTCAGCCTGGACCTCCTCTTCGAGCACCGCCTGCAGCAGATGGGCAAGGAGCAGGAGCAGTGCAAGGAGCTGCTCCGCACCCAGCAGGGCCTGGTGCTCTCGGCCCACTCCACCCTCCAGCTCATGAGGACCCCCCGGGGGGGCAGCAGCAGCAGCGAGCCCAGCTGGGGGGCTGAGGAGGACAACCCTGGGCACCGCGGGGAGGAGGAGGCGGGCCGCGTCAAGGGCGTGGGGGCCCCCGGAGGAGGCGGCAGGAGGGAGGAGGAGGGAGGCGGGGAGCACAGGGACGTCCTGGTGGCGGCTGCAGGGCTGAGGAAAGACAAGCAGGCCAGCTGGTGGTACCAGCTCATGCAGAGCTCGCAGGTCTACATTGAAGGGTCTACAGCAGAAGGCGCTCGCCTCATCCGCTACGAGCGGAAGAAGAAGGCGGTTGGGGGGGTGGGGACCAAGCAGCAGGCCGAGGCCAGGAAGGGGCCCCCCCCGAGGGAAGGGGTGGTGGAAGGGGCTGAGGCGTGCCCCGTCACCGAGGGGCCCCGCCCAGAGCCTGCCCAGAAGCTGGAGCCCTGGGCCCAGGGGGGGCAGGTAGGGAAGGAGAAGAGCCGCCCCTTCTGGATGGGCAGCCCCCCCGACTCCGTCCTCACCGAGCTGAAGCGCACCAAGGAGAAGGAGCGGGGGCCGGTCCCCGGACAGGGCCCTCCCCCCGGGCAGAGCAGCGCCTGCAGCCCCGAGAGCAGCCAGCCCAAGTGGGGCCACCTCTTTGGCTCCCGGAAGGCGACCAAGGAACCCAAGCAGAGCAGCAGGTAAGCAAGGAGGCTGGGAGGCCTCCTCTGAGGATGCTCTCGGTGGCTCGTGGCCCGAGGGATGTTGCGCAGATGAATTTGTCCCTTGACGGCAGCCTTCCTCCCAGGATGCCGTCGGGCTGGCTGAGCCTGGACCGCTCCGTGTTCCAGCTGGTGGCCCAGACCGTGGGGGCCGGAGGGGCGTGGAAGGAGGCGGCCTCGGAGCCGGAGAGGGGGCCAGCAGACTGCACTTCTGCCTGCCCCAAGCGGCAGCCGCTGGAGAGGAACCTGTCCCCAGAGACCCCCTGGTGAGTGGAAGAAGAAGAATTGCAGATTTATACCCCGCCCTTCTCCCTGAATCAGAGCGGCTCACAATCTCCCATGTCTTCTACCCCCACAACAGACTTCCTGTGAGGTAGGTGGGGCTGAGAGGGCTCTCACAGAAGCTGCCCTTTCAAGGACAACCTCTGCCAGAGCTATGGCTGACCCAAGGCCATTCCAGCAGGTGCAGGTGGAGGAGTGGGGAATCAAATTCCATTCTCCCAGATAAGAGTCTTTGAACCTAAGAAGAAGACCGTAGATGTATACCCCGCCCTTCTCTCTGAATCAGAGACTCTGAGCAGCTCACAATCTCCTAAATCTTCTCCCCCCACAACAGGCACCCTGTGAGGTGGGTGGGGCTGAGAAGGCTCTCCCAGCAGCTGCCCTTTCAAGGACAACTCCTACGAGAGCTGACCCAAGCCATTCTAGCAGGTGCAGGTGGAGGAGTGGGGAATCAAACCCAGTTCTCCCAGATAAGAGTCCGCACACTTAACCACTACACCAAACTGGCTCTCCCAGAAGCTGCCCTTTCAAGGACAACCTCTGCCAGAGCTATGGCTGACCCAAGGCCACTCCAGCAGCTGCGAGTGGAGGAGTGGGGAATCAAACCCGGTTCTCCCAGATAAGAGTTCGCACTTCACCACTACACCAAACTGGAGGCGGGCCAGGGTTGCTTTGTGTGGGCTGAGAAATAGTGCCCCCCCGCCAGGGTCAGTTCTCAGCCGGGCTGGTGGTCAGATGCAAACACTCGCTGCAGGTGGTATCCACAGGAGAAACACCCAATAGGGATCAGTGTGGTTGTGGCAGCCCGCTGGGGCAAGGGATGGAGAGGGATAGAATTTAAGCATGGACTTCTCTGGATCCAGAGCTCTGGGAGTGAAACGGAGGTGGGCTGGGGAACCTCAGAAGAGCCCTGCTGGGTCAGACCAGGGAGAGTCCATCTAGTCCAGCCTCCTCTCTCACACAGTGGCCAGCCAGTTCCTCTGGAGGGCCAACAACAGGGCAGAGAGGCCGAGGCCTTCCCCTGAGAAGAACATCAGAAGAGCCCTGCTGAGTCAGACCAGGGAGGGTCCATCCAGTCCAGCCTCCTGTCTCACACAGTGGCTAACGAGTTCCTCTGGAGGGCCAACAACAGGGCAGAGAGGCTGAGGCCTTCCCCTGGGAAGAATGTCAGAAGAGCCCTGCTGGGTCAGACCAGGGAGGGTCCATCTAGTCCAGCCTCCTGTCTCACACAGGGGCCAACCAGTTCCTCTGGAGGGCCAACAACAGGGCAGAGAGGCTGAGGCCTTCCCCTGAGAAGAACCTCAGAAGAGCCCTGCTGGGTCAGACCAGGGAGGGTCCATCTAGTCCAGCCTCCTGTCTCACACAGTGGCCAGCCAGTTCCTCTGGAGGGCCAACAACAGGGCAGAGAGGCTGAGGCCTTCCCCTGGGAAGAACATCAGAAGAGCCCTGCTGGGTCAGACCAGGGAGGGTCCATCTAGTCCAGCCTCCTGTCTCACACAGGGGCCAACCAGTTCCTCTGAAGGGCCAACATAACAGGCAATAGAAGCTGAGGCCTTCCTTTGACCCTGCCTCTCAGCACAGAGCCCCAGAGACATGCGGGCTCCCTTCAGACACTGTGGGGCTAGTAGCCATTGTTGGGCCTCTCCTCCATGAATCTGTCTAGCCCCTTTCAAGCCATCTGTGTTCCTGGGCATCACTTCCTCCCACATTTCCATCCACCTGTAAAGTTGTCTTTCCTGCTGTCCATCCTGAGCCCGTCGGCTTCATTGGATGCCCTCACGGTCTAGTCTTTCTCTGTGTCCGCTCTCTCCACCCTCATGCATACTTCTGTAAACCTCCACCGTGTCCTCCCCTGCCCCCGGCCACCTCTTTTCTATGTGGGAAAAGTCCCAGATTCTTCAGCCTTTCCTCAGAGGGAAGATGTGCCAACCTCTTTGCCACCGCAGCTGCCCTCTCCTCCCCTTTCCCCAGCTCTGCCGTGTCCCTTTTGTGTTCCGGCCCCCTGAACAGCTGCTCTGTGCCTCTGTCATTACAAGGGAGGCTGCCACGTTAGTGAGCGAGGAGCGCCTTTGCCCCCAGGCTTCCTGGCTGGGCGTGGCTCTCCCACCTCCCCAGCAGCTGCTCTGGCCCCGCCTGGGCCAGACGCCACCTACGTGGGCCCTCATGTCTTTCCACTTCCCTCCCCAGGGAGGTGAAGGCCCTTTGCCACCACATCGCCACAGAGGCCGGGCAGCTGAGCTTCAAGAAGGGAGACATCCTGCAAGTGACGGGCAAGGTGGACGCTGACTGGCTGCAGTGCAGCAGAGGAGCTGAGAGCGGCCTGGTGCCCATCATGTACGTCACGCACATGGAAGACGAGGACTATTGACAGGACGGGGCACCAGGCTCCTGAAGGACAGCCACCAGGCGGAGCAGGGGTGGGCAGGTCGTGCCTCCTCCCTCCGTGGTCCCTGAGAACGGACTTCTTGTGCCCCTCCTCTGCCCTGCTCCGCGGGGGCTGGCAGGGATCTCTCTTGCCCAGCATCATCGTGCATGCTCTCTCTGGGACCCCCCCTCCTCCTCCCCTCCAGCCATCATCCAAGATAAGCATCGGTCTGCAGGGACAGAGACACCTGGGGTGGGGTAGGGGTGCCCTCCTGACGTCTGACAGGGCAGCCTGTGTGCAACTACAGTTCCCAGCATGCATTGCTCCTCTTCCGCGGTGGGGGTGGGCAGGCGGGGGTCCCTCCTGCTGGCTGCTGGAAGCTCGGTGCTCCCTGCTGTTAACGCGAGCGGGCCGTGGAGGGCCGGGGGGGGGCCGGCGGGAGTCCAGCCAGTGTCTGTGTCTGTGTGTCGTGGTTTGGTAGCAGTCGACAGCTGTTCTGTGGTAGAAGTAGCGGGTTCGTGAGCGTTGCCCCCCCCAGCGGGGGGGACTGGGGAGTAGGGGGAGGGGCCATGTGGGGATGGGGGAGGGGCAGTGCTTCCAGCCCAAAGTGGGCAGGTACCGCCCCGCCATCCTGGGCAAGTGGCTGTGGGTTTTGTTCCAGGCCAACGGCTATTGGGTTTTTAAGGTTTTTGCATGAGAGAGAAGCGCAGCAGCTGGAAGGCCCCGGAGGCCGCCGGGCCGGTGGAACTGCCTGCCACAGGAGTCTGAAGGAGGGCGGGGGGTCACCTGCTGCTGTGTTCCATGCCCACTTAGGGGACAAGCTGTGTAGGGAGTGGGTGCCCTGCCAGGCTCAGTGTAGCTAACGCAACAGTATTATTGCAAAGGCCAGCCGAGGTATAGCCCCCCCTCCCCTCAGCTGGTCCTGCCCGGGCGTCTCTGCCGCTGCAAAGCGGGCCCTTCGGTGTACATTCGGCTCTTGCGGACATGGCGCCATTGTTTAATTTGTACTTTTGGCGTTAGAACAGGGTGTCTCGCCTTTATTTATTTCTTTATTTATGATGCACATTAATTAAAAAAAGGTGCTGATGAGAGGAGCCGCCTTCTGGAGTCATGACTGCTGACGCTGCCTTGCCTTCCCATGGGTGCCCGATGCCTTCCGCACCCTGCCCCTGATGTGGGTTGCGGAGGACGGGGAAGACGTTGGGCGCTGCGGGGGAGGAAGACTCCAAACTGTGTCCCGAGAAGGTCCACGAGATGTCTCCTGCACAGGCAGGGGGGTGTCGCTGAAGGTCCCCCACCCCCCAATTAGCCCCATGGCGATGCCGTTTCCCCTGCTGTCCCACAAAAGGGCTTTTAGATTTTTGAGAAAAATCAGCAATTGCTGTTATGCTACAGAGCGATATTTTCATGGCAACCTGTTGCTGCGATCCACTAGTTTCTCTGAATTCTCATCTTTCGTTTTTCCAAAAACGGCTATTGCCCTTTTTATTGCCAAGATACAAGGGGAAAGGCCAAGTTGGCTTCTGAATGGAACGAGAAGGGGGAGCTGCAAGAGCACTGCAGCGAGTCAGGAGTTCACGGCTTAATTGATTGTGCAACACACACACACACGCCCCAAATCATGCAGTGGCAATGAAACCAACTGGAGAATCTCAGCGGGAAGGCAGCCAAAGAGTTAAAAATGAAAGAGTGCTGGCGGGGCAGCCAGAAAGAAGACTGAGGGAAGGGGCCCAGGGAAGGGGGGGCCCAGCTCTGCATTCCGGCACAACATCTGGGCTGATGCAGGATGCAAGGGAGGGTCCTCTTCCCCGAGTTGCCAAAGCAAGTCAGGCTGGGCCGGGTGTTTGCAAAGGAGACTCCTAGAAACCTTGAAGGGGAGCAGGGAGAGGACCCCCACTCTTTCCTGCCTCCATCGGCCTGACAAGCACCCCACCTCCGTTTTTGTGGAGCTGCTCAGGCCGAGGGCTGCTTCTCTGCAGTTGGAGAGAACTGGGGGAGTGCTGCAGTTGTCTGACCCCCAACTACCCTGGGCCTCAGCCAGACCTCCTCTGGCAAAAATAGGCCTTGGGTCCCTTAGGCAGCTGCCTGGTGCTGAATCGGAGGGCTCTGACCGGAAGCTGCTCTCCAGGGCTCCCCAGGAGTGGCTGACTGATGGAGGGGAAGGCCTTCCAGCTCCCCCTCCCTCCTAGAGGCCAGGTGGCCGTGGGTTGCTCAGATCTCCCAAGGAACTGGTCCGACCCCAATTGCCAAGGTGAGAGACAGCCTGCCTGCCTGACAGCACCTTCCTCTTTCTCTTCCTGAATGTCTGTCCACGGGGGGTGGGGGGGAGAGCTGTGGGGGCTGCCCCCAACCCCAAAGAGGGGCCTAGTTTTTTGGGGGTCGGGAGATGGGGCTGGGGAAGCAGCCTTCTACAGCAGACGATCTGGCAGCGTCAGCTTCTCCGGTGTGCTCCGGCCCAGGGCGTCGTAGGTGAGGTGGCCGTAGGTGTGGCCAAACCGGAACTTGTAGCCTAGAAGAAGACAGGTGGGGTGGGAGAAGGCTGCTGAGGACTGGGAGCACTCTGCACGTGCCCTGCCCAGCACTCTGCTGCTGGGGGGCGCTGTCCTGCTCAGTCACCCCTTGCTTGCCCTCACTTTTTTTTTTTTTAAGAAGAAGATATTGGATTTATATCCCGCCCTCCACTCCGAAGAGTCTCAGAGCGGCTCACAATATCCTTTACCTTCCTCCCCCACAACAGACACCCTGTGAGGTGGGTGGGGCTGGAGAGGGCTCTCACAGCAGCTGCCCTTTCAAGGACAACCTCTGCCAGAGCTATGGCTGACCCAAGGCCATTCCAGCAGGTGCAAGTGGAGGAGTGGGGAATCAAACCCGGCTCTCCCAGATAAGAGTCCGCACACTTAACCACTACACCAAACTGGCTCTCCTTTTGGCTTCAGATCCAGTCTGGGGGAGTGTTCTGGTGGGCTTCCCACAGAGAGCTTGCTCTGGTTTGGCAGCCAAGCCGGAACCCAGGGGTTTTTTGGAGGATCCACCCGACATCGTCTTCAAATCGTTCATTTTGTGTGTGATCTTTCCCTGGCTGGGGAACTTCCTTTTCAGAGAGATCACAGTCAAATCACCCTTTTTCCCCCACATGGGTGGCAGGTGTGTGTTTTCCTAAGACCTGCTCCCGTTGGTGCCATTCCCTTGGCCTCAGCCCCCATGAAACCCCCTTCCCCACACACGGACTTTGGTGGGGTTTTAAAATCAACACTACAGCAGGATAACATCAATATTAATCCACGACCACAATCTAGTGCCTGAATTTCCAGCTCTCATTTTAAAAAACTAGCACTTTTTTGTTGCGGATGTAGAAAGGGAAAGAAGAAGAAGGCGACATTGGATTTATATTCCGCCCTCCACTTCGTAGTGTGGAAGAAAGCGGTTGTCTGCATGCCATGTTACTGCAGGTTTTGCAGCAGCTGAAACAAAAGGGAAGACTTCTGGGATACGGTAATTTTTGTTTTTTGCCATTTTCTGGGCCTGCTCACGGGATGTATGTGTGGGGGGGGAGGTATTTGTGAATTTCCTGCATTGTGCAGGGGGTTGGATTAGATGACCCTGGAGGTCCCTTCTTCCAATTCTAAGATTCTGTGGCTGCAGCTGCTTTGCTGTCCCTGCATGTCGAGATGCGCTGGTGTGAGGACATCTGGTTTTCTATTTGCTGTCTCTGTTAGGAGCCAAACAGCAGCCCCTGGGCAGTTGTGGTCCAGTCAGGGATGGGCCTGGAGTGGGGAAAGGGGTCACTAGCTGGGCGGGGCCTTCTTGAGGTGTAAGTTCCAAATGCCCAGGCCCTTCTGCCCAGCCCCTTCACCTCACGGTGCTGTTGAGAGCAGACTCTCAGAAGTTGAGCCCTCTTGGAAATGCGAGGCAAGAATTGCTGTCTTGCTTCCTCCCGGAATAAACAGCACAAGGCAATAACAGAAGAGATGGGCGGTTTGTGCCTAGAGTTCCCTTTGGGGGTGGAGGCAGGGGTGGGGGTCTTTGTGGCCTGGCCCCCCTGGAGGCTGAATGGGGGCTGAAGCTATGTGGTGGCCTCCCCAGCACCCCCCCCCCGGGGAACTTTGGGCTGCTGCAGCCTGGGAGCCCCAGAGCAGGTGGGCCCCTCCCTTGTGGGTTCCTGTCAAGTTGAGGCCCAGTCTGGCCGGCAGAGTTTCTGTGGCTTTGGTATCGCGGAGTGACCCCTGCTGGGGCCCGTCTCTGCTGCCACAGCTGTGAGCCCAGTTGCCCAGCCCTCCCCCAGCTCACCTGGCACATAGCCTTGGTAGTGGGGCAGGAGGCCCTTGTCGGCGGGGTAGGTCTTCACCAGCGGTGGCAAGACTTGGCCGTTGCCCTTCCAGCGAGCGCTGCTCTCCCAAGAGGTCTCCTGCCCTTCTTTCCGAAGCATCTGTCGAAACTCCGCCCAGGCCCGGCGGGTCAGGCTCGGGTAGCTGGCCCCGATCAAATAGCGGGCACGGGGGATGAAGCCTGTGAAGCCTGCAGCAGCCACCCACGGGTTACCTCCTGGGTCCCAGGGCGGGCCAGGGCCAGCGGCTCTTCTGGGAGCACCCCGCCAGCATCTCTGGCCCCCCCTGGAAAGTGGCAAGCCAACAGAGTAACGTGGCAATGGAAGCGGGAAAAAGCCCGTAGGCATCCACGTAAACAAACCCGAGATTTGCCAGTTATTTTATACACTTATGCACTTATGTGGGAGACCAACATAAGCCGTCTTTGTCTGCAGAATAGTTGGAGCGTTGGTCTCCCACATCAGTTGAAAATATGTTTTGAAGCTCGGACAAGCCTATTGTGAAAGAGGGCATCAGGCGCGTCCCCGTTGCGTCCTTTTGTCTTCCTGCCTCTCATCTTCACCCTAGCTGCAAGAAGATTTGGAGCACAGGACTCCACCTTCACGGCTGGAGTCCCAGCTCTAAGGAACAATTACAAGGATTTTTATCCCAAAGAAATAGACTACTGCTTTAAGTATATGGCCTTCGGGTATGGGTGTGTCTTATATCTGCACCTTTGGTACTGGATGATTCTATGAGGATATTTGATTGTATAAAATAATTGGAAAATCGGGGGGGTTGTTTACATGGAGGCCCCGTGGAAAGTGGCAGACCCCGTGGCCTCCATGCAGCGACGCTCACCACCACCCCCCTCCGTGGCCCCGGAGCCTCACCTGGAACGAAAGACTTCTGGGGCTCGCCACCCTCCGCTGCTGCATCAGGTTCTCTGTGAGGAGCACAGCTGGGCCCAGGGGGGGCAGGAGTTGCCACTGGAAGCTTCTCTTCGGCAGGGGGGAGCTGAGGGCAGGGAAGGGACAAGGCTAAAGGTCAAGCCTCTGGTGGGCTTCTGGCATAAGAAGATAAGACAAGCCCTGTTGGGTTACGCCAGTGGCCCCTCCAGTCCAACACTCTGTGTCACATAAGAACATAAGAGAATCCATGTTGGATCAGGCCAATGGCCCATCCAGTCCAACACTCTGTGTCACATAAGAACATAAGAGAAGCCCTGTTGGATCAGGCCAGTGGCTCCTCCAGTCCAACACTCTGTGTCACATAAGAACATAAGAAAAGCCCTGTTGGGTCAGGCCAGTGGCCCATCCAGTCCAACACTCTGTGTCACATAAGAACATAAGAGAAGCCCTGTTGGGTCAGGCCAGTGGCCCCTCCAGTCCAACACTCTGTGTCACATAAGAACATAAGAGAAGCCCTGTTGGATCAGGCCAGTGGCCCCTCCAGTCCAACACTCTGTGTCACATAAGAACATAAGAGAAGCCCTGTTGGATCAGGCCAGTGGCCCCTCCAGTCCAACACTCTGTGTCACATAAGAACATAAGAGAAGCCCTGTTGGATCAGGCCAATGGCCCATCCAGTCCAACACTCTGTGTCACATAAGAACATAAGAGAAGCCCTGTTGGATCAGGCCAGTGGCTCCTCCAGTCCAACACTCTGTGTCACATAAGAACATAAGAAAAGCCCTGTTGGGTCAGGCCAGTGGCCCATCCAGTCCAACACTCTGTGTCACATAAGAACATAAGAGAAGCCCTGTTGGGTCAGGCCAGTGGCCCCTCCAGTCCAACACTCTGTGTCACATAAGAACATAAGAGAAGCCCTGTTGGATCAGGCCAGTGGCCCCTCCAGTCCAACACTCTGTGTCACATAAGAACATAAGAGAAGCCCTGTTGGATCAGGCCAGTGGCCCCTCCAGTCCAACACTCTGTGTCACATAAGAACATAAGAGAAGCCATGTTGGATCAGGCCAATGGCCCATCCAGTCCAACACTCTGTGTCACATAAGAACATAAGAGAAGCCATGTTGGATCAGGCCAATGGCCCCTCCAGTCCAACACTCTGTGTTACAGAAGAACATAAGAGAAGCCCTGTTGGATCAGGCCAATGGCCCCTCCAGTCCAACACTCTGTGTCCCATAAGAACATAAGAGAAGCCCTGTTGGATCAGGCCAATAGCCCCTCCAGTCCAACACTCTGTGTCACATAAGAACATAAGAGAAGCCCTGTTGGATCAGGCCAGTGGCCACCCAGTCCAACACTCTGTGTCACATAAGAACATAACAGAAGCCATGTTGAATCAGGCCAGTGGCCCACCCAGTCCAACACTCTGTGTCACATAAGAGAAGCCATGTTGGGTCATGCCAATGGCCCATCCAGTCCAACACTCTGTGTCCCATAATAACAGAAGATAAGCCCTAATGGATCAGGCCAATGGCCCATCCAGTCCAACACTCTGTGTCCCATAAGAACAGAAGAGAAGCCATGTTGGATCAGGCCAGTGGCCCATCCAGTCCAACACTCTGTGTCACATAAGAACAGAAGAGAAGCCCTAATGGATCAGGCCAGTGGCCACCCAGTCCAACACTCTGTGTCACATAAGAACATAACAGAAGCCATGTTGAATCAGGCCAGTGGCCCACCCAGTCCAACACTCTGTGTCACATAAGAACATAAGAGAAGCCATGTTGGATCAGGCCAGTGGCCCATCCAGTCCAACACTCTGTGTCACATAAGAGAAGCCATGTTGGGTCATGCCAATGGCCCATCCAGTCCAACACTCTGTGTCCCATAATAACAGAAGATAAGCCCTAATGGATCAGGCCAATGGCCCATCCAGTCCAACACTCTGTGTCACATAAGAACAGAAGAGAAGCCATGTTGGATCAGGCCAGTGGCCCATCCAGTCCAACACTCTGTGTCACATAAGAACATAAGAGAAGCCATGTTAAATCAGGCCAGTGGCCCACCCAGTCCAACACTCTGTGTCACAGAAGAACATAAGAGAAGCCCTGTTGGATCAGGCCAGTGGCCCATCCAGTCCAACACTCTGTGTCACATAAGAGAAGCCATGTTGGGTAAGTCCAGTGGCCCATCCAGTCCAACACTCTGTGTCACAGAAGAACATAAGAGAAGCCCTGTTGGATCAGGACAATGGCCCATCCAGTCCAACACTCTGTGTCACATAAGAACATAAGAGAAGCCCTGCTGAATCAGGCCAGTGGCCCATCCAGTCCAACACTCTGTGTCACATAAGAACATAAGAGAAGCCATGTTGAATCAGGCCAGTGGACCATCCAGTCCAACACTCTGTGTCACATAAGAACATAAGAGAAGCCCTGTTGGATCAGGCCAATGGCCCATCCAGTCCAACGCTCTGTGTCACAAAAGAACATAAGAGAAGCCACGTTGGATCAGGCCAGTGGCCCATCCAGTCCAACACTCTGTGTCACATAAGAACATAAGAGAAGCCCTGTTGGATCAGGCCAATGGCCCATCCAGTCCAACGCTCTGTGTCACAAAAGAACATAAGAGAAGCCATGTTGGATCAGGACAATGGCCCATCCAGTCCAACACTCTGTGTCACATAAGAACATAAGAAAAGCCCTGTTGGGTCAGGCCAGTGGCCCATCCAGTCCAACACTCTGTGTCACATAAGAACATAAGAGAAGCCCTGTTGGGTCAGGCCAGTGGCCCCTCCAGTCCAACACTCTGTGTCACATAAGAACATAAGAGAAGCCCTGTTGGATCAGGCCAGTGGCCCCTCCAGTCCAACACTCTGTGTCACATAAGAACATAAGAGAAGCCCTGTTGGATCAGGCCAGTGGCCCCTCCAGTCCAACACTCTGTGTCACATAAGAACATAAGAGAAGCCATGTTGGATCAGGCCAATGGCCCATCCAGTCCAACACTCTGTGTCACATAAGAACATAAGAGAAGCCCTGTTGGATCAGGCCAGTGGCTCCTCCAGTCCAACACTCTGTGTCACATAAGAACATAAGAAAAGCCCTGTTGGGTCAGGCCAGTGGCCCATCCAGTCCAACACTCTGTGTCACATAAGAACATAAGAGAAGCCCTGTTGGGTCAGGCCAGTGGCCCCTCCAGTCCAACACTCTGTGTCACATAAGAACATAAGAGAAGCCCTGTTGGATCAGGCCAGTGGCCCCTCCAGTCCAACACTCTGTGTCACATAAGAACATAAGAGAAGCCCTGTTGGATCAGGCCAGTGGCCCCTCCAGTCCAACACTCTGTGTCACATAAGAACATAAGAGAAGCCATGTTGGATCAGGCCAATGGCCCATCCAGTCCAACACTCTGTGTCACATAAGAACATAAGAGAAGCCATGTTGGATCAGGCCAATGGCCCCTCCAGTCCAACACTCTGTGTTACAGAAGAACATAAGAGAAGCCCTGTTGGATCAGGCCAATGGCCCCTCCAGTCCAACACTCTGTGTCCCATAAGAACATAAGAGAAGCCCTGTTGGATCAGGCCAATAGCCCCTCCAGTCCAACACTCTGTGTCACATAAGAACATAAGAGAAGCCCTGTTGGATCAGGCCAGTGGCCACCCAGTCCAACACTCTGTGTCACATAAGAACATAACAGAAGCCATGTTGAATCAGGCCAGTGGCCCACCCAGTCCAACACTCTGTGTCACATAAGAGAAGCCATGTTGGGTCATGCCAATGGCCCATCCAGTCCAACACTCTGTGTCCCATAATAACAGAAGATAAGCCCTAATGGATCAGGCCAATGGCCCATCCAGTCCAACACTCTGTGTCCCATAAGAACAGAAGAGAAGCCATGTTGGATCAGGCCAGTGGCCCATCCAGTCCAACACTCTGTGTCACATAAGAACAGAAGAGAAGCCCTAATGGATCAGGCCAGTGGCCACCCAGTCCAACACTCTGTGTCACATAAGAACATAACAGAAGCCATGTTGAATCAGGCCAGTGGCCCACCCAGTCCAACACTCTGTGTCACATAAGAACATAAGAGAAGCCATGTTGGATCAGGCCAGTGGCCCATCCAGTCCAACACTCTGTGTCACATAAGAGAAGCCATGTTGGGTCATGCCAATGGCCCATCCAGTCCAACACTCTGTGTCCCATAATAACAGAAGATAAGCCCTAATGGATCAGGCCAATGGCCCATCCAGTCCAACACTCTGTGTCACATAAGAACAGAAGAGAAGCCATGTTGGATCAGGCCAGTGGCCCATCCAGTCCAACACTCTGTGTCACATAAGAACATAAGAGAAGCCATGTTAAATCAGGCCAGTGGCCCACCCAGTCCAACACTCTGTGTCACAGAAGAACATAAGAGAAGCCCTGTTGGATCAGGCCAGTGGCCCATCCAGTCCAACACTCTGTGTCACATAAGAGAAGCCATGTTGGGTAAGTCCAGTGGCCCATCCAGTCCAACACTCTGTGTCACAGAAGAACATAAGAGAAGCCCTGTTGGATCAGGACAATGGCCCATCCAGTCCAACACTCTGTGTCACATAAGAACATAAGAGAAGCCCTGCTGAATCAGGCCAGTGGCCCATCCAGTCCAACACTCTGTGTCACATAAGAACATAAGAGAAGCCATGTTGAATCAGGCCAGTGGACCATCCAGTCCAACACTCTGTGTCACATAAGAACATAAGAGAAGCCCTGTTGGATCAGGCCAATGGCCCATCCAGTCCAACGCTCTGTGTCACAAAAGAACATAAGAGAAGCCATGTTGGATCAGGCCAGTGGCCCATCCAGTCCAACACTCTGTGTCACATAAGAACATAAGAGAAGCCCTGTTGGATCAGGCCAATGGCCCATCCAGTCCAACGCTCTGTGTCACAAAAGAACATAAGAGAAGCCATGTTGGATCAGGACAATGGCCCATCCAGTCCAACACTCTGTGTCACATAAGAACATAAGAGAAGCCCTGCTGAATCAGGCCAGTGGCCCATCCAGTCCAACACTCTGTGTCACATAAGAACATAAGAGAAGCCATGTTGCATCAGGCCAGTGGCCCATCCAGTCCAACACTCTGTGTCCCATAATAACAGAAGATAAGCCCTATTGGATCAGGCCAGTGGCCCCTCCAGTCCAACACTCTGTGTCCCATAATAACAGAAGATAAGCCCTATTGGATCAGGCCAATGGCCCCTCCAGTCCAACACTCTGTGTCACATAAGAACATAAGAGAAGCCCTGTTGGATCAGGCCAGTGGCCCCTCCAGTCCAACACTCTGTGTCCCATAATAACAGAAGATAAGCCCTAATGGATCAGGCCAATGGCCCATCCAGTCCAACACTCTGTGTCACAGAAGAACATAAGAGAAGCCATGTTCGATCAGGCCAGTGGCCCATCCAGTCCAACACTCTGTGTCACATAAGAACAGAAGAGAAGCCATGTTGGATCAGGCCAATGGCCCATCCAGTCCAACACTTTAAAGCCCCTCCCTGCCCCCATTGCCTCAGCCTTTGTGCCCAGCACTAAGGACTTCTGGGCAAGGGGTGGGCCATGCTCAGTACATAGCAGAGCATCTCTCTGGCCAGCAAAAGGTCCCGGGTCAAATCCATGGCACCGCTAGCTTAAAAAAGAGACAGGGAGTAGGTGGCAAGACGTTTCTCTTCTTAAGACCTTGGAGAGTCACGGCCTGTCTGAGCAGACCCCCCTGGCCTTGGTGAACTGGGGTCTGATTCAGTGGAAGGCAGCTTCATGGGGCAGACTTGCCCAGCAGCAGAAGCCCTGCCCTCAAACATCTAAGCAGGCTGCTTAGGCTGGGGAGGGATGGTGGCTCAGTGGTAGAGCATCTGCTTGGTAAGCAGAAAGTCCCAGGTTCAATTCCCGGCATCTCCAACTAAAAAAGGTCCAGGCAAGTAGGGATGAAAAACCTTCGCTTGGGACCCTGGAGAGCCGGTGCCAGTCTGAGTAGACAAGACTGACTTTGATAGGCCCAGAGGGGTCTGATTCAGTAGAAGGCAGCTTCTTAAGTGTTTGGGAGGGACAGTGGCTCAGTGGAAGAGCATCTGCTTGGTAAGCAGAAGGTCCCAGGTTCAATCCCCGGCATCTCCATCTAAAAAGGGTCCAGGCAAGTAGACGTGAAAAACCTCCGCTTGAGATCCTGGAGAGCCATGAATGGGCTGTGGCTCAGTGGTAGAGCATCAGCTTGGTAAGCAGAAAGTCCCAGGTTCAATCCCCGGCATCTCCACCTAAAAAGGGTCCAGGCAAATAGGTGTGAAAAACCTCTGCTTGAGACCCTGGAGAGCCGCTGCCAGTCTGAGTAGACAAGACTGACTTTGATGGACCCAGGAAGGCAGCTTCAGAACGAGCCTCGGCCTCCTTCCCAGTCCCTCCCCCCTGCTGGTGGGATGTAAAGGCCCAGAGATCCCCCTCCCTACTCGAGGCTGATGAAGAGAGCTTCAGCTCAGACCCTGAATGTCACTTTGGTCTCTAAGGAGCTTCTGGGTTCTAATCTAACTGGTTTTTCTTAAAACCAGAGTCTGATTGCAGGAACACAAACTGCAATTCTCTGACTGCTCTGCCGGTGGCGGCAGGGAGCATGGCCGATTTGGGAAAGGGCAGCGGTGCCGTTCTGCTGGGAAAGTGCAGAGGGTCTTGGAGCCCCCTCCCCAGGAGGAAAGCCCGGAGGACTCTTCGGTCTACCAGAAGGAGAGGAGGAAGAAGATGGCTAAGGTGACAGGGGACATAACAATCTATGGAATTATGCCTGGGACAAAGGAAGTCTCTAGAGCCCTTTCTCCTGCTCCCAGAAGGAAATGCTTCTTTATTCAAAAAGTTATGCCCTTTGGGGTTCCCTGCCACTGGAGGTCGCAGCAGTGGCCTCATGCCCAGAAGTCTTTAAAGGAGGATTAGCCAGCCGTGTGGGCCCAGAGGCCCGTCAGCAGCTACTGAAGGGAGCCTCCGTCTCGAGAGGCTGGAGCGACAGGCTCTGGTCAACAGGGAGGGAGCCGAGCGTGTCTCTCGGGTGGGCACTGTCGGAAGCAGGCTGCTGGACAGCAGGGGCCCTCGGGCTCATTCAGAAGGCCATCTCGGACCTTGACCTTTATCCAGGCCCGGCCAGAGGCCTCACTTGGCCCAGCTCCAGAGGCCCACATAGCCCCCACCCCCACCGCCTGCGCAGCCATCACTCACGTCAAACTCCGGCTTGGCATCCTGTGGTGGAGTCCTTGCAGCTTGGCATGCCCGCCTCTCCCCGGCGCCCCTCGCCAGCTGCCTCGCAAACTCCTGCTGGGCCTCCTTGCAGACCTGGCCGTAGGTCTTGGCAAAGTGGTTCTGCGCCCGGGGGATGAAGCCTGCCACGAAACAGGCAAGAGGCTGCTGAAGGGGGCATCCCTGGCTACAGTTGCCAGGTGCAGGCTGGGAAACTCCTGGAGATTTGGGGGTGGAGCCTGGGAAGAATGGGGACACATGGGGGGGGGCAGTGCCAAAGGCCTCCATTCCCTCCTGGGGCCACTGATCTCTGCAGTCTGGAGATGAGTTGTACTTCCAGGGGATCCCCAGGTCCCACCTGGAGGCTGGCATCCCTGTGACCCTGTTCCCTCTGGCCAAGCACACCAAGACCTCTGGTCACTTATGGGGGCCAGCTGCTGCAGGCTCTCCTCTAGGGCAGGCTCTTTAGGGAGAGCCAGTTGGGTGCAGTGGTGAAGTGCACGGACTCTTATCTGGGAGAACCGGGTTTGATTCCCCACTCCTCCACCTGCAGCTGCTGGAATGGCCTTGAGTCAGCCATAGTTCTGGCAGAGCTGTCCTTGAAAGGGCAGCTTCTGGGAGAGCTCTCTCAGCCCCACCAAAAGAGAGCCAGTTTGGTGTAGTGGTTAAATGTGCGGACTCTTATCTGGGAGAACCGGCTTTGATTCTCCACTCCTCCACTTCAGCTGCTGGAATGGCCTTGGGTTAGCCATAGCTCTCGTAGGAGTTGTCCTTGAAAGGGCAGCTGTCGTAAGAGCTCTCTCAGCCCCACCCACCTCACAGGCTGTGGGGAGAGAAGACATAGAAGATTGTAAGCTGATCTGAGACTCTGATTCAGAGAGAAGGTTAGGGTATACATCTACGGTCTTCTTCTTAGGTTCAAAGACTCTTACCTGGGAGAACCGGGTTTGATTCCTCACTTCTCCACTTGCAGCTGCTAATGTGATCTTGAGTCAATCACAAGTTCTCCCAGAACTATTCCTCTCAACAGCAATTTCTGTCAGAGCCCTCTCAACCCCACCCACCTCACAGGGTGTCTCTTGTGGGGGGAGAAGATATAGGAGATTGTGAGCTGCTCTGAGTCTCTGATTCAGAGAGAAGGGCGGGTATATATCTGCAGTCTTCTTCTTATAAATCTGGAGAGCCAGTTTGGTGTAGTGGTTAAGTGTGCGGACTCTTATCTGGGAGAACAGGGTTTGATTCCCCACTCCTCCACTTGCAGCTGCTGGAATGGCCTTGGGTCAGCCAGAGCTCTCGCAGGAGTTGTCCTTGAAAGGGCAGCTGTTGTAAGAGCTCTCTCAGCCCCACCTACCTCACAGGGTGTCTGCTGTGGGGGGAGAAGACATAGGAGATTGTAAGCCGCTCTGAGACTGATTCAGGGAGAAGGGTGCAATTCTTCTTCTTCTTTAGAAGACGGGGCTTCCTTCACCAGCCTGGCACTGGCCCACTGGCTATAGCGGCCTCCCCCCCCCCCTTTCCTTTTCCAGACTGTTTGCCTGCTGCTTCAGATGCTTTTGCAGGGACAGAATCCTCACAGGCTGCATCAGAAAAGGCACCAGGGCTGCAGGGGGGAGGGGCTCTTCCACCAGGCCTTCCCAAGGGGGAGGAGCCAGGCCTCGGATTCAGTGGGAGCTCCTGAACCTTTTGGAGAGTTCCCCCTCCTTTTCCGTTGAAGAGTAGGTGCAGCTGCAGAACAATCCCGGGATGAGCCCCACCACCTGTTTTTCTACAAAACGACCCCTGGGGAGGACGCACACCCAGAGGTCCACCCCCCCTTCCCTCAGCAGAGGGGCAGGTTGTCTGCCTGCAGTTTAAAAGACTGTGAGGAATGAATGGGGTGCCCCTTTGTGCCCCGGGGCATCCAAGGCCACTTACCAAGGAGATGAGCCCCCAAGCAAATCCCGCTAGGATTCAAACTGTCGCTTCTGAGGACCACTGAAAGGACCTGCCAAGAGGAGAACTGCAGGGATAGGTGCTCTCAAGGTGGAGCACTGGAAGTTAGGGTCACCAAGTCCAATTGAAGAAATACCTGGGGACTTTGGGAGTGGAGCCAGGAGACTTTGGGGGCGGAGCCAGGAGACTTTGGGGGCGGAGCCAGGGTGTGACAAGCATAATTGAACTCCAAAGGGAGTTCTGGCCATCCCATTGAAAGGGACCGCACACCTTTTCAATGCCTTCCCTGCATTGAAAATGATGAAGTATAGAGGCACCTGCTTCGGGGGCTCATAGAATTGGACCCCCTTGCCCAATTCTTTTGAAACTTGGTGGGTGTTTTGAGGAGAGGCATTGGATGCTATGCTGCAAATTTGGTGCCTCTACATAAAAAAACAGCTTCCCTAGAGCCCCAGATCAATTTTCCATTATACCCTATGGGAATCGGTCTCCATGTCATGAGCCCTGATGAGGAGGAGCTGGAAGGGTTAACAGACCTGGAAGAGTTGCCAGCCAGTTCCTCAGCTGAACAAGCAGCAGCTGGCCCATCAATCACTCTCCAGGCACCAGTGTCAGCTGTTGATGATCAATCTCCTCCAAGCTCTCCTCCTCCCATCTCAAGAGTTCGAAGCAGGCTCCGGAAAGAACTTTCAGAGTGAAGGCATGAGGCACGCGGATGCTTCAGATCTCTCAGCCCTGGGTTCTAGCAGAGTCGCTGCCACCCAGGGAGCAGGCTGATTGAGGCTCCCATATAGCCTCCACCCAGGACCTGGTAACCTTGTGGAAGCAACAAGTCTATTCTCTGGCTTGCATCCACGCTCCTTCCTGATCCCTGATCCTGCCCTGCTTGACTTCCTTGGCACCCTGACCTTGTGGCTTTTGGACATTGACTTCTGATTCTGGTTTGTGATTCTGCCTTGGTGACTTGGCTCCTGCTTGACTCCTGGACTTTGACCTTGGACTGGCTTTGGACTTCCACCTGCCTGCACCCTGAGAACGTGACACTCCATAGGGAATAATGGAGTGGCCGACATTTGCCTCCCCCCTCCCGCTTTTTGATGACCCTGAAGTGGGGGGGAGGGTGTCCAAACCAGGGGATCCCCTACCCCCAACACGGGGTTGTCAACCCTACTGTAAGTGCAGAGGGGCTGCCACAGGAAAGGCCTTGACAGACATGACTTGTCACTTCTGGGCCAGGCTCCCGTGGAGACTGATGGTTCCTTTCCTCACCCTGGGCACTTCCATGGACTCCTCGACTTGCCTGGACATAAGGGCACAAGTGGGCAGCCCTTCCTTCCTTTGAGCCCTTCCCCGGTGGGCAAAAGCCATCCTAACTCCTGGGGTGACCGCGCAAGCATTCAGCCTCCCTGCCCCCCAATTATGAACATATGAACATATGAAGCTGCCTTATACTGAATCAGACCCTTGGTCCATCAAAGTCAGTATTGTCTTCTCAGACTGGCAGCGGCTCTCCAGGGTCTCAAGCTAAGGTTTTTCACATCATTTTGCCTGGACCCTTTTTTTTTTGGAGATGCCGGGGATTGAACCTGGGACCTTCTGCTTACCAAGCAGATGATCTACCACTGAGCCACCGTCCCTCCCCTTTATTATTTGCACCTTCTCTCTGGTGCCTTACCGGTATATCCTGGAATTGTGCAGGAACTGAAGAAGCTGGCATTGGCCCCTGGGCCCTCTCCAGCCTCCTCCTCCACGAGGCCACGATAGGCAGGGGGGATCCAGGTGGACTGCAGGAGTAGCTGGCCATGGCACGGCCCCTCCGGGCTGCTCAGCAGCTGCGAGGTGAGCTTTCCATAGGTCTCGCCCAGGGTGAACTTGAGGCGGGGGCAGTGCCCTCTGTAGCTGCAAGGGCCCCTGGCGTGAGAACACAGGCTGGATCTGACCTCCCCCCACCCCCGGGTGCAAGCTCAGGACAACCCATGTGGCTGATTTATCCCACTCGCCCTGGGCACGTCTGGTACCTCTTGGCAGCCCACAGCAAGCTTGGGGGCTGACCGGCTCCCTTAGAATGGTCCGAGGCAGAGGCCTCTTTGAAAGCCCCCCCCCCCACCAGATGAGAGAGCCTCCGGTGGGCCAGTGGCCAAGAAGATACTCTGGTTGGCCAGCCCCATGGGAACACCATGCCTTTGACCCACCCTGCTTCCAGACCCTGGCTGTGGGGTGCCGGAAGGAGAAGCAAACCACCTCCAGGGGGTCAGGACCCCACCAGTCTTTCCCTGGCTTCTGCTTCCCCGCAGTGTATCCTGTGGGGCCCCCAGCCTTGCCCACCACTTGGGCAGAGACAGTCCCGAGGTCATTGAGGGGTTGATGGAACCAAGCGAGCGTCTGAAGCTGGTGTTCCTTCTGCAGGAGTTATTATTACTGTTTTTACTCCTATTATCAAACCCAGGTTTCAGGAACCCAACTGGATCCGATGCAAAGAAAGACGTTCAGTCATTTGGCCAGTTCTGGTCTTCTGCTCTCAACATCTGGAGAAGAGGTCCATCCGTGGCTATTAGCCACAGCGTATTGTTGGAACTCTCTGTCTGGGGCAGGGATGCTCTGTATTCTCGGTGCTTGGGGGGGCACAGTGGGAGGGCTTCTAGTGTCCTGGCCCCACTGATGGACCTCCTGATGGCACCTGGGTTTTTTGGCCCCTGTGTGACACAGAGTGTTGGACTGGATGGGCCACTGGCCTGATCCAACAGGGCTTCTCTTATGTTCTTATGCCTGGGGCAGGGATGCTCTGTATTCTTGGTGCTGGGGGGGGGGGCACAGTGGGAGGGCTTCTAGTGTCCTGGCCCCACTAGTGACCCTTCTGGTGGCACCTGGGTTTTTTGGCCACTGTATGACAGAGTGTTGGACTGGATGGGCCATTGGCCTGATCCAACATGACTTCTCTTATCGTTGAGACAGTGATGCTCTGTATTCTTGGTGCTTGGGGGGGCACAGTGCGAGGGCTTCTAGTGTCCTGGCCCCACTGGTGGACCTCCTGATGGCACCTGGGTCTTTTGGCCACTGTGTGACACAGAGGGTTGGGCTGGATGGGCCATTGGCCTGATACAATTTGCCTTCTCTTATGTTCTTCATGAGCAGCCAATGTGTCTGACCTCTTCAGCGCAGTGCAGGGCTGCTCTCTCTGTGGCCGGGCCCCTTGGGTGTGCCACGCGTGGCTCTTCTGAGCAAGCCCTGCTCCCCTGTGTGGGGGTGGCCAGGTAGGCAAGGCTGCTGGGTGGGCTGGGCTGGAGGGCTGTGGTCGGTGCAGGGCTGCGGCTGGAGGGGCTGGAGGAAGGGGGAGCGACAGGCTTTCTCCTCCCTTCTGGGCGGCAGGCAGGCTGGAAGCCTGGGATTCAGCAGCCTCCCCCCCACCCCTCCAGCCCCAGAGAGAAAGGCAGCCGGGAGGGGACTTCTTGTCCCAGAAGGAATCGCTTACTGTTGAGCCTCCTGTCCCGCCTCACAAGGAGTCCTGGAGGAGCTGTGAGCTTGTGTGGGGTGCCAACTCCAGGAGGGGAAACGCCTGGAGACTGAGGAGGGGAGTGAAGGGACCTCTGCGGGGGCGGGGGGGGGGCACAATGCCCGAGAGGCCAAAGCAGCTCTTTCCTCCCGGTTCTGCTTTGGGGAGACCTCCAGGCGGCACCTGGAGAAGGGCACCCCAGGCGTTGCTCCAGACAGGTGCGCCAAAGGTGAGTTTCGCCTTGCAGCTGGCACTGCTGCGGCCGAGGGGGCGGCTCTTTGGGCAGCTCCTCATGGCCTCCCTGCAGCGGTAGAGAGCGGCTCCCCGCCCCCCCCCCCGCTGTTGGAACTGCCCCCTCCCAGGCACGAGGGGGGGGTCTTGCCTGGCTTGGGGGGGCAGGGCTTCTCCCTCCTTCGACCTCTTTTTCGCCCCCCCCCCAATCCGCGGGAGCGTCGCTTCCTTTGGTGGCCCTTCCGCCGGAACCCTTCTCCCGCCCTCCCGCCGGGAGCCTCCCTGCCCCGGGGCTGGGCGGGTCTCTCTTACCCGGGGAGGTAGTGAGGCTGGGGGGTGGTGAGGCTGGGGCTGGCGTGGCGCGGGGGGGCCAAGGCCATGGCCGGCTGGTGTCTTGCCCTGCCCTCCCTCCGGAGCCAGCGAGCAGGTGTGGGGCCGGGAGGGGAGGCGGTGCCCGGGGCAACGGGAGGCACAACAGAACCCTGCCCTGCCGCTGCCGGCCCGGGCCTGGCGCTCGAAGGGAGGGAGGGAGGGAGGGACTCGTCCTCTTTCCTGCGTCCCGCTCTTGTGCGCCGCCCTTGTTTGAAAAATGCTTGGGGGCTCTTTGATGCTCGGCAGCTGGGGGGGGGGCGGGGGGGGCGTGGAGCAGAACTCTTTCAACTCAGCGAGCCAGATCCCAGTTAGTTTTTCCAAAATAAACTTTATTAAGCTTTAATGTTCAAGTTACATCCAAAGCTATGAAATGTTACATCCAAAGCTATGTTCAAGTTACATCCAAAGCAACTTACATAATGTAATTTCAGATCCCCTAAGAGGGAAGAGCTTTGTCTGTAGAGAGATCCAAGCGGGCAGCCGGGTTGGTCTGAAGCAGTAAAACAAAGCAGGAGTCAAGGTCACCTTTAAGGCCAACCCATTTTTATTGAGAACGTCAGCTTTCGTGCCTCTGTGCGGGATTCCTCGTCTGATGAAGCGGGCTTAAGAGCACACGAAAGCTGACGTTCTAAATAAAATTGGGTTGGTCTTAAAGGTGCCGCTTGACTCCTGCTTTCTTTGTCTGTATATGTACATTACAAGCTTATTATTAGCCATAACCAGTTAGAACAATTAGATTAGTTGTTGTTATTAAACCAATTGCACAGTTGACTGGGTTAAAGAAAAGGAAGACCACAGCTAAATACATAAACGCATTCTCAATTAATAAAAAGCAAAGTCTGAGTACTCGATCGGCCAGCAGGTGGCGCTTCCTCCCTGCCAGAGGGACCTGCCCCACTTTGCCCGTTGGGGGTGCCCCCCCCCGCCTTCCCTTGTGCCCCCCCCCCCCCGCCTTCCTCCGGTCTCAGCTCTGCTGGGTCTGGCACTTGGGCCCTGCCCCATGGCAGCAGCAGGAGACAGACGCACGAGAGGAGACCATGCTGGGAATTATTAGGAAGGGAATGGAAAACAAATCAGCCAGTAGGGTTTGTAGAATCTTTCAGGATCAAGTGCCGTGTTCTACTGGAGAAAGTTTTCCTTCCAGACGTTTCGTTCTCAGCTGCGGAGAACATCCTCAGTGGCGTTGCAGCCGGAGCAGGCGCTCAGACCTTCTTGGCTGCTGTGCATTGAGTGGGGCCAGGGCTGCTGGAGAGCTGCTATTTGTAGGCTGGAGGGGGTGTGATGAAAGGGCAATTGTTTTGTGGATGTGCCCATTGTTTGGTGGGGCTTCCTGGAAGGGTCTCTCGGCTTGGCTTCGTGAACGAAGATTTAAGAAGGGTGCAATAGTCCACATCTGCTGCAGGCTCGCTGGTGGCTGACAAGACCAATGCGGGACAGGCAGGTCCGGCCACAGTGGCTGCAGGGAAAAGTCTGATTTAGGGTTGGTGCTGTAGCAGTGCGATTCTTCCTCAATCTCCTTTTGTCCTATGCGTGCATTCTCAAAGGAAGAGACAGCCTGGTGGATGGTGTGTCTCCATGCTTTGCGATCTGAGGCTAGGTCAGACCACTGGTGATGGTTGATGCGACAGGTGCCAAGGGATTTCTTCAAAGAGTCCTTGTACCTCTTCTTTGGTGCCCCTCTATTTCGATGGCCGGTGGAGAGTTCGCCATACAGGGCAATCTTGGGAAGGCGGTGGTTTTCCATCCTAGAAATATGCCCTGCCCAGCGCAGCTGCGTCTTCAACAGCAGTGCCTCGATGCTTGTAACCTCCGCCCGCTTGAGGACTTCAGTATTGGTCACAAAGTCACTCCAGTGGATGTTGAGGATGGTGCGAAGGCAGCGCTGATGAAAGCGCTCGAGGAGTCGCAGGTGATGACGGTATAAAACCCACGATTCGGAGCAGGTTGCTTTTGGGGGGGGATATGTTAATGAGTTATGCTAATGAGCTCCACCACCCTGGGAGTTACAGTCTTGCCGCAGAGGGCAGAACCATATAGGACGACGTTAGCTCTTTGCTTATGTAGAAGAAACCCCGTCTCCAAAAATGCTGAGTGTGCCACTCTTGAAATATGTTACTAACATCAAAATATGCTGCTAAACTCGTCCCTGGAACCAGAGAACAGAGAAGTTGTCCAAAATACCCAGGGGCTGCAAAGGAAGGAAGCAGGTTGAAGGGGGAAGGAAATGGTGTGCAGGAGGACCCCCCCACAAAGACGCGGGAAGGAGAAGAACAACTGCAGGGGAAGGGGGAGGGGGGCCCAGCTAACCGGGTCCTTTTGCAGGGCAGGCCTTAGACTAGCTGGCCCCCTAGGCAAGGCCCCCCAGCACTGGTAACATCACTGAGTCACATGGGGGGTGCACAATTTAGCCAGCGCCCTGGGCAATGGTCTAGTTTGCCCAGTGGCAGAGCTGGCCCTGGGCAAATGGGCCCCGTCCTCTAGCCAGGGACCCCTATGTCAGTTGCTCCTACACACACACTTCCTCAGGAATGAGCCCAAGGATCCAAAGACCCCCCCCCCACCTACACAGCTTCCCTGGGGGCCCTCTCCCACCCCCCCACCCACACAGACGAAAGTGATGTGATGGTGTCGCTTTACTCTGCTCTGGTAAGACCTCACCTGGAATCTTGTGTACAGTTTTGGGCACCACATTTTAAGAAGGATCTAGACAAGCTGGAAGGGGTCCAGAGGAGGGTGAGGAAGATGGTGAGGGGTCTGGAGACCAAGTCCTATAAGGAAAGGTTGAAGGAGCTGGGGATGTTTAGCCTGGAGAGGAGGCAGCTCAGAGGTGATAGGATCACCATCCTTCAAATCCTTTAAATAGAGGATGGTGTGGAATTGTTTTCTGTGGCCCAGGAAGGTAGGACCAGAACCTAGGGGTTGAAATTAAATCAAAAGAGTTTCCGGGTCAACATGAGGAAGAACTTCCTGACAGTTAGAGCGGTTCATCAGTGGAACAGGCTTCCTCCTCGGGAGGTGATGGGCTCTCCTTCCTTGGAGGTTTTTCAACAGAGGCTAGATGGCCATCTGACAGCAATGAAGATCCTGTGAATTTAGGGGGAAGTGTTTGTGCATTTCCTGCATTGTGCAGGGGGTTGGACTAGATGACCCTAGAGGTCCCTTCCAAATCTATGATTCTAAGTGCCCCCTCCTGGGATTGGGGAATGTGCCAGTGGGGCTGCTTGTTGTGGGGAAGAGCAGAGCCCCTTGCTGGCCTGCCTTTGCTGGGCTCAGGAACTGCTCTTGCTGCTTCTGGGCTGAATTCAGAGCCCGGAGGGCCCCACCTCAGAAGAGGAAATGTTCCAAAGGGGGCAGACGAATCCCACAAGCGCCTTCCCAGCCCTGAAGGTCTTTCCCAGAGGCCGGTCTGGAGGCCCCAGCCTTCACAGGGGAGGGGGTCAGTTTCTAGGGAAAGGGCCTCTTCAGATTACCACTCTTGCAATATTTTGTTCATTTAACAGTTTCTGATAACTGACCCCTCTTGCTCTGAATTATTGCATCAAAATCTGGAGACAATGTCTGTGCTGTAGCAATCTTGAATATGCTGTTCAGTTGTTGCTCAGGTGTGTACCTGTAAGTTGCAAACCTATTTTTGGTTTATTGACATTCATTACAGAAATCTCATCATCAGTGCTTTGAGCCTAAGAGGAAAACATGAAATGGCTGGGCATTGTGAGCTTTTGTACGCAAGTTGCGTCATGTGCTGGTCAGGCAATGGAGAAAACAGAGACTTTGTTCTGTAGCTTGATCAATCAATTGGCAAAGCAAGCTGTGATGCAGAAGGAAGCAAGAGACTGAGAAGGAAACAGATGACAGTGAGTTGTTAGTGGGCCTGATAGGAGCCCTCTGGGGGCCTGATCCGGCCTTCAGGCCACGTTTGACACCCCTGGTCTGGCACCAAAACCACCAATTTCAAAGTCCAACCTCCTCTGCCTTTTCTGTTTATCTACCCATTTTTTGGATCATCTGGTAACAAATTGCCATTTTTTTACAGGTTTCATTTTTAAACAAGCAGTTAATGTTGTCATGCACAATAAATGTTTTAACGTGTTAATCCTTACCTCTTTGGTTGGGTGTCTGTGCTCATCCGTCTTCAGCGAGAGCAGCTTGGGCAGCAGCCTTCAAGGCCTGTAAGACCAGCTCTGCGGAATTATAAGGTACTTTACAGACTAAAGTTAGCAGCACTAATTCTAAGGTATGAAGAATTCAAAACCCAATATACTGTCTGCAATCCTTAAGACTACCATTTCCTTTCCTTTGTTTAATTTTAAATTAATCGTTTTAAATAACAATGCATACCATATTAACAGCATTTACAAAGTGATAAATGAATAAACGGATAAACACGCCAGGTCTTTGTCATCTCTGTCTGAGAGAGATAAACCTGCATGAAACCTCCTGAAATGAGCACTTCTAAACGATGAGTGGTGAAAAAGCAAATTATTTGCAGTAAATTCTATGACTGGGATGGAGTCCTGTGGCGTAGAGTGGTAAAACTGCAGTACTGCAGTCCTAACCTCTGCTCACAACCTGAGTTCGATCCTGGCAGAAGCTGGGTTCAGGTAGCTGGCTCCAGGTTAACTCAGCCTTCCATCCTTCCGAGGTTGGTAAAATGAGTCCCCAGCTTGCTGGGGGAAAAGTGTAAATGACTGGGGAAGGCAATGGCAAACCACTCCGTCAAAAGTCTGCCATGAAAATGTCGTGATGTGATGTCACCCCAGAGTCGGAAACAACTGGTGCTTGCACAGGGGACTACCTTTACCTTTTTTCTAGGACTGGGAGTCACCTGGAGTTCCTTCCTTGAGGATATTCATAAGAACATAAGAGAAGCCATGTTGGATCAGGCCAATGGCCCATCCAGTCCAACACTCTGTGTCACATAAGAACATAAGAGAATGTTGGATCAGGCCAATGGCCCATCCAGTGCAACACTCTGTGTCACACAGGGGCAAACATTTATATATATATATATATATATATATACACACACACACACACACACTGTGGCTAATAGCCACTGCTCCATATTTTTATCTAACCCCTTCTTGAAGGTGGCTATGCTTGTAGCCGCCACCACCTCCTGTGGCAGTGAATTCCACATGTTAACCACCTTTTGGGTGAAGAAGGACTTTCTTTTATCCACTCTAACCCGACTGCCCAGCAATTTCATCGAATGCCCACGAGTTCTTGTATTGTGAGAAAGGGAGAAAAGTACTTCTTTCTCTACTTTCTCCATCCCATGCATAATCTTGTCAACCTCTATCATGTCACCCCGCAGTCGACGTTTCTCCAAGCTAAAGAGTCCCAAGCGTTTCAACCTTTCTTCATAGGGAAAGTGCTCCAGCCCTTTAATCATTCTAGTTGCCCTTTTCTGCACTTTCTCCAATGCTATAATATCCTTTTTGAGGTGCGGTGACCAGAATTGCACACAGTATTCTTCTCACCAAAAGGGAAAGCAAGAAACCTGGTCTATTCTACAAGAGGATGGACCATCTTAGCTACATTTTCTCTCAAGAGATAAATTGAACTTTCTTAGTCATACACTTCCATACTTCAGGATTAATTTGATAACCTAAAACGTTTTTTTAGCAATTTCTGTGGTTCTTTTTCCAACTGTGCATCAGTTAATATATATGTGAAACCAACTTCTACCTGTTTGGTACCAATAAATATTCATGTTTTATCTGTTTATGAGAGCCAGTTTGGTGTAGTGGTTAAGCGTGCGGACTCTTACCTGGGAGAACCGGGTTTGATTCCCCACTCCTCCACTTGCACCTGCTGGAATGGCCTTGGGTCAGCCATAGCCCCCACATTGTCCTTGAAAGGGCAGCTTTTGTGACAGCCAGTTTGGTGTAGTGGTTAAGTGTGTGGACTCTTATCTGGGAGAACCAGGTTTGATTCCCCACTCCTCCACTTGTACCTGCTGGAATGGCCTTGGGTCAGCCATAGCCCCCACATTGTCCTTGAAAGGGCAGCTTCTGTGACAGCCAGTTTGGTGTAGTGGTTAAGTGTGTGGACTCTTATCTGGGAGAACCAGGTTTGATTCCCCACTCCTCCACTTGCAGCTGCTGGAATGGCTTTGGGTCAGCTATAGCCCTCACATTTCCTTGAAAGGGCAGCTTCTGTGACAGCCAGTTTGGTGCAGTGGTTAAGTGTGCAGACTCTTATCTGGGAGAACCGGGTTTGATTCCGTACTCCTTCACTTGGGTCAGTCATAGCTTTCATAGAAACTGTCCTTGAAAAGGCAGCTGCTATAAAAGCACTCTTAGACCCCCCCACCTCACAGGGTGTTTGTTGTTGGGGGGGAGGAAGGTAGAGGAGATTGTGACCTCTCTGAGACTCGGAGATACAGAGTATAGGGCGGAATATAAATCCAAAATCATCTTTCTTCTTCTTCTTCTCTCAGGCCTTTCTCTCATTTGCATGAGGAAAATGAACTTAAATCTGTAGATACTGAAAATGTAGGATCTTATCACCTCCTAGATGTCTTCTTCCTAGAGATTAGCACATGATACCTCGTACTTCTCAAACACCCCCCACCCCACCTTCGAATGACTGGGTTTGGGCTCCTTTCCCTCAATCAAGGAAGACAAAGACAATGTGGGTGGAGGGACTGGTAATAATATAATAACGAGCTGCACATCAGGAACCAATAATACAATTACACCCACTTAGTACTTTTTATTAACCACTTGCATACATGCAAAGGTATTCTAACAGACTCTGTTCAGTGCAAATCACAGAAGAGTTCTCTTCCAAGAGAAGCCACGGAGCTGGCCCTGCCAGTCAAGGAATAAGACAAGGCCTTTGGAAAGCTGGGCTCCTCAAGTGTTCACTCTGTGTTTAGTCTTTCTGCCTGTATTTTGAGCAGTGTCCCAGTCCACCTTGAAAGCTGTAGCCAGCGGTGTCAAACTCAGGAGGGCCAGATCTGACATAAATGAGGCCATGTCAGGCCAGACCATGGGTGTACCTGTTTAAGATTAGGTAGCAAAGACAGAAATTCCATAAAGGACACAGACAAACACAAAAATATATTTTAATAACTTAAAACATTAGGTAGTAATCAGTCTTAAACATATTGAACATATTGAACATATGAAGCTGCCTTATACTGAATCCGACCCTCGGTCCATCAAAGTCAGTATTGTCTTCTCAGACTGGCAGCGGCTCTCCAGGGTCTCAAGCTGAGGATTTCCATGCCTACTTGCCTGGACCCTTTTTGGAGATGCCAGGGATTGAACCTGGGGCCTTCTGCTTCCCAAGCAGATGCTCTACACTGAGCCACCGTCCCTCTTTTCTTTGTATTTCTCCCATGGGATCCAGGGATCTGGGCAAAGGAAGCTGTGGCTCTTTCCTTCCTTCCCCAGCGGACCAGGGGAAGCCTCAGCCAATAAAAGGAAGAGAGGCTTGGCTCAGTAGCTGTGATGTGCAAATGTGATAGCCTGGCAAATCAAGCTCCCCCCCCTTTCTCCCCAAAGGAGGATCCTCAGCCAATAGAAGGGAGAGAGGCTTGGTTCAGTAGTTCTGCTGTGCGATTGAGAGAGCCTGGCAAAGCAAGCTCTGCCTTCCCCCCTTCCTCCCCAAGGGAGGAGCCTCAGCCAATTGAGAAAAATAGAGGTTTTGCTCTGTAGCTCCTGTGCAATTGAGCAAGCCTTGCAAAGCAAGCTGTGATGCAGAAGGAAGCAAGAGAGTGAGAGAAGGAAGCAGAGTTGCCAGTTGCTTGGGGGCCTGATAGGAGCCCTCCAGGGGTCTGACACCCCTGCTGTAGATGAAACAGACAGGGCCAGTGCGGCCAGCAGGCAAACGAGCCAGTTGCCCAGGGTGCCAGCCTTCTGGCGGCACCAAATCAGATGCCCACGTGACTCAGTGATGGGGAGGGGGCACCAGGAGTTGCCCTTGCCTAGGGCACCAGGCAGCCCAGATTCTGGACAAAGAGTGGCTTCTCAGCAAAGGAGGTGGGGTGGGGGTGGGCTCTGCTCATCACCACTTTTGCTTCTGACTCCAGAGACGAGGGAGGGAGGAAATGGCAACCTGACCATCCCAGCAGACCCCCCACCCCCAATTTGGCTCTTTGCCCTTCAAAAAGAACAGCTTCCCAAGCTGCCCAGCGTCAGAGGAAACAGCGAGGCAGGCGCAGCCCCAATTGTTCCGGGGGTGGCGAAGTGCCTGAGAGACCCAAGGGCTTCAGAAGGGTCTCTTCACCATGGGTGGGGGGAAATGGGGGGAGCCGACAGGAGGGCAGCCGGGGTGGTCCAAGGGGAGGGGTCCAGCTGCCGGCTCTAGACTGATACCGGCCCCTAAGGTCAAGAGCTTGGGCGTGCTCCTTGAGTCCTCCCTTACAATGGAGGCCCAGGTAGCAGCCACTATTAGATCTGCCTTTTTTCATCTCCGGCGGGTGCGGCAGTTGGCTCCTTTTCCGGAGCACAAAGACTTAACAATGGTGATCCACGCTACGGTCACCTCAAGAATAGACCACCGTAATGCTCTCTACATGGGGCTACCCTTGACGCTGACTTGGAAACTACAGCTAGTGCAGAACGCTGCGGCACGGCTGTTAATGGGGCTCTCTCGATGGGAGCACATTCGGCCAGTGCTGAAAGAGCTGCATTGGCTACCTATTGTGTTCTGAGTCCGTTTCAAGGTGTTGGTATTGACCTTTACAGCCCTTCATGGTCAGGGACCTGTTTATCTGCGGGACCGCCTTTCCCCATATATCCCCCAGAGAGCACTGCGTTCAAGGACAAAAAATCTGCTGCCCATCCTGCACCAAAGGAGGCCGGGTTGCGTTTGACAAGCCAGGGCCTTCTCGGTGGCAGCACCAGAGTTATGGAATGCTCTCCCAGAGGCCATAAGGGCCCTGTGGGTCCTTCCTACATTCCGCAGGGCCTGTAAGACCGAATTGTTTCGACAGGCCTTCGATGCTTAAACGGAGAGAGAGCTGCCACCTGACACCAGCTAGAGTTCCCGGTGACCAACCGTCTGAAAAGCAGAACCGCCAACATAGTAATGGTACAGCACTGTGGAATAGTTTTTTAAATTTTAATTGTATTAATGTTTTATAGATTTTATTGACATTATTTTCAGTCGTGTAAACGACTGTTGTGAGCCGCCCTGAGTCCGCTTGCAGAGAGGGCGGAAGAAAAGTTGAATGTAAATAAATAAATAAGTAAGTAAAACAAAGTAATGTATGATGTGAAGAAAGGCTTCCTCGCCCTCTTGCAATGCGAACACCTTGCAATACCAACACCTTGAAACGGACTCAGACTGAGTCAGATTGAGGTGACAAAAGAGGAGGTCCTACAACTGATAGACAAATTAAAAACTAATAAGTCACTGGGTCCGGATGGCATACATCCAAGAGTTCTGAAAGAACTCAAAGTTGAACTTGTGGATCTTCTAACAAAAATCTGTAATCTTTCATTGAAATCTGCCTCCGATCCTGAGGACTGGAAGGTAGCAAATGTCACCCCCATCTTTCAAAAGGGTTCCAGAGGAGATCCGGGAAATTACAGGCCAGTCAGTCTGACTTCAATACCGGGAAAGTTGGTAGAAACCATTATCAAGGACAGAATGAGTAGGCACATTGATGAACACGGGTTATTGAGGAAGACTCAGCATGGGTTCTGCAAGGGAAGATCTTGCCTCACTAACCTGTTACATTTCTTTGAGGGGGTGAACAAACATGTGGACAAAGGAGACCCGATAGATGTTGTTTACCTTGACTTCCAGAAAGCTTTTGATAAAGTTCCTCATCAAAGGCTCCTTAGAAAGCTTGAGAGTCATGGAGTAAAAGGACAGGTCCTCTTGTGGATCAAAAACTGGCTGAGTAATAGGAAGCAGAGAGTGAGTATAAATGGGCAGTCTTCGCAGTGGAGGACGGTAAGCAGTGGGGTGCCGTAGGGCTCGGTACTGGGTCCCATGCTCTTTAACTTGTTCATAAATGATTTAGAGTTGGGAGTGAGCAGTGAAGTGGCCAAGTTTGTGGATGACACTAAATTGTTCAGGGTGGTGAGAACCAGAGAGGATTGTGAGGAACTCCAAAGGGATCTGTTGAGGCTGGGTGAGTGGGCGTCAACGTGGCAGATGCGGTTCAATGTGGCCAAGTGCAAAGTAATGCACATTGGGGCCAAGAATCCCAGCTACAAATACAAGTTGATGGGATGTCAACTGTCAGAGACTGACCAAGAGAGAGATCTTGGGGTCGTGGTAGATAACTCACTGAAAATGTCAAGACAGTGTGCGTTTGCAATAAAAAAGGCCAACGCCATGATGGGAATTATTAGGAAGGGAATTGAAAACAAATCAGCCAGTATGATAATACACCTGTATAGATCGATGGTGCGGTCTCATTTGGAGTACTGTGTGCAGTTCTGGTCGCCACACCTCAAAAAGGATATTATAGCATTGGAGAAGGTGCAGAAAAGGGCAACTAGAATGATTAAAGGGCTGGAACACTTTCCCTATGAAGGAAGGTTGAAATGCTTGGGGCTCTTTAGCTTGAAGAAACGTCGACTGCGGGGTGACATGATAGAAGTTTACAAGATAATGCATGGGATGGAGAAAGTAGAGAAAGAGGTACTTTTCTCCCTTTCTCACAATACAAGAACTCGTGGGCATTCAATGAAATTGCTGAGCAAACAGGTTAAAACGGATAAAAGGAAGTACTTCTTCACCCAAAGGGTGATTAACATGTGGAATTCACTGCCACAGGAGGTGGTGGCGGCCACAAGCATCGCCACCTTAAAGAGGGGTTTAGATAAAAATATGGAGCAGAGGTCCATCAGTGGCTATTAGCCACAGAGTGTATATATATATATGAAATTTTTTGCCACTGTGTGACACAGAGTGTTGGACTGGATGGGCCACTGGCCTGATCCAACAGGGCTTCTCTTCTGTTCTTATGTGACACAGAGTGTTGGACTGGAGGGGCCACTGGCCTGATCCAACAGGGCTCCTCTTCTGTTCTTATGTGACACAGAGTGTTGGACTGGAGGGGCCACTGGCCTGATCCAACAGGGCTTCTCTTATGTTCTTATGTGACACAGAGTGTTGGACTGAATGGGCCACTGGCCTGATCCAACAGGGCTTCTCTTATGTTCTTATGTGACACAGAGTGTTGGACTGGAGGGGCCACTGGCCTGATCCAACAGGGCTTCTCTTATGTTCTTATGTGACACAGAGTGTTGGACTGGAGGGGCCACTGGCCTGATCCAACAGGGCTTCTCTTCTGTTCTTATGTGACACAGAGTGTTGGACTGGAGGGGCCACTGGCCTGATCCAACATGGCTTCTCTTATGTTCTTATGTTCTTAAATGAAGCCAGTCACTCAGTCCACCAGCTGGGCCATTCCTTCAGGCAACCTTGTAGAGCCCTCGGCAAGATCCCTCCCCCACAGAGGGCAGAGGCCCCCTGGCTGCTCCATGAAATGCCCCCCTTCCCGTGCCACCTGAAGGCTCAGCTGGGTCCGAGTGTGGGGTGCAGCCGGCCGCAGCCCCATCTGCCCCCCTTCTATCCTATCAGGCACCTCGGCCTGGGTGGCTGCGACAGAGGGAGGGAGCCCCAGTTCTGGGCTGCGGGGGAAGCAGCAGAGGGAAATGTCCACAGAGGTGAGGGGCAACCCCCTCTGTAGTGCTGACGGAGTCTCTGCCCAGAAGAAGCAGGACTGAGCCAGCTCCCCCCCCCCCACAGCCCTTTTCCAGACCAGCTGCCGTGCTGAGTCAGTGCAGGGAGCCAAGCGGCAGCAGCAGCGCATGGCCGCCCTGACCTTTGAAATCCCATAAACATGGCACAGATGTCCTTTGCGGAACAGGCGCGCTGCAGTGTCCTTTGGGCTGCATGGCAGACTGGGCCTCTGCCCTGGGGAGGGCGCTCTGGAAGGCACAACAAACCAGCCAGGGAAGCAGCACTGGCAGAGGCTCTGGGGCTTCCCTCTGAGGGTCTCCTGGACCCCCCCTCTCCACCTCTGAGCTGCTTTCATGGAATCATAGAAGAGTTGGAAGGGATCTCCAGGGTCATCTAGTCCAACCCCCTGCACAATGCAGGAAATGCACAAATACCTCCCCCTAAATTCACAGGACCTTCATTGCTGTCAGATGGCCATCTAGCCTCTGTTGAAAAACCTCCAAGGAAGGAGAGCCCATCACCTCCCGAGGAGGAAGCCTGTTAGAATCATAGAAGAGTTGGAAAGGACCTCCAGGGCCATCTAGTCCAACCCACTGCACAATGCAGGAAATGCACAAATACCTCCCCCTAAATTCACAGGATCTTCATTGCTGTCAGATGGCCATCTAGCCTCTGTTGAAAAACCGCCAAGGAAGGAGAGCCCACCACCTCCCCAGGAGGAAGCCTGTTCCACTGATGAACCGCTCTAACTGTCAGGAAGTTCTTCCTCATGTTGACCCGGAAACTCTTTTGATTTAATTTCAACCCCTTGGTTCTGGTCCTACCTTCCGGGGCCACAGAAAACAATTCCACACCATCCTCTATTTAAAGGATTTGAAGGATGGTGATCCTATCACCTCTCAGCCGCCTCCTCTCCAGGCTAAACATCCCCAGCTCCTTCAACCTTTCCTCATAGGACTTGGTCTCCAGACCCCTCGCCATCTTTGTCGCCCTCCTGTGGACCCGTTCCCCCAGATCCTTTTCGCACTGACTACTGCTAAGCCAAGTCTCCCCCATCCTATAACCATGCATTGGATTATTCCTACCTAAATGCAGAACTTTACATTTATCCCTGTTAAAATTCATGTTATTGGTTTTAGCCCAGTTTTCCAGCCTGTCAAGGTCATCCTGGATCCTGTTTCTGTCTTCTTCAGGGGTGTCCTCAGTCACTCGGGGTGGAGGGGCAGGAGTGGGTGACCTTGGCTGCCCCAGGCTGGCTGGCTGGTGCTAAGGGACTGCACCGCTCTCCACCCCTGTCCCCCCACCCCCAGTAATCAGTGCCATTCCTCAGCCACAATAGGGGCATCCCCCCCTTCTGACATCAGCACAACACGGTGGACAGCTGTCAGTAAAAGAGCAGCTGCGCTGGCCAGAAAGGGTGGGAGGGAGGGAGGGAGAAGTCCTCCTTCGCCAGGTCCAACATCTGTCTCCTTAACAGAGCGGTCAGTTCACCAAGGGAGAAGCCCAGCAGGAAACCTGCTCACGTGCCAGCCACTACGTGGGGTTTCCCTTGCACACGGGTGGGAGGGATACAGCAGCCCAGTTTGGTGGGGATGGTCGATTCCGGGACTTGGTGGCACCACCCGTGGCAATGGAGGGGAAGGCTGTATTTGACCACTGAGCCCTT